>NC_045806.1:14927866-15250591 GCF_009873245.2 Balaenoptera musculus
ATAAAAGAAGCCTTCTCAGAGGAAATGGTAGGTAAACTGGTACTTTAAAGGCGAGCATTTCAATGAGCAGAGAAGACTGAGAGAGGAATTTCAGGCTGAAGGTACAAAATGAGTGGACACTAAAGAAGAGCCTGCCTCCTCTACTTGATTATGAAATGCTGGAGTTGCTCAGGTTCCTTCTGGGCTCTCATCTCCCTCTATAGTCTCTCAGGAGCCACCCATACACAGACGACTTGCAAAGCATTATCTTTCCTTCCCAGACTTCTCCTCTGAAAGTCAGATTGAAATAATTAAATGGATTGGCTATTTGATACCACTGGGAAGATGCTGTCAATTAAGGACTATAGCCTAGCAGCAAAAGAAAAAGTGAAATATACAGAGAGTGCTGAATCGAAGCAGAAAGTAAAGGGAGATAAGCTGTAATCCAGGTAGGGAACAAAGGCACTTAACCAACTCTAGTCAGAAAGTAAAAAGCTGTGAATTACATTAAAGTAAGTCCCATTACTACACAAAGGGATTCAGTTCAAAAAACTGAGGGATGGGTCACACATAGAAGATATACCCAGGTTCCTATGTCCTTCTCTAAAATCTCTAACCCATAACTGAGTTCTGAATCTCAACTGGTATCAATTCCTCCCATTAGTGGAGTAAGTGATTTTGTAAATCCTAGAAGGTGAAAATATATGTTTAGAAATAATTAAAACCAAATCTTTTTTTATCTTTTTTTTAATTGAAGTATAGTTGATTTACAATGTTGTGTTAGTTTCTGCTCTACGGCAAAGTGACTCAATTATACACATATATACATTCTTTTTTATACTCTTTTCCTGAAGACCTAAATAAAGAAATCCATGTACCATGTTCACAAGTTGGAAGATTTCTTGGATAGGGATAAAAATGCACTAATCACAAGAGAAACTGGATTTAACCATGATTAAATTTTCTGTTTATCCAAAGGTACTGTTTAATCAAGATGGAGTAGTATTGGCATCAGGGCAGACATATAGATCAATAGAACAGAACAGAGAGTCCTGAAAGGTCCACCTATATATGGTCAATAGATTTTCAACAAAGTGCCAAGGTAATTCAGTGGAGAAAGGATGGTTTTGGTTTTTTGCTTATTTTTTCAACAAATGGTGCTGGAACATATCTACATACAAAAAAAAAAAACCTGCAATGAGGTACCACCTCACACATGTTTGTGTGCATGCCTTATCTCCCCTACTAGATAAGCTTTTGGGGGCAGGTCATGTCTGGTTCACCTTTGTATTCTGCAGTGTCTATCCACCATGTCTATCACATAGTAGGGCCCCCAAAATGTTTGCTAAATGAGTAAATCTGTTGTGCTACAGTATACTTATACCTAAACCATATAGTCCCAGAACATTGTGGTTTTTTAAAATAATTTTGGTGAGGTTTTCTTTTGGCTGTCATTGTTCTCCATTCTTTTCTGCAATGTCTACTCTGCTGTCTTAGTTTACCCATAAATCTAGATCAGTGGGCCAAGGAGAAAGTTCTGTGAGATATGAGATAGTCCCCCACTCCCCACATCTCCCTCCTTCCCAACATCTGATACACCTTCATTTTTCTTACTCTGAATTTGATTTCTAGGATGTTTGAAGTCTCAAAAAGACAGGCCTCAGTACAAATGTGTTATTATTACAGGTATTTTTCCAGGGAGAAGAACAAGTAGATATACTATGCTGTACGAGAATTCAGTTTATAAATTGCAACTACATAGCAGTTTGAACTAAAACGTGTTTTAAACCAATATTCACAAAAAAGGGAAAAGACACAGTCCCTACACACAAAATAATTTAACTGCAAAAATATTTCATTATATCCCCTTGAGCATAATCAATAGTATAAGAAGTTTCAAGGCTAAAAGAGGTTTACATATACGTCTGCTGGTAGTTTTAAAGAAAAGGTTGAAAGAAGTGACTAAAGTTATACACACACATAATTCACCACAGACTATTAATGAAATAACACAGGTAGAACTTTTTTTCTTTTTTAGTCTATCTTGTTATAAAGACACTGTTTTCAAATTTGAAAAACAAACAAAAAAGTTCTTCTTTATTGCTCAGTCAATATGCAAGAGAATGATAGAGAAGTCTAAATTAACTGCATAAAACAACACCTTTAAGTTTTTCATTTTGACTTGAAAATAGTTTATTACTTTCATTTCAAGAAGTACTTCACATTTATACCTAAATGCAAAAGCACTTGACTTAATTGAAATATATTATAGCTATACGTTTTCCTTTGACAAAGAGAAGCTGGCTCTTCTAACTAAAAATTTGCTCCTGGTAAGATGATTATCTTAACAGGTTTACAAAGTGTATACAGTTGGCTCTCAGTATCCATGGATGCAGAACCCACGGATACAGAGGGCCGATTGTGCTAAGCCATTTTATATAAGGGACTTGAGCACCCATAGGTTTTGGTATCCGAGGGGGTCCTGGAACCAATACCCCACAGATACAGAGGGACAACTGTAGGATACCCATCGCACAGCTATACATAACTTGTTGAATTGGACATGATTCATCACTTTAAGATTTCACAAGCATCTACTCTATTTACTTAGTATTCAAATTTCCCCATTTTCTGATATATTTATAAATGTAATCAGAAAAAATCTAAATTCTAATGTTGTAATTACTTTTAATAATAAGATTCCGGGCTTCCCTGGTGGCGCAGTGGTTAAGAATCTGCCTGCCAGTGCAGGGCACACGGGTTCGAGCCCTGGTCTGGGAAGATCCCACATGCCACGGCGCAACTAAGCCCGTGAGCCACAACTACTGAGCCTGCGCGTCTGGAGCTTGTGCTCCGCAACGGGAGAGGCCGCGACAGTAAGAGGCCCGCACACCGCGATGAAGAGTGGCCCCCGCTCGCCGCAACTGGAGAGAGCCCTCGCACAGAAACGAAGACCCAACACAGCCAAAAATAAATAAATAAATAAATTTAAAAAAAAAAAAAAGGAAAGATTTAAAAAAAAAAAAGGAAAGATCTAAAAAAAAAATAATAATAATAATAAGATTCCATCTCTGAATTGTGAATAGTCAATATTAAGACTGAACATTTTTAGGGACTTCCCTGGTGGTCCAGTGGTTAAGACTCTGCGCTCCCAATGCAGGAGACTCAGGTTCGATCCCTGGTCAGGGAACTAGATCCTACACGCTGCAACTAAAAGATCCTGCACACCGCAACTAAGACCCAGTACAGCCAAATAAATAAATAAATATTTTTTTAAAAGAATGAACATTTTTAGTAGTGAGAATGTATCAAATCAAGCCTTCTGGAGGAGCAACTTTAATTATGCTTTAGTAAAGTCTACCCCCAACGACTTAGAAATTAATCTTTTTCTGTGTTAAAGCAAACCCAAGAAGAAAACAACTATTTTCAAGAATTTTTAATTTATCTAAAAAATTATAGTCTCCAGGGCTTCCCTGGTGGCTCAGTGGTTAAGAATCCGCCTGCCAATGCAGGGGACACGGGTTCGAGCCCTGGCCCAGAAAGATCCCACATGCAGCGGAGCAACTAAGCCCATGCACCACAACTACTGAGCCTGCACTCTAGAGCCCGCATGCCACAACTACTGAGCCCGCGTGCCACAACTACTGAAGCCCACGCGCCTAGAGCCCGTGCTCTGCAACAAGAGAAACCACTGCAATAAGAAGCCTGCGCACCTCAACGAAGAGTAGCCGCCGCTCACCGCAACCAGAGAAACCCCGCGCACAGCAATGAAGACCCAACGCAGCCAAATAAATAAATAAATAATAGTCTCCAAGCTAAATAATTAATCCCTTACAATTTTAAAACAATATATGTGAATGCTATGCATTTAGTTAAGAAGTGAGTCATTCAGAAAACAGATAAATGAAAAACAAGTCAAGGGTTGCCAAAATCCCAGTTTATAGTTGTAAATTCCTAAGGTTTTAAAGCACAGCCACAGGCTAATTGCCCAAAGACCTGTTGCCCACCGACACTTGCAGAGGACTGAAGTTAATAGCAGGGCATGTCAATTTACCACAGGCAGCTCTCAGTGCGACATTTTGACAAAAGAACTGGGTCAGGTTACAGCCCATTCCTATTATCACAGCAGTCTAGATTTATGGTTTCTAACACTGGCCCTACAAGAAATAATGGAAATGATGACAACAACAATCCCTGCTAGACAACAGATTACAGAAAAGCATGCAATAAACCACAATCTGAAGTGACCAGAAAACTAAACATCCCTGACAATGCTTAAAACATGAGGCAGGTGTCAGTAAATTACCCATTTAAACATTTCTACAACCTCTCAAAACCTCAGCACAAAAAATCTCAAATCAGAGTTTCTAATCTAAAGCCAAGCAATATACAAAGGTATTTAAATTACTGAGTATTATAGTTTAATTCTTTTAGTAACCATCAAAGACAATGTAGTTCATTTGAACAGATTTATGAAACTCTACCAAATTAATAAAAAATAAAGAGAATAATGAACATTACTTTTCAAATAACTTTAAAGTATACTGGAAAACACTCCAAATAATACTTAACATCTTTCAAAAGAAAAAAAAAAGGCAGTTTCACAGCAAAGGGCACAAGTTTACAACTGTATTCAGAGAGGCAAGAGAACTGCAGAAAATAAACACGTGATTCATTCACTGCTTAATTTAAAACTAAAAGAAGTTTGTCAATACATTTGCTTAAAAGACTATGTCAAGGCTACAAGGTACATACCAAGCAAACGGAGCTGTTTGTCTGGAATTCAACACCAGTTAATCCTTATGAGAAACAGAGGTCGAGAAAAATCAAATATGTATTCTAAACCCAAAAAGCGAAGAGAGTTCCACCAACTTTCCCCTGAGAAAAGAAAGCATCCTCAAGATATGCCCTAAAATTGCAATATATCTGCCCCTCCTGAAGTTTACAATGGCATGTTACCACAAAAGGTGGGTACTCTCTTTCCGCTCTTACAACAATTTGCTCCTATAAACTTAGGAAGGGGCGGAGCCACAGCCATAAACACAGGTCACAAGTAGTAGGTAGTCAAATGCTCTCTACCTTCAAATGTTTCCCAGCTCATTACTCATACAAAGCTTATCTTTTTTTTCTTTTTAACTCCTTGGTTAAATAATGAATTCACCTAGTCTATGTCAGATGAGTATGAAATTCGGTTGAACAGCACCATGATATAAACTGCTTATAGGAGCCTCAAATCTTTCACTGTTAACACTGTAAGATATTCTCATTTCTTATGCTAAAACCTTTCCATCACATGCCTAAAAAATGAAAGTAAGAGAAAGGTTTAGGGATATATGTTTAGTAGAAATCACTTAGCATAAAAATCACAAGTAGTATTATTTCTAAGGTAGCCAAGGTTTACTTATTAGACAACGTAAAGACAAAATAAGCAAAAATGCCTTACTCATGAAAACCAAACAACATATGCATATTTCAAATCATAGATGGTTTCTGAAATTTTCTAAAGTTATCCTGCTTTAAGAATGGTCATCTCTGCTATCTTTTAAAAAATGAGATGTTATCGCTACAGTAAAGTCATTTCTACTCTTAGAGTAACCAAAGCTCAAATTAGTTAGAGTCTGGAAAACTTATCACTAAATTATACCAACCTATTTTAGTCTAAGAGCAGTGGTTTCTCTTATTTATTTCCCCAAGACGAAAGGACTATAAAGATTAAGACTCCAAGACGGGACTTCCCTGGTGGCGCAGTGGTTAAGAATCTGCCTGCCGGGCTTCCCTGGTGGCGCAGTGGTTGAGAGTCTGCCTGCCAATGCAGGGGACACGGGTTCGGGCCCTGGTCTGGGAGGATCCCGCGTGCCGCGGAGCAACTAGGCCCGTGAGCCACAACTGCTGAGCCTGCGCGTCTGGAGCCTGTGCTCCGCAACAAGAGAGGCCGCGATGGTGAGGGGCCCGCGCACCGCGGTGAGGAGTGGCCCCCGCTTGCCACAACTGGAGAGGGCCCTCGCACAGAAATGAAGACCCAACACAAGCCAAAAATAAATAAATAAATAAATAAATAAATAAATTCTGTCCTACTCTCCGCTTGGAAAATACTGTTTAAAAAAAAAAAAAAAAAAAAAAAAAAAAAAAAAGAATCTGCCTGCCAATGCAGCGGACACGGGTTCGAGCCCTGGTCCGGGAAGATCCCACATGCCGCGGAGCAACCAAGCCCATAAGCCACAACTACTGAGCCCATGCGCCATAACTACTGGAGCCTGCGCGCCCTAGAGCCCGTGCTCCGCAACAAGAGAAGCCACCGCAATGAGAAACCCCCGGCAACTAGAGAAAGCCCGCGCGCAGCACCTAAGACCCAACACAGCCAAAAACAAAAAAAGACTCCAAGCCAAGGAAGGGTAAACTTTTTCTTTCAAAATGACCAACATTTGCCATTTTCAAAATTTCCACGTCTTTGGTTCCTGAAATCATCAATCACTTCAAATTCTAAGATATTGTGTAGTTATTTTCAGACACTAATAATGTTCCTTAAATTCTTAGGGGCACTTGATTTGCTCACTCCAAACCACAAAATATCTGGCAATGGCAGACCAATATTCATACCATAGCCTCATGGCTCTAACGTTGATGGCTAGCAGAGTTCACTTTGTTCATATCTTATATATCCTAAAAACCAGGAATATTACTAGGAGGAGACAATGAGACTCCCAGGGAGGTGACCTAATAGAGAACATGACCTCAGATTTCCATTCACAACTGGAATGAAAATTGACCTGGCCTAAAGGGAAAAAAAGCAGCAGAGTAACCTGGCAAAAAAAAAAACAACTAGAGGTGACTAATAACTCAAATAGCAGAGGATCCTTTGCATCCTCCAGTGTTCCAGTTACCAAAGTTCCAACAGTCATTTCTATTAACCCAAACAGAGGGGCAGTAAAATATTCAAGTGAAGTTTTCCTCCTCCCTCCCTCTCTCCCCACCCTGCAAGAGCTCAAACTAAAATTGGGATTTGGATCTTCCTTAAGTGGAAAAAGGGGCTACATCATTTTCATTCAAAAAATTTGGCATTTACTCAGCCTTCTCAAGGCACTTTACTATCATCAATTATTTCTCAGTGAGAGAGTGCAGGATTACCCTGACCATTTCACTGATGCGGAAACAGACACCAACAGCAAAGGGAACGGGGCAGGAAGAGGGGCGATAGGAAGCATCTGGGAGGAACAGGCAGGCAGCTAAAAAGGAACAAACCCAAAAGAAAATGAGAGTCACATCTGGCTTATAGCTGACCATCATAACCCTTGTTATTTTTTAGCTCAGAGAGATTTCTGAAACGTTTTGAAAAAAGAAAGTGCTCTAAATTATCAGTTCATATCTTGTTACAGCCTAAACTTCTTGGTCATAGAAGTAAAGTTACTTAGCATTAAAAACTACCCACTATCCAGAGCCCATACTGATTTCAATTTATACCAGTAATTCATTTTCTCTCTCAAACCTAACCAGTATGTTACCTGTTTGACCCAGAAAACAATCTCTCATAAAAATATATCTTTATATCAACATAATCATAACAAAAGAGGCACAAAGTTAATATTACATAAGTCAGAAATAATTCACAGTTACAGTCAAATTTTGTTTCGAGAATTGTGACCAAAACATTGACTCCCTGAATTTGCCATTGAAATAAGAGGACTACTTGTTCTACATTTGTATTGATTTTAACTACAACCTTGAAATTTTCAGGAATAAACTACTAATGGGAAGCCTTAAACACCCCCAGAAACCAGCACACATAGCAGTAGGTTGAACTGAACCCCATACTACAGGCAGCACAGATAGTTAATAAAAATGTGCTGACTGAAGCATAAATCAAAAAGACTGACCAACTGCCTCATGAGAAAAACCACCTCTTTAAGACTGACTCCAGGGGCTTCCCTGGTGGCGCAGTGGTTAAGAATCCGCCTGCCAATGCAGGGGACACGGGTTCGAGCCCTGGGCCGGGAAGATCCCGCATGCCGTGGAGCAACTAAGCCCATGCGCCACAACTACCGAGCCTGCGCTCTAGAGCCTGCGAGCCACAACTACTGAAACCCGCGAGCCACAACTACTGAAGCCAACGTGCCTAGAGCCCGTGCTCCGCAACAAGAGAAGCCACCGCAATGAGAAGCCCGCGCACCTCAACAAAGAGTAGCCCCCGCTTGCTGCAAATAGAGAAAGCCTGTGCACAGCAACGAAGACCCAACGCGGCCAAAAATAAATAAATAAAATAAATTAAAAATAAAAAATTCTATCCGACTGTTTTGAAGAATATGGATAAAGACATAGCCAAACAAATACAAGGCATCAGGTGAGAACTCAAACTTTTCTCAAAATCCCAATTGGACTCAATTCCAAAAGCTATTTTCACATTCCTGCCATTAAATATACAAAACCACAAACATAGTGAAAGAACATTCATCCTTGGAAATACATTATTTAACGCGCAATTTAAAAAAAGAATGGCAAGAAAGGCAAAACTGTCATTACTGAAGAACATTTCCAAGCACTGTTATTGAGAAAAATTAAATATGAGTCTATGAACTATTGTTATAATACAATTGCTTGTCATAGGAAGTTGTACTCCATAAATGTTATACATCTTATAATACTCTTTCCCCAAAATAGAAATATGAATAGCTCTGGGAGCATTAAAAATGCAGCAGCATCTGCAGTTGTTTTCCGGAAGAAAACCAGCTCCAATAATTTCGCAAATCATATGATCAGAAAGAAGTATTCACTTTCCCTGCCTCAGTTTTCCCCTCCAAACCGACCCATTCATTTCTAGAGATGTCTGTCCTAAAGTCACCCTATAGGTACGTCATAAATGTTAATCTTCTAATTCTTCAAAGAAGAGGCTAACACCAAATTGTAATCACACTTTATAATGAACGACAAACGTATTAAAACCTTTTTTTAAAAAAATCAAGACCTTAAACGGGAACCTGTAACTAAATACCTGTGCTGCCCTAACATTTGGGGTGGGGGGGCGAGGGGAAGGCGGCGCGAATTTTCAGCTCAGCCCTCAAAGCAACGTATAACCTCAAGACGCAAAATCTATTAAATTCGCCTACTCGCTCTCCCCCTGGCGATTCACACTAGGGGGTAGCACAACCAATATCCAGGTGGAAAAAGCGAGAACGGTATCTCAAAGTGAAGGCAACAGTGGTCCTTTGACCCAGTCATGCCGCGAGAGCACGGCGGCCGCCTCTCCGCTCCTGGGGAGAGCTGGAGCCCGGCTCTCCGGCCCCGACTCCCACCCGCACCCCACCCCCAGGGCGGGCCACGCCTTCCCGCCCCGCTTCTCCCCCGAGGGCGAGCCACCGGCGCTGCTCCCCACCCAACCGCCTGGAGCCCCGGGCCACAAGTCCAACGGACACCTGGCACCGGGACCCGAGCCCGCGCTCGGCCACAGGCGCATCCTTCCGCACTGACGTTTACCTCCCAAACTCCAAAAGTTATCTCACAAGTCCCCGGAAGGCTCCCGGGCGAGTTTCAGCCCAGACCACGCAAAATCATGCCTACTCCTCAGCCCCGCCGCCCACCCGCGCTGTCCCGGGACCCCAGCTCGGCCCCATCCACGGCCGGAGGATGCTCTGGAGGGTGCTGTCCGTGATTCGGGTCAGGGGACGACTGGGGAAGAGAGGCCCGGCGCCCGAACGCCGCTGGCGGGATGGGCCGGTGTCCGGCGACCGGGCCCCGGGTGAGTGTGAGGGGCGTCGCGGAGAGCGCTACGTGGGGCAGGGGAGCCCCGGCCTTGGGGGTGAGGCCGCCAAGGGGCAAGGGAGCTCTGCCCTCGAGGGTGAGGCCGCCGAGAGTGGGTGACCGGAGTGCCGGGCCGAGCTGGGGCCGGACCCCGCGGGGCGGTGAGGGGGCGTTCCTCGCGGGGGACGCGCCGCCGAGGACTCCCACCCGCCCGCGGACAACGACCAGAGCCCAGACGCCACAGCTGCGCCTCTCTGGTACTCACGGGGCCTGGAGTCGCCACGCACCTCGAGTCTCGTCGGTGAAAAGAGCGAAATTCTGTCACACTGGTCCAGCGAGCCGGTACCGGTCTTCACACCGCCGCCGCCATGTTTGAGAAGCCGCGCGCGGAGCCGCGCATGCCCCGCAACCGCCACCGCTGCCCCGCCCCCCGCCCCGCTGCCCGCGTGCCCTGGGGTTCCCTCAAGCTTGCCCTCTGACCGCGGCCGCGTGCGGGGCCAGAGCCCGGGGCTCAGACGGAAGCCCGCGCGGGCGGTGGCGAGCGATGAGACTCTGCGACTCGGGGAAAGCCCTTGGCAGTTTTCCCTCATCCTCCCCCCGCCCCAATCTGCCCTCCCGCCAAAAAAAAAAAAAAAAAAAAGCCAGTCGCAGCCCATGCACCCAAGACCGTGGTGGACCCCCAATTGGGAACCCAGGGTCCGCGTCAAGTTTCATTCAAGGGGAACTCGCTTCCCTTGGCCATCGACTTCGACTCTCGGCCACCGCCCACCCTCGCCACGCACCGAAAAGGCAGGCGCTTCCCTAAGAACTCAAGCAAGTTCGATGAGCAAGGAAAAAGCAGCTCGTTAGAGCAGCTTGAGAAAAGCCACTCCTTCGCGGGTTGCAGCATAGTCCTTGAAACAGCTTTTCTTTTTTTCCCATGGGTTTTTGCCACGCATTCCCCTCCAGCTCCACATTCCGGATTTAGTTGTTCCTCTAAACCCTGGTTTGAGCTAACGAGAACTAGATTAACCTGGAGAGTAAAATAATTTGCTCACAGGTTTCAGGGTGCTCGGGAGCGTGCTCGGGAGCGTCTTCGAGAGTGCATTTTAGGGTCTCCTCTGCCCTATCCCCCTCGCCCCGGACCGAGCGGTTGCGCAGGTGGAGGTCGCACCAAGGGGGAGAGGGCGGGCGTAAAAAAAGCTCCAAAAGGAATCTCTCCGCACAAAATGTAGCAAACAGAAATCCAGAGAAAAACTTCCCATTCTTCATTGTTAGGTTGGGTATAGGCAGATTTAAAACTTTTGTTTGAAAAATAATACAACATGCTGTGTTAGCCAAAAGTAAACCATTGGCAGGCCTTCTCTCTCTCTACAACTCTTTTCAAAAGTCGGATGGAGGTTTTGCATCCGTGATCTGCTTAACTTCGTATATAGGACATGAGTATTTTTTAAATCATAACTCGGAAATCGGAACCTAAAATAAAAAAAAAACCCCGCGGAATATAGCCATTCTCTACAATGCAGAATAAAATTATTTTCATACGACACAACTTTTGCAATGCTAAACAAGGGCCAAATTAAAGTATTTTCTATTGTATCTGAACACTGGCGAATGGCACAAGATCAAATTGCTCTAGTTGTTCTTGCATCCTTTAAAAATGAATAAGTAAATGTTAATGCAAAATTCAAGAAAACTTGAAGGCAAAAATAGAAAAACTAGCCCATTGATGTGCAAATATTAAAGAAAGATTTGGTCCATCAGTTGTATAACATATATCACATAGGAGGGAATGTTGAAATGGTCTAAGATGAAGGTTCGAAAATGTTTTTAAGAGCCAGAAAGGTACCCTTAACAGAAAGAAATTAAACAGGTTTAAGTTTAATCTTAGCAAACCCTTAGTATGGGCTACAGCGGGAGGTGGGGGGGGAAGTCAAATTTTTAATTACTGGCCATTGTCTTTCTAATCCGGATGCAATGGAAATATTTGAAAGTCATCTCTACATTCTATGAAAGATTTGAGTTCTCATTTATGCCTCTTTTACATGTATGGACCCTTTCTTAAGTTGTAGAAATACTACTCTGATTGTAAATTGCCTGTCTCAGGGATGCCTCGTCTACTTCCCATATTTCTTTCCCATATTTTCCATGAAATTACTGAAGCCCTTATTCTAAAAATGTAATTCACATTATCTATATTAGAACATCTTCTCAATGACTCTGTTCACCTAAGCATTTATAGAAGTGTCTCCTTGTTATATTAAATATGAGTTATTGATAATGATAAGAGCTACCATCTATTGAGCACCTACCATGTGCTGAGAATCATGCTAGCCTCTTTAGATACATAATTTTCAATATTCATAATGTTCTTTCACAAAGTTCTTATGAGGTAGGTACCCTTATTCCCATTTTACAGACGAGGAAATTGAATATTACACAGCAAATAAGTGGCAGAATCAGCTTCTGAACATATACTTGAAACTCGCCTAACTATCCCTTCCATCTTTGTCATCAATCATATGCTTTCGTCATAGATTATGTATATAAACATTCAATAAAAATTCTTTTATTTACTTATACCTTGCTTTTTCCCCCTTTGCCAAAATAAACTCAAGACTGCTTTTTTTTTTTTTTTTTAATTTATGTATTTATTTTTGGCTGTGTTGGGTCTTCGTTTCTGTGCGAGGACTTTCTCTAGTTGCGGCGAGCGGGGGCCACTCTTCATCGCGTTGCGCGGGCCTCTCACTGTCGCGGCCTCTCTTGTTGCGGAGCACAGGCTCCAGACGCGCAGGCTCAGTAATTGTGGCTCACGGGCCCAGTTGCTCCGCGGCATGTGGGATCTTCCCAGACCAGGGCTCGAACCCGTGTCCCCTGCATTGGCAGGCAGATTCTCAACCACTGTGCCACCAGGGAAGCCCTCAAGACTGCTTTTCAATGATGTTAGCATAGGTCGAAACATCACTGTTTCTTTTACATTACATGGAAGCATCTTGCACACAGTAGGAACTTGGTAAATACCAAGTTGAATGAGTGAATAGATGAATGGATGAATGAATTCCTACTATTATGATGTTTAATTAATTTTGCCTAGATAACATGAAAATGAGGAGACTGGGCTTCCCTGGTGGCACAGTGGTTGGGAATCCGCCTGCCAATGCAGGGGACGTGGGTTCAAGCCCTGGTCCAGGAAGATCCCACATGCTGTGGAGCAACTAAGCCTGTGAGCCACAACTACTGAGCCTGCGCTCTAGAGCCTACATGCCGCAACTACTGAGCCTGCGTGCCGCAACTACTGAGCCTGCGTGCTGCAACTACTGAAGCCCGTGCACCTAGAGGCCGTGCTCTGCAACAAGAGAAGCCACCGCACCTCACACCAGTTAGAATGGGCATCATCAGAAAATCTACGAGCAATAAATGCTGGAGAGGGTGTAGAGAAAAGGGAACGCTATTGCACTGTTGGTTGGAATGTAAATTGATACAGCCACTATGGAGAACAGTATGGAGGTTCCTTAAAAAACTAAAAATAGAATTACCATATGACCCAGCAATCCCACTACTGGGCATATACCCAGAGAAAACCGTAATTCAAAAAGACACATGCACCCCAATGTTCATTGCAGCACTATTTACAATAGCCAGGTCATGGAAGCAACCTAAATGCCCATCAACAGACGAATGGATAAGAAGATGTGGTACATATATACAATGGGATATTACTCAGCCTTAAAAAGGAACGAAATTGGGTCATTTGTAGAGACGTGGATGGATCTAGAGACTGTCATACAGAGTGAAGTAAGTCAGAAAGAGAAAAACAAATATCGTATATTAACACATATATGTGGAACCTAGAAAAATGGTACAAATGAACCGGATTACAGGGCAGAAATAGAGACACAGATGTAGAGAACAAACGTATGGACACCAAGGGGGGAAAGTGGCCCGGGGGGGGGGAGGTTGCGATGAACTGGGAGATTGGGATTGACATATATACACTAATATGTATAAAATGGATAACTAATAAGAACCTGCTGTATAAGAAATAAAAATTCAAAAATTCGAAAAAAAAAAAAAAAAAAGAAGCCACCACAATGAGAAGCCCACGCACCGCAACAAAGAGTAGCCCCCACTTGCTGCAACTAGAGAAAGCCCGCGTGCAGCAACGAAGACCCAACACAGCCATAAATAAATAAATGAATAAATAAATAAATAAATTTAAGAGCACATATCAGTAAGATATAAATTGTTTTTAGAATTGTTATTGGTGGTTAAAATAAACCTCTTTTTCTAACTTCAAAATAGTAACTTCCTTGGAAAAATATCAAGAGGTGAAGTCTGTGATATGAAGAGAGAGAAGCCAGTCTAACAGAAAGGCTATGTCTTGTCAAAGGACAGAATCGCATCAGGAGGTCTGAGCTCTTGTCTTGAGTTCCTAATCTATCATCCACTAACTAGATTTCTTTAGAATCTTTCCATGCCTCACTTATCTGCCACACTCCACAGATGAGAAAGTGCTACTCAAATCTATCAGAAAAACACATGGATCCGCACACTTTTTAAAAAAACATAAATTCATCTTTTACCAACAAAACGTATGAGATCTAAGCTGACTTTGGCCACGTCAAATATTTTATATGTTGTGAAAACTGGCATAACCTCAATAAACATTATACACTACACTTGGCCATTATTACATTCACTCTGTCCTTCATTCAAAAACCAAACATTTATTGAACGCTTGTTGTATGGAGGTGGGGATACCAAAATGAATATGACAAACTGAACACTCCAGTTTACACCCAGAGTCCAGAGAAAGCGGCATGGGGCGGGGGAGGGGAGCGGCGGCGGGGGGTTGTTTCAAGGTGTTCAAAAGAACATTTTTTGATGTACCATATAATCCTGTATAACTAGATGAATGGAATTGCAGCTGACCAACTGACATAATGTCCTTTGGACATTTAATTAAAACATTTACTAGTTCTGATTTTACACTTTTTGTGCTGGTTATTCTCCATTTGAGCCATCACCCCCCCCCCCTCACGCATTTTCACCCTTCTTTGTCCCTGGGGAGTTACCTTCAGTAGTGCTGGCTCTTTTGTCAGTTGGTGTGGCCAATGGCAAGTGTGATTGAAGCCGGTGGCGGAGGCGGGGAGGAGTTCTTCCCCACTCCCTTCCTGCCTGAGACCTCAGTCTGGCAGTGGCAGTGGCTCCCCTTTCAGGGCTGGTTCTCACTGGGTCTTCAGGAAGGGGAGGAGCAGGTACAGCTTCCAGCTTCCAGTTTTTACTAATCCCTGGGCAACCTCAGCATCCCTTGTTAGTTCCCCTAAACCTACCCACACTTCTGTAAATAATTCATTCAATGCTCTTCGAAATCATATATGACTGTACCTTCTGTTCCCGCTTGGACCATTATTGAAACGGTTTTATTCTCATATTTCGAGCAGAGCAATTGAGAGGATAGGGTAGGGGTTTCAGATATTTCTGTAAGCCTTTTGAGAACTTATGAACCCGAGGCACTGTGTCTATAGCACCTAAGGATTTTACAGCCTGTTATATTGTAAACAAGTCACTATAATACAGTGGATAAAATCAACTTGGAGATATTGTCTTAGAGTGAAGGTTAAAGAAGGTAATGTGTGAAAAGCACCTAAATGCTGTCTGTTTATTGATAATAAACATTCCACAATTACTAGTTCCCCATATGCCTATTTCTTTTTTTTTTGGCTGCGTCAGGCCTTAATTGCGGCATGCAGGATCTTTTGTTGCGGCATGCGGGCTTCTATAGTTGCGGTGCACGAGCTTCTCTCCAGTTGTGGCGCGCGGGCTTAGTTGCCCCGCAGCATATGGGATCTTAGTTCCCCGACCAAGGATCGAACCTGCTTCCCCTGCATTGGAAGGCAGATTCTTTACCACTGAACCACCAGGGAAGTACCCCCTATTTCTTTTTTTCTTTTTTTTTTTAATAGTTAAGCAGAGTTATTGTTATTGTTTCAAGTTTTGTTGAGGTACAATTAACATACAAACTGCACATATATAAAGGATACAATTTGATAAGTTTTGGTATGTTTGGTACTATGAAAACATTGCCATAATCAAGATAACACATCTGTCACCCCTCCCTTCTTTTGGTAATCCCTTTCTTCTGCCTCTCCCTGCCTCTCTTACCATCCACCATTACCATTCCCTCCCTTTACCACTAACAAGTTGTTCCTGTAGCCATTTATCTGCTTTCTATCATTATAAGTTAATTTTCAACAATTTTGCATAGATAGACAAAAAAAGCACATACTATATGATTCTAACTTCTTTCGCTGAGTAAAATTATTTTGAGATTCATCTACTGCACATCAATACTTCATTCCTTTTTATTGCCAAATAGTACTCCATGTGTTCCCCCTATTTCTTAAGAGGGTAAAAGAGGTGACACTTGAACTTAGAGGGGAAGAATGCAGAGTTTGCCAAACAGGCAAACAAGATCATAGGGAACAGCATATGTGCAAAGTAATGAAAAGTCACTGCATGGTCTTTGAAGAGGGAAAGGTTCAAAAGGTTCACTGGGCTGAACAAAATAAGAAGGGGTCAATTTAGAGACGACTTTGAGTGCCATGCTAAGGTGTCTGAACCTTATTCAGTGGGTGGATGGGGAGCTACTGAAGGTTATTAAGCAGGGTAGTTGTAGAAAGAGAGTTGCAGATCCCTGCAACCCCTCTAGCTGTTGCCACAGTGCTGAGGGCTCTGCTCCCCTCTCCTAATGGAAGCCTGACCTCTGTGAGAGCAGCCGAGATGGGCATGCGCTGGCAGGACGTCAATGGCCATCCAGCAGCAGCCCCGGAGAGCATGGGCTGGAGTGGGGAGAGGCTGGGAACTGTCAGGGCAATTAGGCTTTTATGGTCACAGGGAGGAGGATGAGGACCAGAGCAACAGAGCAGGCAGCCAGCAAGCCAGATTGACCACCTTACAAGGCCACTTCAACAAGTGTGTTCTCCTTCTTGGTTTTCTTTCAATTGAGCTTTAACCTGCATTCAATAAAGTGCACATATCATAAATGTACAACTTGATTAATTTTTACATGTGTATGCACCGATATACTCACACTGACATCGAGGTATAGGGATTTCCAGCATGCCATAAAATCTTATGGCTCCTTCCAGTCAAGAATATCCCCTTCCAAAAAAAGAATATCCCCTTCCTTGCCTCCAAGTAACCATTATTCTGACTTCCATTGTTAAGGCAAGTTCGTGTGCCCTATGCACAGTGAGGGCAAACGAACCGAAACGTCCGAGTTTGGAGCAGAGAAAGAGAAAGGTTTATTGCCAGGCAATGCAAGGAGACAAGGTGGCTCATGCCCTGAAAAGCCTCGAGCTCCCCGTAGGGTTTCGGTGAAGCATTTTTCAAGGCCAGGAGAGGGTGGGGCAGGGGTCGCAGGGTACGTGATCAGCTTGTGCACAATTCTCTGATTGGCTGATGGTGAGGCAGCAGGGTCTTGTCACAGGGGTTCACATTATCAGTCCTTAGGCTCTAGGAGGCCTGGGGCTATGTGCCCATGGTCAACAAGTAGTTCTTCCATTTGATGCAGGGGAGGTCTTCACATCTGCAAAACAACTCAGGAAATTTGCATCAACTACTATTATCTAGGTACTTCAGAGAGGAGCTAAAGCAGAGGATATGGGGGAAGGCCTGTCCCAGGAAGGCCTGCTCAGTTACACTACACTATCATTATAGATCAGTTTCTTGACTTAACGTTTTGTCCCCAAGATTCATCTGTATTGTTGAAACATCACCCTCATTCTTAGCAAGCGTTGCAGACAACTTCGCTGTCCCCCTCTTTCCCACAAGCTGTTCTTTTTTATTAAAGCTATTGTAATTTGTCTCCAATTATTTTCTCCTTCTCCTTCTTATGATGAATTCTCTTTAATTAAGGCAGTAGTTTGGCCTCCAATTATGTTAAACTTTAGTTATCTTGATAGTGAAAGCTTTGTTTTATTCAAAGTCAAGGGCAGGTTTCACTTCATACCTGCAATGGGTACTCTGTAGGTAAACTATTGACCCTTCTTCCATTTTGGGTCCTCTGGTCTAAATACAGATTTGTAAACCAACACAGTGGTTGGGAAGACAAACACTTAGAGGCCCTTTGGATTCCATGTAGTCCATAGATTTGGACAGTTGGGTTTTGTTTGCTATTTACTTCTTCCTTGCCAAAAACAAACAAGCAAAAAATAAAGCCAACTACCAAGAGAGTTTGATTGAAAAAGTAGAAAGGCAAACTAACATAAGCAATAGTGGAAAAGCAGGCAATGGCATCTGACAAAAGGAAGAGTATAATTAGGAGAGTCTGAGTTCAAGAGAAGTTGGAACGTGGTGAATAGAAGTGGTCACCTGCCTACCTTCAAAGGCCAAGGTGACTGGAAGCCTAAGAGATAGCACGTATCATTTTTTGCCCTGTGAAGCATGGCAAAGCATTCTTTGTTCCTTGACTGGTTCAATTAATTGCATTTCTGTTCCTTTGTGCATATGGATGTCTGGGGATTTAACTCTTCCACTTCCCTGGGGCCTCCCACCATTCTTTCCCTTCCAGCCCCTGTTTTTCTGGGCCAGCCTCCTGTCCCAGCACCAGCTTGAATGGCCCCCTTCACTTCCCATCCTGATAATACTTTTACTCTGGCTATGTTACCATCCCTAGGTAAGTCCAGCTTGGATTACACCAGCCTAGGTCTTTGGAAGTCTTTTAGGTCATAACACTTAGACTTAACTACTTTTTTTCTTGTGTGTGTGAATGTGTTTAATTTTTAAAATACACAAAAGTAGAATAGTGCAATGGACCCTATGCACCCATCACTCAGCCCCAATGATTATGGCCAATCCTACCTCATCCACGCCCCTCTCCGATCTCCCCCATCCTCTATTATTTTGAAACAAATTCTAGACACCATATTTATTTTGTAAACATTTCATTATATATCTCTAAAAGATGACTCTTTGTATAACATAACTGCATCAGTATTCTATTGCAGCTATAACAAATTACCACAAACTTAGCAACTTAAAACAACAGAAGTTTGTTATCTTACAGTTCCGGAGGTCTGAAGTCCAAAATGAGTAAGCAGGGCTGTGTTCCTTTTGGAAGCCCTATAGGAAAATCAGTTTCCCTTCCTTTTCCAGCTTCTAGACACCACCTGCATTCTTCAGTTTACAGCTGCTTCCTCCATCTTCAAAGCCAGCAGTACAACATCTTCAAATCTCTCTCACTCTGACCTTTGCTTCCATTGTCACATCTCCTCTGACTCTGACTCTCCTGCCCTGCCTCTTTCCTTCATAAGGACCCTGTGATTACACTGGGCACACCGGATAATCCAAAATAATCTCCCCATACAAGATCATTAACTTAACCACATCTGCAAAGTCCCTTTTGCCACACATTCACAGGCTCCAGGGATTAGGATGTGGACATCTTTGGAGAAAGGCATTATCCTGTCTACCACAATAACACAGTGAGCTAAGCAATTAGAAATAATTTCTTAATATCATCAAATATCCACTCCCTGTTCAAATTTCCAACTGTCCCATAAAGTATCATACTTTTTCCACAGCTTTAGAAAAAAAAAAAAAAGGATGCAAGTAAGATACACAAGATTGGATGGTAAGACTTTGGAGTCCCTTTTCATCTATAGGTCGCTTCTCCATCTCTCTCTCTATTTTTTTTTTCCCCTTGCAATTTGATAGTTGAAAAATTCTGGGTACTTCCCTGGTGGTGCAGTGGTTGAGAATCTGCCTGCCAATGCAGGGGACACGGGTTCGAGCCCTGGTCCGGGAAGATTCCACATGCCGCGGAGCAGCTAAGCCCGCGCGCCACAACTACTGAAGCCAGTGCACCTAGAGCCCGTGCTCCGCAACAAGAGAAGCCACCGCAGCAAGAGAAGCCACCGCAATGAGAGGCCCACACACCACAACGAAGAGTAGCCCCTGCTAGCCACAAGTAGGGAAAGCCTGTGCGCAGCAACGAAGACCCAACGCAGCCAAAAATAAATAAATAAATAAACTTATTAAAAAAAAAAAAGAAGAAAAATCCTGGTTTCCCAAAACACAAAACACACATTACAGAAACTGAAAAACAAAGGCTTACCCTTTAAAAATATTTAAATTTATTTCTTTGAAATAACAGGGTAAGTTAAGAATACTTTGGAATCCACACAATCTCTCATCAAGATTTCGGAAGGATTTTTAAAAATGGAGAACGATAGCAACAGCAATGTTGAGTTAATGAGCAAACTGATGGAAAGAATAAAAAGCAATACTATGGACACTTGGGCATTCAAAGGCTTGAATTCAGAATGACATAACCACAATTCAAACATTCTAGACAGGTTTTATAGCAGTACCTCTATTCCAAAGGTACATGATTTCCGAACAGGGTCTATCATGAGGGTATTAGAGAAAGCATGGGGAGTCAGGGGACCTGGGTTAAATTTGGCTCTGCTCCTTTCTGGGACTGTGACTGATTTAAAGTGCACCACACTCCAAAGTGAATGGAAAACAACCCCACCAGCCGGCCATAAGCCCCTCTCGGGCTGGTCTAAAGCCAGTATCTGGCATTGTAATCCGTCTGCACAATACCCTGGGGACATTCAGTCCTCATTCAGGAAGGAAGTATTTACTGAGCCTACTACATGCAGGTCATGTGCTAGATGCATACAATCTGCAGACAAATAAAGAAGCGATCTTAATGTTAAGAGCTATCAGTGAAGTTAACACACCAATTATAGGCACCAATAGGTATTTATTCACTTGTTAAGCAAACGGACTCTTACCTGTGTTTATGTAAATGAATAAAAATAACCCTTCATACAAAATCCTGTAAACTTTGAATATAGGACACAGTGAAATCAGACAAGCCAACATGAAATTCACTCAGAGAATATTTTCCTCCTTTTCTTAAAGAAGTTCTTTAGCTCCTAGCTTTTGGAAATTTCCACCAAACTTTCCTTCACACATTCCCAGCAAGTTGTCTTTCCAAACCATGCCTCTAGGCATCTAGAGGGAGGGAGCCAGTCAACCACATGGTTTAAAGCCCACAGTCCTGCAGGCATCTAACAGCATAGCACTCTCAGTGGCCTCTCTTCTCCCCTCCAGTGCTGGGGACCTCAACCCAGGTGCTTGAGAAAAGAAGATGGAAAGTTGTGGTTTTGTGGGATGCTTTGTGTAAACCCACAGTGTGCAAACCTTTTTTATTATACAGTGTCGGCTAGGAAAGGGGAAAAAAATACCAAGCCTAAGTCCACGAACTTCCAAAGCACGACACAACACGTTAAAGGTTTAGTATCATGAACAATCAGGTCCTTGTCGTCTACCCATTTGTTAGCAAGTTTCCACAAATAACAGGCAAGCTCAAAACTTTCATAAAACGTTTTGGCAGTGCAGGATGGGCCAGCTTTTTGGCCGCCTCTCTAAGGAAATGACTGCAAATGTTTTTTGGTGTGAACAACCTTAAGTATTTTAAATCCTTGGTAAATAGAGTTGCCAACAGTCCCAAATATGTTTTACTATTTCTGAACTAGATATTCAGGATTATTTTAAGGGGATATTTTTCAACAACAAATATTTCAATAAATGAGTTATCCTAATTCCCTTTCTCAAATGTTAGTGACTTTGGAAAACTTCGTAAATGAGAAACAAACTTTAGTAGCCAAATTGCAGAGGATGAGATAAATAATAATTTCCTAGAAAGCATACTTAAAGAGAACATGATTCTATTGAGGCTTCCAAAAATAATATACACCCGCAGTTTGTACCACATGAGAATGCTGATTTCTAAATCAAAGGTTTGACACACCATTATAACTTACTAACCTGAAATGATTCTAGAGTTCTTTCTGCAAGTTATCCTGAAGGACGTTTGTTTTAAATGTGGTTTCCAATATGGTAGTCACTGGCCACATGTAGCTATTTTTTAAAATTTTTGTTTTATATTGGAACATAGTCGATTAACAATGTTGTGTTAGTTTCAGGTGTACTGCAAAGTGATTCAGTTATACATATACATGTATCTATTCTTTTTCAAATCACGTGTAGCTATTTTGAATTAAACTAATTAAAATGAAATAAAATTAAAAATTCAGTCCCTCTGTCACACTAGCCTCCTTTCAAGTGCTGTATAACTACATGTGGCTAGCGGATGTCGTATTGGATAGTGCAGAACATTTCCATCTCAAAGAAAATTCTATTGAACTGAGTTGTTCTAAATCCTTATTACTCAAAAGGTGGGCCAGCAACTTCAGCATGTGAGAGCTTGTTTGTTTTTTTCTTTTTTTAAATTTTTTGGCTGCGCCGCGCAGCATGTGGGATCTTAGTTCCTCAACCAGGGATCAAACCAGCGCCCCTGCATTGGAAGCGCGGAGTCTTAACCACTGGACAGCCAGGGAATTCTGAGAACTTGTTGAAAAGGCAGAATCCATGCCCCACACCAAATGCACTGAATCAGAATCTCCATTTTTTTTAATTAATTTATTTATTTTTGGTTGCTTTGGGTCTTTGTTGCTGCGCGCGGGCTTCCTCTAGTTGCGGCAAGCGGGGGCTACTCTTCGTTGCGGTGCGCGGGCTTCTCATTGTGGTGGCTTCTCTTGTTGCCGAGCACGGGCTCTAGGCACGCGGGCTTCAGTAGTTGTGGCTCGAGGGCTCAGTAGTTGTGGCTCGTGGGCTCTAGAGCTCAGGCTCGGTAGTTGTGGTGCACTGGCATAGTTGCTCCGCGGCATGTGGGATCTTCCTGGACCAGGGATCGAACCCATGTCCCCTGCATTGGCAGGTGGACTCTTAACCACTGCTCCACCAGGGAAGTCCTGGGAGTGCAGAGTCTTAACCACTGGACCACCAGGGAAGTCCCAAGAATCTTCATTTTTAACAAGTCGCCCAGGCGATTTGTGTACATAGTTTGAGGAGCATTGATCTAAATCAGTGTTTCCCAGACCTGGCTTGGTCATGAGAATCACCTAGTGCACTCATGAATCATTCAGGGTCCAGGGCCTTGCTCTAGATCTACTAAATTTGACTCTTCAGAACAGGTGCTTGGGAATCTGTATGTTTAATAAGCACTCTAAGTAATTCTTATTACTCTGGAATTGGACACTGATATTTTTTCAGAACTCCCCAGGATTCTGATGGGCAGCCCAGGTTAAGAACCACTGCTATAAATTATTAGATCTCAAAACTACTTCCGGTCTTAAAATTGGGTATTAGATTTTTAAATAGATGAAAAATGAAATGACATTAAAAGTAAATCTAGGGACTTCCCTGGTGGCGCAGTGGTTAAGAATCCACCTGCCAATACAGGGGACACGGTTTCGAGCCCTGGTCCGGGAAGATCCCACATACCGTGGAGCAACTAAGCCCGTGCGCCACAACTACTTAAGCCCATGCGCTCTACAGCCTGTGCTCTGCAACAAGAGAAGCTACGGTAATGAGAAGCCCCTGCTAGCCACAACTAGAGAAAGACCACGTGCAGCAACGAAGACCCAACGCAGCCAAAAAAAAAAAACTAATCAATTAATTAATTTTAAAAAAGTAAATTTAACAGTCTATGCAGTTTAGAAATACAGCTAAAGAGCTTATTCTGTATTCCATGAGCTAAAACAGGAAGCACTGATATAAAGTTTTGGCTACTTTGCCAATTTCTATGTTATATAATCAGAATTCTATATGGTACTTTTTTGGTTTTGTTATGTTTTATCTATGTTTTTATGTATTGGCTTTCTAAATAAAATGATTAGCTCGAGGATAAAAATGAGATTTTCTCATTTTTGGAGCCTATAACTCCTACCACAAAATATACACTTGTTGGGCTTCCCTGGTGGCGCAGTGTTTGGGAGTCTGCCTGCCAGTGCAGGGGACGCGGGTTCGGGCCCTGGTCTGGGAGGATCCCACATGCCGCGGAGCGACTGGGCCCGTGAGCCACAACTACTGAGCCTGCGCGTCTGGAGCCTGTGCTCCGCAACAAGAGAGGCCGCGACAGTGAGAGGCCCGTGCACCGCGATGAAGCGTGGCCCCCGCTCGCCACAACTAGAGAAAGCCCTCGCACAGAAACGAAGACCCAACACAGCCATAAATAAATAAATAAATAAATAAATAATTTTTAAAAATATATATATACACACTTGTTGACTCAAATTAACCGATAATGAGACCCAGATAAAACAAAGCCACAGTATTTTAATAGCAACAGCAGCAGATAAGAAAGCCCCAGACAAAAGACTACCCACCCATGAAGAAATAACAGTCCTAAAGAGATGAGTGGGTAACAAAAAGAGAAGTGTCAAAACATGCTATTAATAAGGAAAACATGAAAGGGAAGTGTCCAGAATCAGAAAACAAAAGGTTGTTGGTTCTAAGATATTAATTTTATTATTATGCTTTATAACTTAACTTTTATAGCCCTAGATGCCTAGAGTAGAAAATAAGAAAGACTTAAAATTAATTAGCTAACTGTCCAACTTAAGAAGTTAAAAAAAAAGAAAGAATAAACCCAAGGAAAGTAGAAGGAAAGAAAAAATAAAAACAAGTGAGAGGGGCTTCCCTGGTGGCGCAGTGGTTGAGAATCTGCCTGCCAATGCAGGGGACACGGGTTCGAGCCCTGGTCTGGGAAGATCCCACATGCCCGGAGCAACTAGGCCCGTGAGCCACAACTACTGAGCCTGCGCATCTGGAGCCTGTGCTCCACAATAAGAGAGGCCGGGACAGTGAGAGGCCTGTGCGCTGCAATGAAGAGTGGCCCCCGCTCGCCGCAACTAGAGACAGCCCTCGCACAGAAACGAAGACCCAACACAGTCAAAAATAAATTAATTAATTAATTTAAAAAAAAAAAAGAATACCTGTATGTGAAACATTTAAAAAAAAAAAAAACAAGTGAGAATACCAATGAAATGAAAAACAAAGAATAGAGACTAGCAAAGCTGAAACTTGGTTCTTAAAACAACAATAACAACATTAGAAATGATTCATATAGTCAATCAGTTTTCCCCAGATTAATCTGTAGATTCAGTGCAATTCCAGTCAAAATTCCAATGGGTTTTTTTCAAGAATTCCGATAAGCTGATAATAAACTTGCTATCAAGGTTTCTCACCCTTGACAGTGTTGACATTTGGGGCTGAATAACTTTTGTCCTGGGGAGTTGTCCTGTGTGCATTGTAAGATGTTTTGTAGTATCCCCGGGCTCTACTTACTATATACTAGTAGAAACCTACCCCCTACCCCATTGTAAGTTGTGACAATCAAAAATGACTACAGACATTGCCAATGCGGTGGCAGGGGTGGGGATGGGGGTGATAAAATCACTTCCAGAAGAGAACGACAGCTTTATAGCTTTAAAGGGAAAGGACCAAAAATAGCCAGAATACTTCTACAGTAGAACAGACCTGGTCTCCCAGATCTCAGAACTAATTATGAAGCTATAGTAATTAGGACAACTATATGGTCCTAGAATAGACCATCAAACCCAGATATAGTCCTCCTTCCAAATTACAAACTAGGAGAAGATATTTTCAATCCACACAACTAGAATATATAATGGACTCCTACAAATAAATAAGAAAAGCACAAGCAATCAAATAGAAAAATGGGCAAAAGGCATTGTTATGGACTGAATGTTTGTGTCCCCCCAAAATCCATATGTTGAAATCCTAACCCTCAATGTGATGGTATTGGGAGGTGGAGCTTTTAGGAGGTGATTAGGTCATGAGGATGGAGCCCTCATAAATGAGGTTAGTGCCTTTATAAAAGATACCCCAGAGGGCTCCCATGTGAGGACACAACAAGAAGATGATCATGTATGAATGTGGAAGTGGGTTCTCACCAGACACCAAATTGGCCAGTGCTTTGATCTTGGACTTCCTAGCCTCCAGAACTGTGAGAAATAAATTTCTGTTGTTTATAAGCCACCCAGTCCATGGTATCTGTTATAGCAGCCCAAAAGGACCAAGACAGGCAAGAACATACATTTCACAGAAGACAAAACACGTATGACCAATTAGCATGTGAAAAGCTGTTAAATATCCTTAATGATCAGAGAAATTCAGATCAAGACCGAAATAAGATGCTATTTTCCACATATTAATTGGCAAAAATTTTAAAGTCTAACAATATCAAGTGTTGAAAACGATATAGTTCAAAAGAATTGTTGCTGTTAGGTGTGTATATTGATATAATCATTTTAGAAAATAGTTTCACCTTATATCATGAAGTTGAACAGTCACATGCTCTATGATACAGTAATTCTATTGCTAAATTTATCCCAGAGAAACTCTTACACATGTATACTTGGAGACATATATGATCATAGTAGCATTGTTCACAATAGCAAAAATCTGAAAACAACTCAAATATGCATCAATAGAAGACTGGATTGATCAACTGTAATATATTCATACAATAGAATATTATAGCCAGTCAAAACGAGTAAGCTATACCAACACATACCAACAAGGACAAATCTTAGCAACATAATATTAAGTGAAAAGAGTAAGTGCAAATATTTCATACAACTTGATACCCTTTTTAAAAGTTAAAAACAACTAAAATTAAAAATGGACTTTTAGGTCTGAATATAGACGAGATCAAGGAAAGCAAGAGGAAGATCTAAATAGACATTTCCCCAAAGAATATATACAGATGGCCAAAAAGCACATGAAAAGATGCTCAACATCACTAATTATTAGAGAAATGCAAATCAAAACCACAATGAGGTTATCACCTCACACTGGTCAGAATGGCCATCATCAAAAAACCTACAAACAATAAATGCTGGGGACTTCCCTGGTGGTGCAGTGGTTAAGAATCCGCCTGCCAATGCAGGGGTCACGGGTTCGAGCCCTGGTCCGGGAAGATCCCACATGCCACGGAGCAACTAAGCCTGTGCGCCACAACTACTGAAGCCCGCGTGCCTACAGCCCATGCTCCACAACACGAGAAGCCACTGCAGTGAGAAGCCCGCGCACCACAGTGAAAACTAGCCCCCACTCACCGCAACTAGAGAAAGCCCACGCACAGCAATGAAGACCCAACGCAGCCATAAGTAAATAAACAAATAAATAAGTAAAATTATTTAAAAAAATAAATCAATGCTGGAGAGGGTGTGGAGAAAAGGGAACCCTCCTACACTGTTGGTGGGAATGTAAATTGGTACAGCCACTATGGAGAACAGTATGGAGGTTCCTTAAAAAACTAAAAATAGAACTACCTTATGACCCAGCAATCCCACTACTGGGCATATACCCTGAGAAAACCATAATCCGAAAAAATACATGCACCCCAGTGTTCACTGTAGCAGTAATTACAGTAGCCAGGACATGGAAGCAGCCTAAATGTCCATCGACAGAGGAATGGATAAAGAAGATGTGGAACATATATATACCATGGACTATCACTCAGCCATAAAAAAAGAACAAAATAATGCCATTTGCAGCAACATGGATGGACCTAGAGATTATCATACTGAGTGAAGTAAGTCAGACACAGAAGGACAAATATCATATGATAATCGCTTATATGTCGAATTTTTTAAAAAGGGTAAAAATGAACTTATTTACAAAACAGAAGTAGAGTCATGGATGTAGAAAACAAACTTATGGTTACCAGGGGGTAAGGGGGGGCAGGGATAAACTGACATATACACACTACCATATATTAAATACATAAGTAATAAGAACCTGCTGTATAGCACAGGGAACTCTACTCAATACTCCATAATGGCCTATATGGGAAAAGAATCTAAAAAAAAAAAAAAGAGTGGATACCTGTATATGTATAACTGATTCACTTTGCTGTACACCTGAAACTAACACAACACTGTAAATCAACTATAGTGCAACAAAAATTAAAAAAAAAAAAAAAAAAGGAAAGCAAGAGAATGACTAACAAAGGATTCAGGTGCTTAGCTCAGCTCAGGAGAAGCAGAGTGATGAAATAGCTGAAGACCACATAGCTGGATGTACGTTGTTGTACAAGTCCTAGCTTTCATATTAGATGGTAGGTTCACTGCTGCTTACTTAATTGTAAATTTTATTAGATAGATGGACGGATAGATAGATAGACATAGTAGTTAGAAAGTGTCATGAATGGAATAATGATGAGAGTAGTCCTGAACCAAGGATTAAAATTAATCCAAATCTGTGTATCTAAGGTCCATTAAAAACATGTCACATATAAAATATTTCATAATTAAAGAAAATAGAAAAATAAGAAAGCACACACTCACTTGAACCTGTGCATGTATTTCTGAAAAACTGTAAACATTTTTTTTTGCCAGTGGAACGGAATCAAATTCCAAATGTCTTACTGGACCTTGTCTTTTGTTGCTATTTTTGTTTTTATGAGCAACCCTATAACAAATCTTTCTGTAAGGTAAATAACCACTGTGCTGTGCATATAGTTATCTCCTAATTTACATATTTAGTAAGTTTCCGCTTTCAGCCACGCTCTGACCTCTCTATCTCTGTCTGTCTGTCTGTCTGTCTGTCTCTCTCTCTCTCTCTCTATATATATATATATACATATAAATCCTCTACATATATAATCTCCTTCATACAAATAGCTTCCCAGGGGACCTCCCACAACTTTCCTCTCCCAACTTTGACAGATAGGGTTTCCATCCCTCAACCCAGCTTACCCTTCTCCAGCCTAGCATCTCTCTCACACTTCACTGGTCCCGGCTTCTCATCGTATCTCATTGCCTGTGCAGGTCTATGCTTTTTGAATGCACAGCTCCTTCTCCATCCCCAACAACCACACCCAAGTCCCTATTTCTTCACTCGAGACCAGGCCTATTCCTTTCTTCACTCAACAAATATTTACAAATATACTTGCACTATATTCAATGCACTGAATTAGGTACAATGGGAGATATAATAAGGTGAACCAAAGAAGCCCTGCCTCAGGAACATGCAGACCAGTGGAGGAGATGACATACATACAGCAGAAATAACTACAAGGCAGAAAGTAATGTGTCAAGTCTTGGACACACCTATAAAATCAACACTGATCCAGATCCCAGGATGAATGTGACCTAAGGCAGGAAGCATTTAACAGTCTCCAGCCACCTGCAAGGCTGGACATAGGCATTCAGCTGCCTTTTCGCATTATTTGGTTCTGACTTTGTCACTGAACCCTAGGTCCTGTTCTGGAAACTTGCTTAACATCTCAGTCCCCTACTAGGGGCTCCACACCTTATCATTAAATTCTACCTTGGTCTCCGCCCCTCATTTTTGGTTCTAGTAACTTTTACAGTATGATATCTTTTCATTAGCCTGGGGTCCATGCAAGAACTGGGGAACTGCCCCTAACCTGCCCCTACTAGATGGGATATAGAGAAAGGTGGGATCAAAATCAGCATCAGGGTCCAGTCAGGAAACGGGAACCACACCAGCGATTTGAACAGGGAAAACTGAATATAAAGAATTGTTAACTTGGCAAAGGGTGGTTAACTACTGAAATATAGAGAACTGAAAGGTGTAACAGAAATAACACTGCGGGGATTCCCCGGTGGCGCAGTGGTTAAGAATCTGCCTGCCATTGCAGGGGACACGGGTTCGAGCCCTGGTCCGGGAAAATCCCACATGCTGCAGAACAACTAAGCCCGTGCACCACAACTACTGAGCCTGAGCTCTTGAGCCTGTGAGCCACAACTACTGAGCCTGCGCTCTAGAGCCCGTGCTCCGCAACAAGAGAAGCCACCGCAATGAGAAGCTCGCGCAGTGCAACAAAGAGTAGCCCCCGCTCGCCGCAATTAGAGAAAGCCCGTGCACAGCAACGAAGACCTACGCAGCCATAAATAAATAAATAAATAAAATTAAAAAAAAAAAAAAGAAAGAAATAACACTGCGGAAAGAGGCTGCCACTTCCAGGGCTGACGGAAAAGTAAACAAAGAAGGAACTTAGAAAATTCGAGGAGATCCACCCCCCTCCACTCCCACTCCCCCAGAGTTGAGATTCAGACCTCTAGGTGATAGTGCGACTGCTGCAGGAACACATCATCCACCGCCAGCCAGAGGGAGGAAGAAACCCACTGGAGGCGGCTAGGCAGAACTGTAAGAGCAGCCCCCCGCCGAGAGAACGCCACAGGGACCACTTGCTCATCGAGCCAGTCGAGCCAATCACAGCAGTGGGAAGAAACAAATAAGCAAACCGGAAGCAGAAAAGACCTCTGGCGCCCCCTATTGGCAGAGACTAACGTGGAGCCAGCTGCCAAAGGAGAAAATAGTGTTTGCAGAGACCAGCTCCGGTACTATTGTACAAAGTAGAAAAAAGAAGGTTGGGTTTGGAGCCAAGAGTCAATAAATTAGTAACTGAGACACTGTTATTCATCTAAACTTAGATGTGGGAATAAGGGAAGTTAGACAAGAAACAGGATAAGCTTGAAATCGCAAGTAGGAATCTTTGGCCACCAGTCAAAGCCTGACAAAACTCCATTAACCTCGTTGGCAAGCAGGGAAATGTAAATTAAAGCCACAGTGGGATACCACTACAAACCCACCAGGTTGGCAAAAATGGTAATTTGCAGTCTTTTAAAAGAATGCCAATTATACATCAATAAAAAGGTGTTTTTAAAAAAAGACTGACATTATCAGGTTTTGAGAATAAAGTGGAGCATAGGAACTCTCATACACCCGCTGGTGGGAGTATAAATTAGTACAAATGCTTTAGAGAAGAGTTTGGCATTATCTAATAAAGTGGAAGATAGACATAGCCTATGGCCCAGCAGTTCTACTTCTATGTATATACCCCAGAAGAACCTGTGCATGCACATCATAAACAAATAAGCTTTTAAGAATGTTCATGGCAACATGATTTGTAATAGTCCCCAAAATGAAAACCCAAGTCCATCTATAGTAAAATAGGAATATATATTGTGGTATAATCATTCAATGGAATAAATACTCAATAGCAATGAAAATACGCAGCTACACACTGTGATGTGGATGAAGCCTCAAAAACATAATGTTAAAAGAAAAAAGTGGGACTTCGCTGGTGGTCCAGTGGCTAAGACTCCGTGCTCTCAGTGCAGGGGGCCCGGGTTCGATCCCTGGTCAGGGAACTAGATCACACATGCCACAACTAAGAGTTTGCATGCCGCCACTAAAGATCCCACATGCCACAACTAAAACCCGGCACAGCCAAATAAATAAATAAATATTTTTTAAAAATAAAAGAAGAAGAGAGAGAGAAAGACAACCCAAATGGTATGATTCCATTCAGACAATACTCAATCCAGGATGCATACCTAGGGGTAAAACAAAACAAAGAAACTTGAAAAACAAGGACATGATTATCAGGAGTTAGGAGTTACTTCTGGGGAGGTTGGGGGTCATGGTCAAGTAGGTTGCATGTGGAGAACGTCTGTCAGGTTCTATTTTATTGACATGGGTGACAGTTACCCTGTATTTGGTTTTGGCTTTAAAATACATGTGTTTGTCATACATTTTGTATGTATATTCTATTTCATAATTTTAAAAGAGAAAGCACAAAAAAGCAAGAACCATTGTCTATAATCCACCACTTGTGAATACAAATAGTTTATTTTTCAATGGATTTCCTTCCTGTTCTTTCTCTCTTTTCCTGGGCATAAATACCCTTTTTTTGCTTCGTGTGTGTTTACAAAATTGAAATTATACTGCAAAACTTATAAAATCGAGATCAAAACTGTTTTTATCTCTTTATTAATATTTTGCCCTAATCTTATTGGAATTCTTTGAAAGACCAATGTCCTATAGTGGTAGAGGCAGAAGACATTGTGTAGGAGGTTGTCTGGGTGATAGGCAAGGTACTGGAGAAGGCAGTTTACTTTGCTTTTTTAAGAAGCTTAGAATACCTAATGTCTTTTAGAATGAGTGCAACCAACACGTCATGTGTATTTGGGTTAAATAGGACTTTGTATGCAGACCTAACCATTGACCCAACAAAATATGCTGAAACCTGGTACATTTGGAGAACAGTGAAAAGTTAATTGAGAGTGAAGCACTCGATATGTAGGAAGTGGCAGAAAATTTGTCTGAAGTGGTAGATGGAGCCAGATTTTGAACGGTTTTCTAATGTTAATGATATTGGATTTGGATTAATCCTATAGGTAACAGGTAGCCAGGAGAGCGTTTTTTTTTTCTTTTTAAAATATTTAAATACATTTTTAATTTTAGTATAGTTTCAGATCTCCATAAAAGTTGTGAAGATAGTACAGCAAGTTCCCATATACCGCATACCCAGTTTTCCCTATTGTTAACAACTTACATTGGTAAGGTACATTTGTCACAACTAATGAACCAATACTGATGCATTATTATTATAAACTACAACCCATGGTTTATTCAGATTTCCTTAGTTTATACTTAATGTCTTTTTTCTGTTCCAAAATCCCATCCAGGATACCATATCACATTTAGTCATCATGTCTCCTTAGGCTCCTCTTCTCTATGACAGTTTCTCAGACTATTTGTGGTTTTGATGACCTTGACAGTTTTGAGGAGGACTGGTCAGGTATTTGGTAGAATGTCCCTCCACTGGAATTTGTCTTGTGCTTTTCTCATGATTAGATAGGCTTATGCATTTCTATCACGAAGACCACAGAGGTAAAATGTCATTATTATCACATTATATTAAGGGAACATACTATCAACATGGCTTATCACTGGTGTTGTTGACCTTGATCACCTGGCTGAATAGTGTTTGCCAGGTTTCTCCACTATAAAGTTATTCCTCTCACCCTTGATCCCCCACAATTTCCATACTGTACTCTTTGGAGAGAAGTAATTTAGTGCAGCCTGCTCTCAAGAGGGCTGTGTGTGTGTGTGTGTGTATCAAGCTCCACCTTCTTGAGGGTGGACTATCTATATAAATTATTTGGAATGCTTCTGCATGGGAGATTTGTCTCTTCTTCAGGGAAGAATTTTAAGCAAAGAAATTGTACTGTCAGATTTGGTTTTCGGAGGGAAAATTTAACAGCAATATGAAGAAGGGGGTAGAGTAGGGAAAGGCAGGGGACCAAAGGATCAGATAAGACACTCTTGAGACAGACTAGGCCAGAGACAGGGAAGTGGCCCTGGGAATAGAGAAGAGGGTCCTACAGGATTTGTGCAGGGGGTGGGAGGGAGGAGACAAAATGCCAGAAGTGGAGAGAATAATAAGTCCATGTTCAGTTTCACTGAGATGTCAAGGAAGAAGTATCAAGTAGCTTGAGAGAATTCTTAGTGAAGAGCTTTGATCACAGATGGAGTTAAAATGTTGGCAGTTGTAAGCTGGCACCTAGAAGGTGAAGCCATAGGAAGAGCTGGGATCATCCAAGGAGAACACATATTTGAAGAAGAAAAGAGGAACAAAGGAAGAAATTCTGGGAACACCAATTATGTGGAACAATATATGCCAAGTTCCAAATCAATAGATGAATAATTTTGGAACATTCATGCATTTGCTTGCACCAGTTCAAGAAATGGCTAATAATCAAGAACATATTTTGGTACTGCTTTCTCTCTTTATGTAATTCAGAAAACTGTTCATGTGGATGTTATAAAGAGACATAGTTCATCCAAAAATGTATGAAGCATGCCAGTGTAATTTTTGTATGTAGGGTACCAGTAAAAAAAAAATCAAGATTTGTGGGTTCTTTTTCAGATTAAAACAAATACTATTGCTCAGAGCAGGAATTAAAGAAAATACAAAGCTAGAGATTTAAGAGTAGACTCTGCTTTTTAAACTATTCTTTTAATAAATTTTAAATTGTGCAATATTTAAGACATTCAAGAATGATGAATTAGAAGTGGTAAGAATGATCATTTTTGTCTTTTTCCCTATTTAAAGGAAAGTTTTCAAAGTTTCACATTAAAATGCTATTTGCCTTGCATGTTTTTGTAGTTTAACTCAACTAAATCTCTGGAGAATAGAAGATATTGTAGAAAAAGTGTCATATCATGGAAAAAAACATTAGACTAGTTGTCAGAAAACCCAGGATCCCTTTCTGATTCTCTTACTAATTGGGCAGTCATACGGCACTTGGCATTTCTGGGTCTCGGTTTCCTCATCGATAAAAATGAGGTGGGGGGGATCCACCTACCCATCAAAAGATAGTTGAAAGGCTGAAAAGAAACAGACGAAACTACTTGAGAAAATATAAAACACTATAAAAAACAAGACATTATTATTATTATTGAAAAAATTCTGAGAGCATATTAAGGAAAAGAATAAGGACTGGAATATCAAGAAGAGAAAGATAAGAAAGCCTCAGCTTTCACTATTCCTTCATTCATTCCATTTATTGAGCACAACTACCGTGGAATATTGTTTGGTGCTGAGGAACTCTGAGTTTTGAAAGGCCGGTAAACAAGTAAACTGATACCTACAGAAGTAAGGAAGGTCTACTATGAGAAAAGTGACTAATTCTGCCCCGGAAAATAAAAGTAGGCTTCTCAGAGGAGGTGACATTTGAACTGGATCTTGATAGATAGATTGGAGTTTTCAGGCGAGAAAATTTCGGGCAAGAGACAAAGAAGTCGCTATAGCCCCTATAAAGGACTGAGGGGAAAAATGTACAAATATATCATGGAGTTTTGTAAGGGTGGGCAAGGTGAGTTTGGGGATTTATGAGACACTCAGTGAACATGCAAATGACTTGTCTCATCAGTATGTAGATGAGTGGGGTTTTTTTTTTAAGCTCCTTTCGTAAAAGGACTGAAGTCTAATCGGTTTCAAAATTCTGTACATGTGGCAGACTCCAGGCTGGAAGGCCTTCTGACAAAGGCTATTTGTATAACTAATTTGTGTTGTATTTTTCACATTAAAAAAATCCTTATAATAGTTTAAATGATAAGGATTTTGATGAACAGTGAAAACGTTTACTAGTCACATCTTGATCAGATTAATGTCATGCTCTTTTTCTTTTCAAGTTAAAAGATGTTATATTTCATTTTTCTAGTTAAAAAAAATGCATTCGGCAAGCCATAGCAATCAAGCCACCCCTCCTTTCCTAGCTACAAAGTTAGCTTCACACAAAACTTTCACTCACACAAATACTTTCTTAATGGTCTGGGGGCAGTGAAAAACATTTTTCTAAAAGCAACCTAAAAGTTGCTGAAAAGTTAGACATTCTCCTCTGTGCTCTTTTTCTGCTTAAATTCTAATAATGGTAAGAGTTTGCCCACCTGTCAGAATAAAACCAAAGCTAACATTTGATGACATTCAGTTAAATAGGAAAAGGCTGAGATTACTCAGTTTCCTAGTCTAAAGGAGGTACTTATTGGGTGGCTAGAGAGCAATCAAAATTAACATAGAAAGACTCCTAAACGTAGACCCAAGATCAAAAAGAAATGAATACTATTAGAAATTCACCAGAATCTGACCCCATGGAGAGGGTTGGCTGACAGAAAGTATCCCAGGATACACCAGCGTGGTGTGATTTAAGAAAGACTGATGCTAAGATTATAATCCTTTCTCAACCTAAAATATAAAGGAAAATTTCCAGTAAACCTGGGAACTATAATGTGTACAATGAGATTTTGTAATGACAAATGCAAGCAGAGAATGGACCTTGCGGATTCTTTAACAAAAGAAGAGGGTTAAATCTCAGAACTAGAATTTAATAATACCCAACTAGAGATACCACTTCACCAGATATCAAAATGTTCTCTAAAAAAATAAATAAATAAATGTTCTCTACAACAAGGTACTGATGAAGAAACCAAATCAATGAAACAGAATAAGGAGTTTGGAAATAGACTCATGTATGTGAAAAGTTAGCATATGATAAAGGTGGTATTTCAAAGGACAGCCTGGTGAGAAGTGTTGGAATGATTAGCTATCCATTGGGGGGAAAAAAGGACTCCTACTCCACATGATAAACAAAAAGGAATTCCAGATGGATTGAGGGTGTAACTATAAAAAAAAAATCTTTGAAAATATTAAAAGTATATATATGGGAACATGTTTGTAAACCTGATGCAGAGTTGTTCATCCTGAGGAAGAAAAAAGTTCACAAACCATCAAGGGAAATATTCATAATTTTGACTAAGTAATAATTAAACCTTCTGTCCCATTTTAAAAGACACTAAAGGTTTAAAGACAGACTGTAGACTGGTAGAAAATATTTGTAACATAAATTACAGTCACATAATTAATTTCCATAATATATAAAGAACCAGAGTTTAAGAAACAAGATTACCACTTATGCATAGATGACTTACACAAACATTTTTATGCTCATTCCAGGCCTCTCTTGTGAGTGCCAGACATCTGTATTCACCTTCTACTTGACATCTCTTGCACGACTCAAAGGCTCTTCAAACTCATCAGGCCTTAAACTGAATTTATGATCTTCCCACACATACCGGGTCTTCTCCAACATTCTTTTTTCTCCGTGAAAATATCAATCTACCATTTTTATTTTTTCAATTGGAATTGAAAGAATCAATTGATCCTACCAGTGCTCTGAGAATCAATTCTATCAATTGATTCCCAGAAATCAATCAACCAGAAAGCTACGAGTCAACCTTGGTGTCTCCCTCTCTGCCATCCGTCATTTCCAATCCTTCACTAAGCCTTGTCAATTGCACCTCCTTAATAGTTTTTAAGTCCATCCACTTCACCCTATCTCCAGCACTACCTCCCTCATCCAAGCCATCTGACCTTGGCTACTGCAATAGCTTCCTAGCTGGTCCCCCTATATCCACTCTGTCCTCCTAGATTCCTGTTCTTCTCAATGTAGTCTAAGTGATCTACTCAAAAGCAAATCTACTCTTACCACTCAGACTCTGGTCTTTAAATGCCACTCTCCATTAAAAGGAACCAGGGCTCCATGGAGAAATGGCTGATTCCAGGTCAGCGGCATGCAATGCATGAGATAACCCTTTTCCTGCCAGGTAGCAAGGAAGCTATCAAAGACTAAGAAGTGTGTCAGAAGGAAACAGGAAGAAAAAAAAAAAAAGGAAACAGGAACCACCTTGAGTGGCCCCCATTGGCCTAAAATGAGACAATTTGGGCATAAAAAATAATGATAGAATGGATTAAAACACATTGAGTGTATAAAAATCCATGAGTTTGAATTGATAATATGAAAAGAAAGAGAAAGCCAAAACAAACAAATAGACTTACTAGTTGCCGTTGGAAGTAGCTCGGTCATCAACACCTTGCTTTGAAAACTGGTAATGAAGGGGAAAGGATTAGTCTTTATTAAGAATAATGATTCTGTTTTAGGATTGCCAAATAGTCCTAATTGATGGAAAAAAGTTCCCCACAGAAGAATTACAGCGAATAAGCACAAGAGGAATGACAGAATTATAAAATCACCACTTTTGACATGCCTAATGAAATAACTGATACAGATAATAATCATCAAGGGATGATAAAACCATTAATGGAAAGGCGGCCGTGGAACTAGACGATATCAGGAGGCCAAAGTATCACGTCATTGATCACTCACTGTTTGTAAAGGACAAGCATCTTTACAATGGATGGATCAGACTGTCATCACCTGAACCCAGTGTTCAGTCTAAAAGGGGGATGACAGACATTTTATGCCTCTTGATGTGATCAAGATGAAGTACATAGAATTGCCTGTGAAATGCTGTGTTCTCCAAACCATTGAGCCTTAATCCAATCGAGCCTTTAGATCTAACTTCTACTTTAGAGGAAATATGAGGGATAGAGGAACAAATTAAACACATAATGAGGAAGTAACCAGACTAATTCAGAGGGTTAAATATTCCATGAGACAACTCACCTGGTTTCCTCCAAAAGTCAGGGCATGAAACAAAAAGAGGGAGTGAAGACTGTTGTAAAGTAAAAGAGATTTAAAAGGCCTAATAGGGCTTCCCTGGTGGCACAGTGGTTAAGAATCCCCCTGCCAGCTCAGGGGACACGGGTTCGAGCCCTGGTCCGGGAAGATCCCACATGCCGCGGAGCAACTAAGCCCGTGCACCACAACTACTGAGCCTGCGCTCTAGAGCCTGTGAGCCACAACTACTGAAGCCCACGTGCCACAACCACTGAAGCCCGCGTGCCTAGAGCCCATGCTCCTCAAAAAGAGAAGCCACCGCAATGTGAAGCCCACGCACCGCAGGGAAGAGTAGCCCCCGCTCGCGGCAACCAGAGAAAAGCCCGCGCGCAGCAACGAAGACCCAACGCAGCCAAAATAAATAAATAAAATAAAATAATAAAACAAATAAATTTTAAAAAATAATAAAAGGCCTAATGAACACAATGTGTGGACCTTGTTTAGATCCTAATTCCAAAAAACCAACGGTAACAAAAGGCATGTTTTTTTAGACTATTGGGGAATATAGAGTAGGTATTAGATGATGTTAAGGAATTATTGTTAATTTTATTAGATGTGATAATGGTATTGTGGTTACGTGAGAAATTGTGGGGTTTTTTTGAAAAATTTTTATATACAAATGATGGAGATGTATGACTTTGGCAAACAGTTTGACAGTTTCCTTTTATTTATTTATTTATTTATTTTTGGCTATGTTGGGTCTTCGGCCTTTCTCTAGTTGCGGCGAGCGGGGGCTACTCTTTGTTGCGGTGCGCGGGCTTCTCATTGCGGTGGCTTCTCTTGTTGCGGAGCTCGGGTTCTAGGCGCGTGGGCTTGCTTGAGTAGTTGTGGCACACGGGCTTAGTTGCTCCGCGGCATGTGGGATCTTCCCGGACCAGGGCTTGAACCCATGTCCCCTGCATTGGCAGGCGGATTTTTAACCACTGCGCCACCAGGGAGGTCCCAAGAAATTGTTCTTATTTATTAGATATGCACACTGAAGTTTTCAGAGGTAAAATGTCATAACGTATGGGATTTATTTTTAAATATTTCAATTTTAAAAAGAGAGAGACGCGTTGCAGACCCTGCTGCCCCTGAGCCTCCTGCGCCGCCCAGTCATGGTCAACCCCACCGTGTTCTTCAACATCGCCATCGATGGCAAGCCCTTGGGCCGCACCTCCTTGGAGCTGTTTGCAGACAAATTTCCAAAGACAGAAGAGAACTTCCGTGCTCTGAGCACTAAGGAGAAAGGATTTGGTTATAAAGGTTCCTGTTTTCACAGAATAATTCCGGGATTTATGTGCCACGGTGGTGACTTCAGATGCCATAATGGCACTGCTGGCAAGTCCATCTATGGGGAGAAATTTGATGATGAGAATTTCCTCCTGAAGCATACGGGTCCTGGCATCTTGTCCATGGCAAATGGTGGCCCCAACACAAACGGTTCCCAGTTTTTCATCTGCACTGCCAAGACTGAGTGGTTGGATGGCAAGCATGTGGTCTTTGGCAAGGTGAAAGAGGGCATGAATATTGTGGAAGCCATGGAGCGCTTTGGGTCCAGGAATTGCAAGACCAGCAAGAAGATCACCATTGCTGACTGTGGACAAATCTAATAAATTTGACTTGTGTTTTATCTTAACCACCAGACCATTCTTTCTGTAGCTCAGGAGAGCACCCCTTCACCCCCATCTGCTCAAAATATCCTATAATCTTTGTGCTCTTGAAAAGGAGCAGGACCCTATGGTCCTTGCCGCCCCCCCCCCACCCCGCCCATGTCCTCAGCCTGCCTTTTGTCTGTGAAAAACTTTAGCCAAAGAGTAAGTTTCATCAGAGAAGTGAGAAAATGCAGAAACAAAGGAAAACAGTCAAATAATAATAGTTTAGTCATTAAGCATAGTCAAGGACCTTTAGTTCCTCCTTAAGGGCTATAGATCATGTTCTGAGCCATATCCTGTGAGCTGCCTTATAGATACTGAGACCCCCACCAGGTGGAAGAAGTTACCTACATGCTGAGCAGGCTGTAGCCATGACATAAGCTGCCACAATTCTTACAGGCCTCAAAGAAATGGAAACAAACCGATCCTGGAACTGAAGATGAACTGTACCTAAAGCAATCGAGATGACGCTGGTCAGACCACTGATGACCGATTTCAAGATGACTGTCAGAGCTGACTGTATTGTTTCTGCAGGTAGCCCCCTCTCTGTCTATAAAAGCTCTTGTCCCCTGATTATCAGGGGGGCAGTCGGCCTTTGGACAGGTGTCCACCCCCACCCCCCCGCCCCCAGTTGCCAGACTCCGAAATAAAGCAACCTTTCCTTTCCTACCAACTCTTGTCTCTTGAGAATTGGCTTTCAAGCGGCGAGCAGCCAGACCTGGGTTCGGTAACACTCTCACTCCACCTCTTTCGGTTCCGTATTTTCCTTATCCCCCTCCAAGTCTAACTGGATTGCAAAGTTTAGTTTATGATTATGAAATAAAAACTAAACAACAAAAAGAAAATGAAAACTAAAAGGAGAGAGAGAAGGAAAAAAGGGATAGATGAATCAAGTGTGGTAAATGTTAATAGCTGTTAAAACTGGAGTGATGGTTATCTGCTGGTTTCTTATACTTATTCTCTATACCTTTGAGTATGTGGAATTTTTAGTTTAAAAAGTTTTTTTTTAATATGAAAAAAAAAAGCATGTCTGATTCTGTCAACTCCCTACCTAGAATCCCCCCATGGTTTCCCACTGTTCTTCAGATAAAGACAAAAGTGCTTACTGGGTTTTACAAGGTCCTAGGAGCTGACCCCTTCCTTCATCCCCAGGGTCATCTCATACCACAAGTCTTGCCTTCTAGAAACTAAGAATTCAGTTGGAGAACCGAGAGAGACATTTGGCATCACAAAATCGATTTAATTTTGCACGACTACTTATAGGAATTGGTTATATTCTCTGTGGCCCTAAGCCACTCATTCTAGCAGCTGCCGTTGAATGTATGGTGGTACCTGTTAATAGTGTCCAGTGGTTAGGCCACTCCAACATGGCCAAGTGAGAGGTGTATCAAAGCCCACAATTCTACTTATGCATTTGAAAAACTAAAATTATTATTTTAGAAAAACTGTACAAAGGGATGTCTTGAAGATCCCTCTTTGAAAAGGGTTTTGGGTCCATTCCACAGCCATCGGCCACTGCCCTAATCTAGGCCATGGTTGTCTTGCTCCTGGCCTAGGGCAGCAACCTCCCAGCTGGTCTCTCAACTTCCAGTTTCCTCCCCTGTGATCCATCTTCCATATGACAACCAGAATGAATTTCTACAGTGCAAAAGTAATCATGTCCCTGCTCTGCTTAAGTAGCTGCCTGTTGCTCCCTAGAGAAATCCTGAACTTCTTAACAGGCTTGGAAAGCCCTTCAAGGCTTCATTCTCTCTCTCCAATCTCATATTTCCCTATTTCCCCCTCCTCTTCCCTACCCTCCAACTCAGAGGTTCTAGACATACCAAACTTCTTCCAGTTCCTCAAAGAAGCTCTCTTCCCTCACCTCTGAGCCTTTGAACGTGCTTTGCAATCTGCCTGGATGGTTCTTCCCACCACTTCGCCTCATCCTTCAGTGGAGTCACTCCTGACTCATCCTTCAGATGTCAGCTTAAATGTTGCTTTTTCTACTTGTCTTTGTTGTGTTTTCATAGTATCCTCTATTTAGCATTTACTATGCTGGATTGTCATTTCTTACTTAATTACTATAAACTTCCCTAAGGCAGAGTCAGTCTTGCTTCAACTGTATCCTCAGCATCTGGTGCAAAGCCTGGGGAATAATAACAACTTGATAAGTGTCTGTCAAATGAACGAATGAACGAAGTCTCTATGAAAATAGCCTGCTAGATAGCTTACCTGATTCCACCTTCTTCTCCTCTAATTCTTGTTAGACTTATCTTTCTAAAGCACCACTGTCATCACACTAAAAGCATTTAATTGCTCCTCATTTCTTACAGATCAAGTACAAAAGTTTTCAAGTGCCTCCATATGTTTTTCCTATGCTGTCTATCCAAATTTGTATTATGAGGAAGATTTTTTTTTTCTCCAGAAATGATAAGTTGTTTGTTTGTTTTTGCAAGAAAAGAATTAAAACTCCCAGGGCTCCCCACCAGCTTTCATTTACAGGGACTGCAAGGGGCAAGGTGGATCCTCCAGCTGTCCTAGAGCAGCCCAGAGTAGCTAAAGTGGGGAGAGAGGAAGTCCTACTGGCCACTTTTTCCTGGGGGAAAAGTGCATAATGCAGTGAAGGAGAAGGTGAAAAGCAGGAGTTGCTACTATAATGATTGGATGTGTTACCGAGTCCAAGCTCGCTCTGCTCGCCGCACGACAGGCCAAAGAATCGGAGACGAGGTGTTGAGGCAAAGAATACGACTTTATTCAGAAAGCCGGCCGACTGAGAAGATGACAGACTAGTGTCTCTGAAAAACCATCTTAGCTGGGTCTGGATGCCAGTTTCCTTTATAGAATCAGAGAGGGAGAGTCGGTGAGGAAGTAAAGTAAAAGGTCCATCAGTCTTGCAAAACATCTCCTGGAGGGGTGGGATGGGGAGGGTGGGAGGGAGGGAGATGCAAGAGGGAAGAGAAATGGGAACATATTGTATATGTATAACTGATTCACTTTGTTATAAAGCAGAAGCTAACACACCATTGTAAGGCAATTATACTTCAATAAAGATGTTTTAAAAAAAAAAAAAAAAAAAAAAACATCTCCTGGAGTCACCAGCCTTGTTGATGGGATGTGTTAGTTTCTTTTTTTCTTGCAGCCACTCACAGGTGGGCAGGGTTCCCTGAGGCAGGCCGTTATGTATGATTACAATAACAAAAGCAACGAAAAGCAAAGGTTAGGGACTTCCCTGGCAGTGGTTAAGAATCCGCCTGCCAATGCAGGGGACACAGGTTTGAGCCCTGGTCCGGGAAGATCCCACATGCCGCGGAGCAACTAAGCCCGTGCGCCACAACTACTGAGCCTGCGCTCTAGAGCCCGCAAGCCACAACTACTGAGCCCGTGTGCCACAACTACTGAAGCCCGCGCGCCTAGAGCCCGTGCTCCGCAACAAGAGAAGCCACCGCAATGAGAAGCCCGCACACGGCAACAAAGAGCAGCCCCCGCTCTCCACAACTAGGGAAAGCCCGCGCCCAGCAACAAAGACGCAACACAGCCAAAAATAAGTAAATTAAATAAATTTAAAAAACAAAACAAAACAAAGGTTAAAGTCAAAGAAACAGATCCAACGTGGAGTCTGATTCAGCTCTTCCCTGTTACAGATGCACAGCTAAAATCTAGTTTCCATGGCTACAGCCTCTTGACACACACCAGGCTGACTAGACCCCAGATCATGGATGCATAAACCTCTCGTCTTCAGGATTGTGCTTGTCAGCGGTAACACTGAAGCATCAGGAAGATGCCTTCTACCTCACTTCCACTGGGGAATGTAGTTTTTAGCTTTTTAGCCCCTGTAGTTTTTAGCTTTTTAGCCCAGCATACACATGAGAAGGAGGTTGAAATGCATGCCAGGTGCCAACCGACCATACCAACCAAATAGATGGGGGAGGAATAGATGGCAGAAGTAGTAGCTTACAGTGGCAGCAGCAGCAGGAAAGTGCCAATGACTTTGAACCTTCTTTGTACTTATGAACGAAACTGCTCAAGTCTATGACAGTAGCCTGATTGTCACAAGATGATGTATATTTCCATCATTGAAGCTCTTGAGCCTCAGTGTACTAACTCATAAAATGACATGGTTAGACCAGATTTCTATTACTTTAGAAATAGTCAAACTCAATAATTACATTGAAGTAAGAGCAGCATATTCATTTAGAGAACAGCAGGAATATTTTGATCTAAAGCAAAACACATTTTCACGCTTTCAAGAATATATATAATAGCATCTGTAATTGGACTAATGATGCCTTGCCCAGGAAACCAATTTTAGCAAGCAGATAAAAATTTTTGTCATCAGCGTACTGATTTAGTGCTTATATTTAGCATATCAAGTGTTTACATGTTGTATGTAAATGGTTGCCTCTAAAGGGATTGAATACAGCCTCTCCACTCATTAATCTTGCCTACACAATTAATTTATTTAACAGATTTTCATTATAGAAAATACAACAATACGGTTCAGCTCAACTACAAAGTCAATGTTACTGGTATATTCATTAAGGAAGTTTAATTGTAATTATTAGCTGTGGTAGCAGCTACAATGATCATTTGAGAAAATACTATTGTATCACTGTACCCGACAACCTGCCTCCTTGTATTGCCTCTGAATTTTCTAGTGAGTAATAACTTACATGAATAAATCTATGTCCTACCTCTTAAGCAGGCAATGTGGCATTATGGAAGGATCTGGCTGGCTTCAGGGACCTCCCTTTTCCCTTCTACCCACCAAGTCTCTGACCCTGAGCAGTTATGTTTAAACGTAATTTTATTTTCAGTTTAGAGCAAACTGAACACGAGCCCAAAGCAGAGTCAGCCGCAGAAGATAAACAGCATGCATTGGACCACAGATGGAAAGTCATGATAAAGCTTCAGCACTCATGAGATAAGGGTGTCAAGATCCGGATGATCCAAACGTTGAAAATCATGGTATATAATTTAATGTTTAAAAAGATCTCACATTCAGATCCCCTCATGCACATGAGTGTTGGCCCAGTCACCTACCATGTATGGTGTCTACGTATTGGGCATGTGGGCTGCAGTCCTCTCTCTTTCGCCTGCTGCTGTTCTGCTAGGTTTGTGTCTCTCGCAACCACCTCCTTTGTCATTGTGTCACACTGTCATGACAATTTTAAAGGAGCTCAATTACTGTGAAATCAGGATTTTTAAGCTCTGGAAGTTTTAACATTTGATCCATCATTATGTCAGTAGTGGGACGCCACGAAAGGAGAGGTAGAATCTGCTTCTGTTTTTGGTATCCACACACAACAATTAAATCAATGAGCAGCAGGAACTCTTGTCTCTGTGGCTGTACCACCTGGGTCTTTGTCTGTATAACACCCCGGCAACTGTGCCCTGCAGTTCTAACATACTTTGCCCTAGCACCCAGGATAGGGTAGTTTTGAAGGTGGCTTGGTGAGAACCAAGATATTAGAGCTACTGATCCTCCATCAATGGGGCAACATTTGCTGGAAAGAGTCCCCCAGACATTATGAATTTCAAGGCACAAATTCTAATTTTCTACACTGTAGAACTGCCTGTAAGTACAAAACATATGCATGATGCACATACAAAGCAATGACTGCCAGGTTCACCTTAGGAATATCAAGGCATAAAGCGTAGGAGAAGGACCACAAAGTAGGAGTTTTAATTAAAGCAACGTGTAGTTAATATAGCATTGGAATGGAATTCACAAAAGAGATTGGCCAGCCGAGATTAGATCCTATGAGAATTCAAGCTTCTGTAATGGATTTTAATTACATTCCTGAAATAGAAGTCTACAAACGGAATTTGAATAGATGGCTTAGATAAGTCTTTGCTCCACTGACAAATTTTACTAACAATATTCTCAGTCTACCAAAATTTGAAGGTGATAAGTTGATAAAGAAACATTCTAAAGAGAATTGTCAGAAAAGAGATCCAAAACTAATGTGTTTATACAATTTAAAGTTTTTTTTTTAGGCGAGTAGATCTCACAGAAGTTTATGCCATTGGTAGTAAAGAAGCATAAGCATCATTTTAAAATCTCTTTTTCTCTCTTTAGAACTTTCAGGTCAAATATTCTGCTAAGTTCTTTTTATTTCTTTAGCTTGCAAGGTAAAAGTGAATACCTACGTCTCTGTAATATAGGTTATTTCTGTATATTTCATAGTAAAGGTCAGGAACAATGAAGTCTAATTACAAAACCACTCCCATTTCTGCATCTTCTTTTACATTGCCTGCCATGGACTGGACAGCTGTAGGTGACTTTTTAGATAATAATACTGTATTAGTTTTCTGTGGCTGTTGTAATTACCACAAACTTGGTGGCTTAAAATAACAGGCAATTATTCTCTTACAATTCTGGAGGCTAGAAGTTTGAAATCAGTTTCACTGGGCTGAAATCAAGTTGTCAACAGGTCCATGCTCCCTCTAGAGGCTCTAGGGGAGACTGTTTCTTGCCTCTTCCTCCTTCTTGGGGCTGCCAGCATTCCTTGGCTCATGGCAGCACCACTCCAGCCTCTACTTCCGTGGCGACGTTGTCTTCTCCTCTGTGTGTGTAATCTCCCTCTGCCTCCCTCTCTTAAGGACCCTTGTGATTGCATTTAGGGCCAATCCAGATACTCTAACAGCAACATATATTTGGGATTTATCACATGGGAAGTACTGGGCTACGCACATATGTTTATTTAATCCTCACCATCACCCCAAGAGGTGGATACAACTGTTAGCCCATTTTACAGATGAGGAAGCTGAGTCTTAGACAGGTAACTTGTCCACAGTCACCCAGCTGGCAGCCAAGACCCATCTCTTGGTAACAGGGAAAATTAGGACCAGAAATATCTTTGTATGTTTGATACTTAATCCTCTAGTAGTAGTAGTAGTAACTGGAGCCAAGGCCACCACTGAGCTTCAGGCCAACCTGGGCAGGTTTGAAGGCCTGGCAGGTGGCTGAACGCCTGCTTGTATGAGGAATGGTATTAGACAGCTGTTATTTTGGCCTGTCCAGCATCATTTCAAAGATCAGCAAGATCTCCATTTTTAAGGTATTGGCACCACAGCTTTCCTTTGGGAAACTTCCACTCGGCTCCTTTGGTTTGGCTCTGGTTTTGATGGGGCTTTCAACTATATTACCTGACTTCCCTGACCACGAAGGTTGGCATATGGGCTAGTCATCTATTGCTGCGTAACTAATTCTTTAGAACTTAGTAGCTCACAACAGGAAACATTTATTATCTCACAATTTCTATGGATCAAGAATTTGGAAGCAGCTTAGCTAGGTGGCTCTGGCTCAGGGCATCTCATGAGGTAGCAGTCCAGATGTTGGCCATGCCTACAATCACCTGAAGGCTAGTGGCTGTTAGCAGAACGCCTCAGTTCCTTGCTGGCTGTTGGCCAGAGACCTCAGTTCCTGACCATGTGGGTCTCTCCTCAGGACATGGCAGCTGGCTTCTCCCAGAGGGAATGATCCGACAGAAAGACCCAGAGGAAGCTGCAGGGCCTTTTATAACCTGGTGTCAGAAGTCACATATCGGCACATCTGCGTTTTTCCATTGGTTGCACAGACTAGCCTGATACAATGTGGGGGGGACATTACACAAGAGCATTCATACCAAGAGGTGGGGATCGTTGGGGACCATCATGGAGGCAGACTACTGCAGCACTTGACTTCACTACCACATCCCCTTAGCCACTGATTGGTTCAAGGGATGGGCATATGTCTCAAATGAGGCTTATTAGAATGCATCTCTGAGAATCACATATATGGGTGCTGGGAATGAGAGTCACTCTCATTTTCCTTGGCTCTCAAGCTGCAATGCTATAAGTCTGAAGATTTTGCTGCTCAGGTTTCCAACCACATGGAGGAGAGAATGAAGCCAAGCAGAGAAAAAAGCAGAACTAAGGGTTAAAACAGAGAAAGTTCTGTCAACATCCTGTGGGCCCCTGGATCCATCCATGCCTGAGGGTCACCCCCAGATTTCCCAGTCACAGAAGCCCCCCCCCCTTTTTTTTTCCTTAAGTCAGATGACTTGGGTTTCTAACTCTTGCAACTGAAAGGGCACGAACCCAGGCACAGCTTGGGGAGCCTCCCAGGAACAAATTCATCCTACAGAAACAGAGGATCAGACTTGGTGCAGTGACAGAGCTTTGGCGGTGTGAGGAGTAACCCCCAGAAAGAAACTGATCACTCAAATTTATCTCGTGGCCTTGCTCCCTTAGAACCAGGCTTAAGTCCTGTGGGTAAGGGAGGAGGATATATTTTTTTTTTAAGTGGGAAAACGGTTTCATTATGAACTCTGTAGGAGTTTGGCACAAAAGGAATCCTGAATTTGTACCCTGTGACAAAGGGTCACTCCAAGTGGAAGGAGAGGCACTTTCACTGCTTCCGTACAAAATACAACGGAGGTTTTGCAGACTAGAGCATCCTGACTCAAAGCCACAACTGACGCTTTGGTGAGAGGGGCTTTCTGGTTGGTGCCCTGATGCTGGGTGTGGCCTGTAAATGCCCCTGCTAGAGATGATTACTTTCCAGACCTGGGAAGGAGAGAGATGGTCCCTCTCTGGTATCTTTCCCCAAACAGCAGCAAGAAGCCCCTCTCAGTTTTCTCTCTCCCAAGGGGAAGCTTGGCTCTCCAGCAGCTCCCTCACGCTCCACCTGGATTTTGTACTGCTCCAGCCCCATCCCTGGGGAGCTCTCATTACCTACGAATCCCTGCAGAGGTCTAGGCACAGAACTTTGCCCCCAGTAGATGCTCCAAAAATACTGATGGGGTGAAAGCCTTGAAGGGGAACAGAATATACTACCCCTAAATATGCCCCTTTGGCATAAGGATTATTTTGAGTTTGTTATTTTTAAGAAACAGCAGACAGGAAAAGCTCTGAAAACCCAGAAGAAGTTACCTTCTGATAAGAGACATTTATATTTATAAGGGAAATCTCCATTTGTAAGGGTGTCTCCCTCTCTGTACCAGGAAAAGGAGGACTCTAAATCTCTAGAAACGCTTATCAATTGACAAGGCTTGGACTTAAATCTGCATAACATCCTTACCTTTGTTTTCTGTGCTTTGCCTGATAACCTACCCCCACCAACATCTTCTTTTGTTTTTAGCTGGAGATGGTATTTAAGGTGATGGCTTGGGCCATTTCCAAGAGTTACTCATTTTTTCTGGGTCTCTCCCATTTATACAGGAGGGTATATATTATTAAACTTCTCTTTGCTTTTCTCTTGTTAATTTGTCTTATATTACAGGAAGGTCTCAGCCAAGAACCTAGAAGGGTAGAGGGAAAATGATTTTTCCTCCCCCAACAGCCTAACTGAATGAAAACCTCATTTCTGGCACCGTCAAATGAAGACAGAATAAAAATCAAAACTTTAGATCATTCAGGTGCTCAAAGAAATTCTAAAACCCTTATTTAAATGTTCCTAAAGTATTTTTAGGCTTTTAAAAAGTTTTAGTTATACAGAACTGCAGAAGTTTATTAGTGTTTCAAAACAAAACACCAAAGAAACAAATAATCTCTGTTCCCTTCTAGAGAAGGAACTCGCCTGATAAAACACTGTACACAGTGAAGTAACTTTCAGGTGCCTGCCACTCTCAGGCAATAGATGGCACTGTGGGACAAGTATAAGTGACTGTTCTGCGTAGCTAGGAGGAAGCCGGGGAAACACAAAATCAAACAGCAATCTGGTACAGGATGTGGACCTATTTAAAATCTACACCTCCAAGGAGGGTTATCTGTAAAAGTCCCCTGCCCAGGCGCACGTACTACTCTGTTCTATCCCTTCGCTACGCAAATGTGGTCCTGGGACCAGGCCCTGGCATCACCTGAGAGCTTGTTAGAAACGCACAATCTCAGATTCAGACCCCCTGAGACGGAATCCACTCCTTGGGCAATGTCTTCTTAGCCGACGAAAAGCTTTGGGAAAGTTTTCAGTTACGTAGACGTGCATATGTTCATGAGTGTTACAAAACAAAGCAAAGCAAAGCAAACCAAAATGATGTTTGTCCCCTTTAAGAAAAAAACTGCTCCTGGAAAATACGCGCTGAAGGAAGTTGTGGTGCCTCCCACTTTCAGGCAGCAGATGGCACTGTGGGTCAACACTGAAAGCCACTGTTTTTCCTGCAGCCAGGAGGAAGCCCAGGAAACAGGCAGGATGGAACACAGCAGTCTTCAGCTAGATGTGGACCTATTTAAAATCTACACCTCCAAGGTCAGAAGATTAGGAGCTCTTCTGGATGAGGAAAAAATAAAATAAGCTTGTGGAGGAAGTGGTGAAAAAGAAGACAAGCACTTTCCTCTGGAAGGGGAGAAAGAAGTTGCTTTTATATGTGTTAAGTTTCAGAAAGGTTCTCTGAAATTGTGTCTTAAAATCCATTGTTAGAACTCCAGCCATTTAAATTACTGCTTAAAACACAAATGCTCTTGGGAGGCAACACATTTCACCATCATAATGCCTTTCTGGTCATTAATTTGTCACCTTGCTTTGTAATAAAGGTCACTCCCCAGCAGCCAAAGAACTCCCCACACACGTCTAGAAAGAGTCCCTTCTGTTAAATCTTTCAGGTTCCCCATCTCTTTCTCATAGGGACTGACTGATTCAACTGCTATAATGGCACAATGAATAAATCTCAAAAACAGAACATTAGGTGGAAAAAAAGTCACATCAGAACAGATAGATACAATATATTTGTGTAAAATTTTAAAGCACACAATTATAGAAAAATACATATATCATTAAAAGTACAAACATTCATGGGAATGAGGACAGTGGTGACCTCTGGAGAGAAAGGGGAGGAGCAAGTATATCTGTGGGTTGGAGGAGGAGGCAGGCTTTAATTGTTCTCTGTAACATTTTAATTTTCTTTTTTAAGATTTCTGGGGACCTCCCTGGTGGTGCAGTGGTTAAGAATCTGCCTGCCAATGCAGGGGACACAGGTTCAAGCCCTGGTCCTGGAAGATCCCACATGCTGCAGAGCAACTAAGCCCGTGCGCCACAACTACTGAGCCTGCGCTCTAGAGCCCACGAGCCACAACTACTGAGCCTGCGTGCCACAACTACTGAAGCCCACGTGCGTAGAGCCCGTGCTCCGCAACAAGAGAAGCCACCGCAATGAGAAGCCCGTGCACCGCAATGAAGAGTAGCCCCTACTCGCCGCAACTAGAGAAAGCCCGTGCGCAGCAACAAAGACCCAACACAGCCAAAAAAAAAAAAAAAGATTTCTGAAGCAAATTTTGTTAAATATTAGCATCTGTTAAATCTGGGTATTTGTAGTATGGTTGTCTGTTATATTGGTGTCTTTATTCTTCATATGTTTGAAATATTTAAAAGTTTAACAAGGTTATCTATTGTGCAGAGACATTAAATATAACTTTTTATATGTTAGTGCTTGCTTGGTGCTGACCATACAAAGATGTGGAGAAAACTGACAATTCGGCATGCCAGTGCAAGAAATCTAGTGATGGCAGTAGAAGATTAATGCTCAAATGACTGCTTGAGAGACGGTCAGAAGAGGGGAGGAGCACTGAGAAGATTCTGAGAAAGCTTCATGGAAGAGTGGGAACGGGAATGGGGTCTTCTTTTTTTAAAAATTTTTATTGGAGTATAGTTGATTTACAATGTTGTTAGTTTCAGGTGTACAGCAAAGTGAATCAGTTATATGTATACATATATCTACTCTTTTTTAGATTCTTTTCCCAGATAGGCCATTAAAGAGTATTGAATAGAGTTCCCTGTGCTATAGAGTAGGTCCTTCTTGGGATGGGATCTTGATGCTGCCTGGCATCTGTATAGTGGGCGGGAAAAGGGTTAGTACTCCAAACAGTGGAAACAGAATGTGTCAAATCACAGCAGTCACAGAGTGGGGCATCCTGGATGGCTGGCAGAGGGTTGGGTAAGTCCAAAGTTCTGGCCCAGGATGGCAAGCTGGTTGGAGCAGGACTCTGTTAAGTCCGAAGCTTCTCCCCATCTGGATCATTCTGCTTGTGCCTCTACCTGCCAGGGAAAGAGCAGCCTACAAAAGGTCTCCACAGTCCCTTGAGGAGCCTGGATCTTTCTTTGTAGAGTAGAGTATGGGCAATCATGGCTTTTCTTAGCCAAGCAGTGACAGGATCCAAGCTGTGATTTAGGCAATCTGCTTGGCAACTCCACACAGGGTGGACTGAAGGGGAGAGATAGCCAGAGGCAGGAGAAGCTGTTCAGAGGTCAAAGTCATTGTTGAATGACATGCAGAGGTCATGGCCTGAGCTATGATCATGGCCCCAGGAGTGAAAATAGGGAAGAAATGAAAAGAAACTGGGAAATCATTGACAGAACTCAACAACTGATACATCCAGAAGACTAAAGAGAAATTGAAGAGGGCTCTAAGGGTTGGGAGAATAGTGATGTCCTTAATGACAGTAAATGGCATTGCGAAGGGCAGGAAGCTTTGGGAAACATTAGAAGAAGTTCACTTGTATAAATTTTGAGACTAAAGTGACATCTAAGTGGCCAATCCATTAAGCAGGAGATTTGAGACTGTGGGCTTGGGAGGCAAGTCACAGCTGCTGATTCAGATTTGGGTGCAGTCTTAAAAGCCACGGGATTGTATAATATATACTTTTTGAGATGAATGATTAAGAGAAAAAATGGTGCACCAAAGGCCTTTTCTCGGAGAATAAGGATAGGAAGATACAAGGAACCAGGGAAAGAGGGAAAGGGAGAAGCAGATGGTGGAGAGAATATGGCCTCTAAGGCCATGCTGACCAGCGCAAGAGGAGAGCCAGGTTTCCACGAGCATTGCCAATTGCTTGCCCACCTAGCATCCTTTGAACAGGATAGAATCTAGTCCAGAAGAGCTTCTAATGTTCTCTAGCTTTCTCTCAGCTCTGGCTAGTCACAGACACCCAGGAGGACCTAGAATCTTGGACAATCTTTAGTTTTCTTCAGAAGCTCTCATTTTCCCAGTCCTCTCACTTCTCGTCTACCTTGAAATGGCACTAATAATTAGGCATGTCTTCCTCTGAAACCCCATGGCACATTTCTTGCTTCTCCATTGGCCATCAGATAAACCCATCCAAAGAAGATTGTGGAGTCACACACCTAAGTTTGAATCTGGGCTCCATCAATTATTATCTGTGACCTGGAGCCCATTCCTGAACCTGCCATGTTTGATTCACTTTGTATCCTGGGGGCCTAACACAGTGACTAATGCAGTTAAAAGTTATTGCGTTAGATCAGATTTTGCAAAACTCCTGGCTCCACACGTCACTCCTGCTTTGTCTTCATATTTTCATTCTGTCGGCAACACGATATTTTAAGCAATAAGCAATAAGCTTAAGCAATAAGCAGGGAATATTGATTATGTGTTCAAGAAGTACAGAAGTAAAGAACAGAGAGAAATGGGATGGTAACTAGAGGAAGCGGTGAAAGGCTTTTCCAGGATAGTGAAGACCTGTGTGTAATTGAAGAGAGGAGAAAAGAACAAATGTAGGTTCAAGAGCTGGAAAGGGAAGGAATCTTGTAGGGCTAATAACTGGGAAGAGGGCAGGAAGAATTTAAATCATAAGCACCAAGGGAAGGAGTTTGACTCTCTTTCATTAAAATTTTAAAAAATTTCTTTGGAAGCAATACAAATCTTACATACCATTTAACAGTAATTAGCAGAGAAAACCATCATGCCAAATATATTATTACTTAAACTGATCCTGTACTGAATCCTTGAAGTTTTCATGCACAAACAGATAAAGGTATATGTGCTTATGTGGTACATGTATGCCCAAAGCAGACTTTTTTTTTTAAACATTTTTTTTTTTTGGGCTGCGCTGGGTCTTCGTTGCTCTGCACGGGCTTTCTCTGGTTGGGGCGAGCGGGGGCTACTCTTCGTTGTGGTGCGCGGGCTTCTCATTGCGGTGGCTTCTCTTGCTGCGGAGCACGGGCTCTAGGCACACGGGCTTCAGTAGTTGTGGCACGTGGACTCAGTAGTTGTGGCTCGCGGGCTCTAGAGTGCAGGCTCAGTAGTTGTGGCACACGGGCTTTGTTGCTCCGCAGCATGTGGGATCTTCCCGGACCAGGGATCGAACCTGTGTCCCTTGCATTGGCAGGAGGATCCTTAACCACTGCGCCACCAGGGAGGTCCCCCAAAGCAGACTTAAGCAATACATCAGCTCAAGTGTTTCTGTTTAGAAATTCTATTCAAGAGAAACTTCAGAGAGGCTAAATGAGTTACTGAACTCACCGCTTCACTTCACTTAGATGAGTAAACTGAGGCATGAAGTACTTAAGTAACTTGTCCAAGGTCAGCTGGGAAATGGCTGAGCTGAAATTTGAACTATGTTCTTAACCACTCTACTGCCGTTATAAAAATGAATATCTTAGACCAACCATGACCGTGGTCCTGGATGCTTCTCGCTTGTTCCGGACTTGCTTTTCATCCGAGTTTGGTCTCCTTCTGACGTGTAACTCTTAGCCTTGCAAGACAATCTAGATCCTGTCTCTGGCCTTTGGAACAAATGTCTGTATTTGGTCTCCACTGGAGTCTCCGGGGACTCTGACTAGGTTTGTCCCTCTGGCTCTACGTAACCCATGTTGCTCCTAACAGGAACCTGGTCCAGTTCCCAGATTCTACACCTGCTTGCTCTCCTTTGCACCCAGGCTCCCAAGGTCCCACCCTTTACCTTCCACCTCAGTCCAGCTAAACTCCCAAGGTGGGGAGGGGGAAAGTGCACAGCAGCTCAGGGGTCAGAACCTTGCCCCACCGTGACCCTCTCTGATGTCTGATAAAGGGAAGATTTGGAGATCTGGGGACTTGGTATCTGGGTAGACACTGTTTTCAGCTGAGGCCAGGAGATGGAGGTAGGGAGAGATTAAATAATTTGGCTTAGAATGCAGTGGGGGACTTCCTTGGTGGTCCAGTGGTAAAGAATCCGCCTTACAATGCAGGGGACGCGGGTTCGATCTCTGATCAGGGGACTAAGATCCCATATGCCGGCGGGGCAACTAAGCCCACGCCACAACTACTGAGCTGGCGCGCCTCCACTAGAGCCCGTGTGCCGCAAACTACGGAGCCCACGCGACCTGGAGCCCCAGCGCCACAACTAGAGAAGAAAACACCTGCATGCCACAACTAGAGAGAAGCCCGCGTGCCACAATGAAAGATCTCGCGTGCCTCAAAGAATATCCCACGTGCCACAACTAAGACCCGACGCAGCCAAAAATAAATAAATGAAATAAATAAATAAATAATAAATAAATTAAAAAAAAATACAATACAGGGGGATTGACCCACAAAGAAGTGGAGCCTCATCAGTGATGAGGTGGGCGGGACAGGCTGAGTGAAATCAAGTCAGGGATGAAAGCAGAAGTGGTGATGACAGACGACAGGCAGGAAAAGCTGAGTCAGAGAGACCCATTCCTAAGACAAGTTATAGGTGATCATGGGAGGCCTCAGCCCATGGCGGCGCTGCTTGGTGGTCGCTGTGTGGTCAGTTCTGCCAGATGTGAGCCTTTCAACCTCCCAGACAAAGATTGTAAATTTTGAGAGGCATGGCCTTTTTGAAAATCTGATGAAAAATATGGACTGTCTCCTAAGAAAGGCAGAGGGGTGCACATGACCGATCCACATTCTGCATGTAATCTGGGGGAGCTATAGACACCCCGCCCCCTGGAAATAAATCTATGGACCTCAGGGTAAGAATTCCTGCTCTAGAACTCTTTTTTTCTTTATGATGGGGAGTCACCAGAAAGTTTTATTTATTCACTTATGTATTTAAGTTTATTTATTTATTTTTATTGAAGTATAGTGGATTTACATACTGGAGGGTTTTAAACATGTAAGTGGAAAGGTCTGGTATACATATATATATTTTTTAATTTAAATTTAAATTTTTTTTAAGTTGAGGTATAATTGGCATAACGTTAACTGAGTTTCAGGTATACAAAGTAATGATTTGATATCTGTATATATTACAAAATGACCATCAGAATAAGTCTATGGAACTTTTAACTTCACCCCCTTTCAGTATTGAAATTGAAGTACTTTACTTCCATAGATTGGAGAATTTTTGAATTAGGAGTGTTGTCAGCAAGCTAGTACTCCCCAGCCCCTTCACACCACTAATAGGGAGGCTGAGATACAGAGACAGTATGCACACAAATCCTCTCTGAAAATGGCGTGGCCTTTCTACCATGGTGTTTTCTGCCACTTCCCCTCTTGTCTTCAACTCCCATGGAGGAGGAGGGAGGTGGCGCATACGGCTTTAAAGTGCTCTGGGAAACTTCAGAGATATTTTTGTATAAGTTGCGTGTTCTGGGTGGAATTGTGTTCTCCCCTCAAAATTCATATGTTGAAGCCCTAACGCCCAGTACCTCAGAATGTGACCTTATTTGGAAACAGGGTCGTGCGGATGTAATTGGTTAATATGAGGTCATACTGGCATGGGCTCCTAACCCAATATGACTGGTATCCTTATAAAAGGGGAAAATTTCGGACATAGACACACATACAGAGAGAATGCCACGTGAACATGAAGGCAGAGAATGGAGTGATGCATCTACAAGCCAAGGAACGCCAAGGATTGCCTGCAGAAGCCAGGGCGGGAAGAGGATCCTCCCCCACAGCTCTCAGAAGGAGAGGAACCAACCCTGGCGACAACTTGGCTTCGGGCCTCTGGCCTCCAGAACTGTGAATCAATAAATTGCTGTTGTTTAAGCCCCTCAGTCTGCGGTACTTTTTACTGCGGCCCTAGCACACGAATATAGAGGGGGAAGTGTGTACCTCTTTTGTTTGGGCACAGTGCTCTAAGTACATGCGCTAACTACTGAGTCTTATGGTCAATGGCATGAGCATTTCTTTGATGAAGATGAGGCTGGAGGGAAGGGACACAAAGTATGCTGAGGTCCAGTCATAGAGGCCAGCTGCCCATGGTCAAAGGAGGCAGGTTTGCTTGGTTAGGATCGAGCAGACTTCAGAGCTGGGAAATGACGAGAAATTAGGTCAGAGAGTGGAGCAGGGTTTAGATGGATTTGGTCATGGAAAGAGGGGCCTTGTGGGGGGAGCTTGAATGCCGCAAATAACATTTTCAACCCTCACCCTCATGAAAACTAACTTAAATAAATACACAGTCTAAATAAAAATGCAGTGTGTCCATGTAAACATACAGTTGTTTTTTGTTTTGTTTTTTTTTTTAAATTTTATTTATTTATTATTTATGGCTGCGTTGGGTCTTCGTTTCTGTGCGAGGGCTTTCTCCAGTTGCGGCAAGCGGGGACCACTCTTCATCGCGGTGCGCGGGCCTCTCACTATCGCGGCCTCTCTTGTTGCGGAGCACAAGCTCCAGACGCGCAGGCTCAGTAGTTGTGGCTCACGGGCTTAGTTGCTCCGTGGCATGTGGGATCTTCCCAGACCAGGACTCGAACCCGTGTCCCCTGCATCGGCAGGCAGATTCTCAACCACTGCGCCACCAGGGAAGCCCAAACATACAGTTTTTAGGGAAAGCTTGCCTAGACCAATTTGTTGCCCTAAGCCCTTTGTATTAGTTTGCTAGGGCTGCCATAACAAAGTAACACAGACTGGGTGACTTAAACAACAGAAATTTATTTTCTCATAGTTCTGGAAAGTCCAAGATCAAGATGTCAGCAGGTTTGGTTTCTCATGAGGCTTCTCTCTTTGGCTTGCAGACAGCTGCCTTCTTGCTGTGTCCTCACATGGCCTTTCCTCTGTGCATGCACATCCCTGGCGTCTCTTCTTTTTCTTATAAGGACACCAGTCATATCGGATTCAAACCCACCCTAAGGGCTTCATTTAACCTTAATTACCTCTTTAAAGGCCCTACCTTCACATGCAGTCACACGGGGGGTCAGAGCTCCAATGTATGAATTTTGGTGTAACTCAATTCCTTCCATGATACCCCTCCGGTGAAAAAGTTTGTAATGAAGAGAAAGAGCTGGAGAATGGCAAGGCGCATGACTGATTTAATGTTACTTTGGAAAAGGGAGCAAGAGCTGCTAGCAGGGAGAAGAAAAGGTTGAACTGGGGGCGAGGAGGTCGGTCAAAAAGGGAAAACATCATATAGGTTAGGTGTTAAAGAGAGATTTTTTAAAAATATTAAGTGGAGAATGAGGGATTGAGAAATTCATGGCACTTACATGATGGGAGAGATATTGCAAGTGAGAAGAAGGGGAAAACTGGATTATAAGTATTATGGGAGCAAATTGGGCCTGCCTTGGCACTCTCTCAGGGACTCCAGTGAAGTTTAGTTACTTTTGGAGGCTGAGCTGTGCTGCTTTGAATGCCATTCAGTATGGAGACTGGATTATGTGAGGCGCTGACTTTTATGTGGGTTACAAAAGAAGCAAAGTGCACAAATTTGGAAAGAGAGTGTGAGGTCAGGGTTTTGCCCATGATTTGCACATTTTTATGACTCGGGTATCTGAGTAACAGACACCACCACAACTGGATGCTTTCAACAGGACAAAATGCAAAGCGAAAAAAAAAACAGTGAGAAGATTAAGCATTAAATATAGACAGAGGATTTCCCAGATGGTGTCAATTTGGCACCATTGCTCCCTCAAATTGTTTAACTATGACTAAGTCTTTTCCCCAATTTGACATTTTGAAAGAAACCTTTTGGAACCATATTTAATCTGAAATAGAGGCAAAGAAGCCTTTTGGGGGCTGAGTAAATATAGGCCTGGATGCAGTTATTTCAGTGGTAGTCACTTTATGGTAATAAAACCTGATCCTTTTTGAGTTCTAGCTAATCTAAGGAAGGTACAATTACGAGGAAACCAAGACTTAAAGAGGGGAAGTTACTTGTTCAGGGTTACCCTGCTGGTGAGCAGCAGAGCTCAAAGCAAGCTGAGGGCATGTGTGTATAATCTGAGCGCACTACTGCAGGGGTGGCCTGCACACAGACTTCCTTTGTTGTACGTTCTGTCTATAGAAATTTGTTACAGCTTAATGAATGAAGGAAATTAATGCATATTATCTGAAACTTATATTTTTAGAAAATTGTAAGGGTTAGGTCCTTTAATTAATGGTTGGGGTGTGTGTGTGTGTGTGTGTGTGTGTGTGTGTGTGTGTGTGTGTGTATGAGGGGGAAGAGAGGGAGAAGGAAAGGAGGAGGAGGAGGAAGGGGAGGAGGGGGAGGGGGAGAGAGGCTTCAACTTACAAAGAGGATTTGCTCCAAAAGTTTATTTCTAAATTGATGGCATTTTCTCTCAGAAACAGGATTACGTAGATTGATTAAGGGTCCAGGTCAGGCCAGAAAAACACATTTAACCAGTGCTCCAGGAGTACAGTAGTATCCTAGAGCCCAAACACTGTCTTATGACAGCAGTGTTTCTGTAAAAAATGTGTTGAAGGTTCTGACTTGGAATGCCAGCAATCCATCTCCCTATGGACCCTCCTCTTCTCCCCCACCCACCTGCAGGGTAGCAGAAGTGGCTGCTTCCCTAACACCAGGTGCAGATGGAAGGTGCCGGGCCCGGGAGTAGACGTGTACAATATGGTAAGTGGTCAGGGATGGGTTGATAGGTGGGCTGGGAGCAGGCCTGAGGCCCCGGGGGACAGCAGGGAGTTGTGACAGAGTCCTCTATGGGGACTGAGATGCTCCCCCAACCCCTCCTGGTTCTTTAGCTGGGCCCAGTGATGGCCCACCTGCCTCCTTTCCTGCTACTACCAACAGATGCTTCCAGTAACTTCCTTTCTTCCCTGGTCTGTTCTGGAACAGCGCATGGCCTCCATATTTCCACTTTACATTGCTGTCGCTGAAGCAAGCACTTCACGCTGTAGAAATTTAGTCTACTTTAGAAGAATCGTCAGACTTTGGCTGTCCTTGCATTTTATCTTAAGAGCTATAAGGATTCCTTTTGGTGACAAGCTGGATAAAGCCTGAGGCCACTGGGTAGGCAGATGGTTGAGAAATGGGAACATCGCTGTGACCAGTACATCCCACAAGGAAGAGGATTTGAGTGGCACAGAAGGGTCACTAGCCCCAAAATATCCACACTAGATTACATTTTTTTAGGGAAGGTGCATGTTAGAAAGGCTTTTCCATTTGCAGATTCCTCTGAGAGCAGGGATACTTTAGACATTCTCTTAGCCAGAGTTGCCTAGTGATAATGGAGCTTTTTGGATTAATGGGAAAGCTAGCTATTTGTGCTGATATCTTCTAAATTATAAAATGCCCTTCCATTCCTCCTTTCCTCCTATAATGTTCCACTTCCTCTATTGAGTTAGAGATGAATTTTTAGTGAAAAAATAAGAATTGAGACTTGTCACAGGTTGGGTTCCCTTGGAAGCAGACTCTGAGATAGACACAGGAGGTTTATTAGGAAGTGTTCTTGGTGTCCACTCCCGTGAAAGGGAGGGGCGGGAAGCAGAACTGGGCAGAGGGAAAAGTCTGTGTGTCATACAGGCCCAACCACAGCCTCGGGAAGTTCTGGAGCTTTGTTCTGTGTTGGGCCAAGATGGCCAGCCCTATATAACCTTGCACCCATCAGTCATTGGATGCTGGCCACCTGGGCCAGGTGGCTTTCCGCAGCTGAGGCACCTCCTTAAATGGCCAATACCTCAAGGCTGCCTGCCAACAGCACTCCCAGCTGCTGGGGCAACAAGCCCTTCACTGAAGGGAGCTCAGCGTGGTGCACCAACGTGTCTATCGCGATACTCAAACTAGAAGTGGATGATAAGTAGGAATTTATAGTGTAAAATCAAAAAGCACGCCTGCTTAAAGTGCTATTCTCATCTGCACCGATTCATTCAGCAGGAGGAGCCAGACTGCAATCCACGGGCCAACGGGTTCCTGTGCCTGTGGCTGAGTGCAGAAGCCGGGCTGAGACCAAGGCCTTTCCATTCTACCATGGTCATTCTATCCATCTACCATGGCAACCTCCAGCAGACATGCCATGGCAATCAAGAAAAAGAAAAGCCTGCCTCTCTTCAACACTTATTTTTAAGAAAAGAAGCAGATTCAATTATTTATTTATCCTGACTATAAAAGCAATTTACGTTTACTGTAGAAAAATATGCATAGTACAAAAAGAGTAGAAGAACAGGGAGAAAATCACCTATGAGCCCACTGACCAGAGTAATCATTGTTAACAGTTTAGCATATATTTCCCCTAATCTTCTCTGACATATATATATATATATATATATATATATATATAAAATTTTTCCCCCATAGTCGAACTCATGCTAGACTTAAAGAGGCATCAGTGTGTTGTGATTAAGAACATGAACTCTGGGACTTCCTTGGTGGTGCAGTGGTTAAGAATCCGCCTGCCAATTCAGGGGACATGGGTTCGAGCCCTGCCCCGGGAAGATCCCACATGCCACGGAGCAACTAAGCCCGTGCGCCACAACTACTGAGCCTGCGTTCTACAGCCCGCGAGACACAAACTACTGAGCCGGCGTGCCACAACTACTGAAGCCCGCGCACCTGGACCCCGTGCTCCGCAACAAGAGAAGCCACCGCAATAAGAAGCCCGCGCACTGCAACGAAGAGTAGCCCCTGCTCGCCGCAACTAGAGAAAGCCCGCGTGCAACAACAAAGACCCAAGCCAGCCTAAATAAATAAATAAATAAATTTATTAAAAAAAAAAAAAAGAACATGAACTCTGAAGACAGAAAGATCTGATTTGAATTCTGTCCCTGTCACTTATTAGTGGTGAAACTTTCATTCATTCAAAAAATAACTTATGTACCACTGGAAATCTGAGAGTAAAAAAAGAGAGATACAGCCTTTCCTTCACGAACTCACATGTTAATGGAAATTTAACCTTTCTTAAAGTCTCTACTCTCTCACCTGTAAAGTGGAGATAATAACACCGACTCCATAGAGTTTCCATGAGAATTATCTTGTTAAGTGAGATAATGTACATAAAAGGCCTGCACATAGTAATTGCTCAAAAATTGGCAGTTATTATCATCATGTAAGTTTTGCTCTTTTTCACTGAACATTATGTCGTAGTTTCCCCATGTCATAAAAAAATCCCTTTGTTGGGGTCACCACGGGGTTCCAGCAACATCAATTAGAATACATACAGATACTTAGGAGCACAGTGTTTAGAACTCCAGCAACCTGGCAGCACAGCCCTTCTGGGTTCAGGGGAACCCCATTTGCCCTTCCGCTTTCCAGTCCCACGCGTGGTAAGGCTTCCCGAACCAGTTATCTCTGGATAACCTCATCTCCCTCCCTTTCACTTCTTCCGTCCTTCCATCTCTTTTGTTAGTAATTCCTCCCAGTAAGTTCTTTCTGTTTGATATATCTAGAGTGGGTTCTGTTTTCCTGCTTGGACCTAATGGAGAAAAACATTGTTTCATTTTGGCTTCCCACTTTTAAAAGTAATTCTAAGGGGAGTTCCGTGGCGGTCCAGTGGTTAGTACTCGGCGCTTTCACTGCTGTGGCCCAGGTTCAATCCCTGGTCAGGGAACTAAGATCCCGCAAGCCAAGCAAGCGGCATGCCCCCCCACCCAAAAGAAAAGTAATTCTAAGAAGTAGATGAACGTCAATTGGATAGTTGTAAAAAGAATTTGACTTGAAAAATGGGGCAGATGAGGAAAAGTTGCAAAAGTGAACAGGCAAAAGGCTGAAGGTCATCAATAAACAAAGGATTTGGCACCTGAAAAGTTGTTCTAAGAATGTGACCATTTATTTACCATTTCCACTGAGAAAGGAACAAGAGGAAATTTCCTCCAAGCCAGGGAATCAGATTCTTTTTAAGGAAAAACTTCCTTATCATAAAGGCAAGGCCAACTTTACGTGACCTTTTGTGTCTGGTTTCTTTCACTGAGCATTATGTCTTCAAGGTTCATCCATGGTTGTAGAATGTATCAGTACTTCATTCCTTTTTATTGCCAAATACTATTCCAGTCTATGGATGTATCACATTTTGTTTATCCGTTCATCATTTAATGGACATTTGGGTTGTTCCCACTTTTTGACTATTGTGAACAATGCTGGTAGTCTCACTAAATCTTGGAATTTTATAATGAGAGGCTTTGCGTCTATGTTAGTGGTTGATTGATTGATTGATTGATTACTTCACTGTTAAAATGTAAACTGCCAGGAAAGATTACACATAACACATTAACAGCTATATATAGGCTGGTTTCAATGAATTTATCAGGTGTTATTTTAGAGCTACTTTTGAAAGGGAGAGGGTAGGAGAGCACTGGGTGTACTGAATTTGAGACGATGTGAAGGCTGGAAAAAGGAGCAGAAAGGGAAATTGGGGTCCCTAAAACAAACACTATTCCTTGAACTTGCCTTGTGTTAATATATTCTTTATAAAGCTTCCCAAGGAGGCAGAGATATTGCAACCATTTAATTGGTATGTTTAGATACTCTTTTCTTTAAAAAAAAATTGTTTTTAGGCCACGCCGTGCCTGTGGGATCTTAGTTCCCTGACCAGGGATCAAACCTGGGCCCTCGGCAGTGAAAGCATGGAGTCCTAGCCACTGGACCATCAGGAAATTCTCTAGTTAGATACTCTTTTGCTTGGAAGCCAGTGAATAGACAATAAAACGCATTGAAGTCGCCTATCCACAAAGTCTTGAAGTTATATCTTTTACACTAGTGAAATTGAGAAATTGATTAGTGAGAAAATAAATTTAGGTTTTGGTGTTTTTTAAAAATAAATTTATTTATTTATTTATTTTTGGCTGCATTGGGTCTTTGTTGCTGCACGTGGGCTTTCTCTAGTTGCGGCAAGCAGGGGCTACTTTTGCACGCGGTGCGTGGGCTTCTCCTTGCGGTGGCTTCTCTTGTTGTGAAGCACCCTCTAGGCGCCAGGCTTCAGTAGTTGTGGCATGCGGCCTCAGTAGTTGTGGCGCATGGGCTTAGTTGCTCCGTGGCATGTGGGATCTTCCCGCACCAGGGATCAAACCTGTGTCCACTGCATTGGCAGGCAGATTCTTAACCACCACGCCACCAGGGAAGCCCCTAGGTTTTGTTTTTATTTGGTCAGTCTATGCAAAGTTTCCAGGAGTTGATTGCCTTATTTATGAATCAGTAAAGTAACAGATTTTTTTCTCTCTTTTCTCATGATTATTTTTTGATTATGTCCATGTTTATTAGTTTGGAAGAGAATAATAAGGAAAATATAGCTTATGATGATTGGTTGCTCCATTTGTATATCCCCACTGTGATAAGTATAGCGTTTTCTATGTTATAGGCTCTCATTAATCTTTGTTGGATGGCTGAACTCAAGTCAACCGGGCCATCTTCTAGCAATTTTCATGAAAAAAAAGAAAAAGGTTTCATATGTGAGAAACCAACAAAATTGGTTTAAGTGAAAGAGTTGGATTACTGATGGATGTCAATTGGTTGCAAAATCTCTTATCTCTTGCTAGTACAGTAATATAGTTGTTCTCTTGTTTTTGAAGGCAGTGTGTGTACATGCACGTGGTTTTTGTCTTGGGCACTGGATCAGCCATCTACTGCTGCATAACAAACTACCCCCAGATGCAGTGGATTCCAATTATTTGCTTTGATCATGAATCTCAAATTGAGCAGGGCTTAGGGCGGACTGGTGGTCTCTATTCCAGGTAGCATCGGCTGGGATGGCTCTCCTAGGACTGGAGGATGCACTCCCAAAAGTGACTCACTCACATACATGTTTAAGTTGGGACTGGCTGTTGGTTCTTCTCCAGAGCGACCTCTCTATAGGGTGGCTTGGGCTTCCTCACAACAGAGTGGCTGAGTAAAAACAATGAGCACCCCAAAGAACCAAGCAGAAGCTATATTGCCTTTTATAACCTAGCATTGGAAATCACACAATGCCCCTTTCACCATAGTCACAAGGCAGCCTAAATTCAAGCGGAGGGGACATAGACCTCCAACTCTTGATGGGAAGAGTGTCAAAATCACATTGTAAGAAGGACATGTGGAATGAGAGATATTGTTGTGGCCATCTTTGGAAAATACAGTTTGCCATAGGGATTATTTTTGACCCTTCTCTATACCCCAATTTTGCAAGTTTAAAAATTTTTTCTATTTGTCTTTATGATCATTTTTCCAACTGTCCCCTTTAAACTTGGTAGCAATATTACCTCAGAAGCTAACATTCTTGAAAATAATTTATGTGTGGAAGATTATCCTTTCAGTACACTGAAGGTACCCATTGAGCATCTTTCCTGGATAGGTGTGTGTTCAGCGAGGTTTATTCCTCTCTATAACTCTTATCTCTATCTGGTTTGGAGAAGAGAATAACACACAGGTAGGCATAGCCTTAAATACAAGAAATAAAATAAATGAGAAAAAATATGTATATTGCCTGGGGCAGCTTTAAGTCAATTTTTGGAAGGTTCTGTGGTGTAGGTGGTGGGTGGATTCAGTGGAAAATCTTACAGACGTGTGGAATAATAAGTGGTCTCTATTTTGGGATTATCATGGCAATGCAAGTTAATGATATATGTCGTGTGTGTGTGTGTGTGTGTGTGTGTACCTGGTCTTAGTTAAGTTGTAATACTGAGGCTAACAGTGATTTGGTCATGACTCTGTGTGAAATCCTGAACTTGAAATCATAAAGCAAAATATATATTTCCATCAAAGTAGCATTTTCCCCTAACATTTCAATCAGTTTTCAAAATACTAAAAGTTGAAAGAATTGCACAGTGAATATCCACATACCCACCACCCAGATTCTACAATTAACATTTTACTCTATTTGTTTATATCCACATGTACTACATATCTATCCATTCATCCATCCCTATATCCATCCATCAATCCGTCTTGTTTTTTTATACATTTCAAAGTAACTTACAGTTATCAGTAGACAAAGTAGTATATTTTGAGTTCTGTTTAAAAGTGTGGACAGTTTTCCTCTTATTTCAATCTATCTCGTAAAAATTATATTTGACAAATATATGACAAAAGATCAGGTGGACTTGATCTTTTTTCATCGTATTGAAAATGAAATCTATGAGAATTTAGTGAAGAAATTTCTGGAGAAACAAACTGTAAAGATTGTGCTCTGTGATGCATATTATTTAATGTGATTCAGATCATATCTTTGCCTTTGCTTGAGAATGTAATAAAAACTTATACATGTGGAACTGAGTAGTTGTGTCCCTTGATAGTAAAAAGGCTGACTAATAAATAAAATAAGCATTGTACCTTTTCATTTCGTTAAGTATGTTGGAAGCCATGTTGAATTTTTATCCATAAAGCTGGTCAAGAATTTCTTCTGGAGAAATGAAACCAAGACTCCAGGGAACTGTAGAGGTAGATCAGGTTCACTCCATAGCTCCCATACCTTTTTATTCCAACCTGCCTCCTCCAAATGGTATAGCCTCAATTTACCTAGCTGTTTGTGTTCATATTTTTCTTCTTCTCCTTCTCTTTCTCCTCCTTCTCCTTTTTTTTTTTTTTTTGTAAAATTAATTAATTAATTTATTTTTGGCTGTGTTTGGTCTTCGTTGCTGCGTGCAGGCTTTCTCTAGTTGCGGCGAGCAGGGGCGCTCTTCGTTGCGGTGCGCAGGCTTCTCATTGCGGTGGCTTCTCTTGTTGCGGAGCATGGGCTCTAGGCGCGCAAGCTCAGTAGTTGTGGCACGTGGGCTCAGTAGTTGTGGCTCACGGGCTCTAGGCGCGCAAGCTCAGTAGTTGTGGCACGTGGGCTCAGTAGTTGTGGCGCATGGGCTTAGCTGCTCCACGGCATGTGGGATCTTCACGGCACAGGGCTCGAACCCGTGTCCCCTGCATTGGCAGACGGATTCTTAACCAGTGTGCCACCAGGGAAGGCCCTTCTTCTTCTTCTTCTTCTTCCTCTTCTTCTTCTTCCTCTTCCTCTTCTTTTAAAAAATGCATATTCTTCAGGTAGTTGTCTGAATCCTTAATTTTCCACTATTTTGTATCAACACAGCACAAAATGATGTGGGAACTATTGATCAGTTTATTAATTGATTGATTCATTTAGCAAACACTTACTGAGCATCAGGTCCTATGCTAGGCATTGGGAAAACAAAAACGAATAAGACATAATCTTTATTTTCAATGCAAAGCCATTAATAAGGTACATTGATCAGTATAGGTGACAAAAACTGAGGCCTACTAGATTTTTTCCACTTTTCCATTGACAGTAACTATATAATGGTGCTAATCTCTGCTTTCTTTTATGTTGTATAGTTACAAAATAGGAGTGTACACACAGACCAATGTTATGCTAATGACTCATTATATCAGAACATTTTTAAAAGAGCAAGAATTGTTTTATGGATTTGAGAAGAAGCAAGATCAATATGTTTTCCACCGTGTGTGTTTTTATATAACTAGTCCAGAATTCCAAGGCGCCTTATAAAAAGGTCTGTAAAGCTGCATTGAATCAGGTGTGATATTAAACCTAGAAAATGAATGGCACAGCCACTTTATTCCTTTTTAGTACTTAGACTCTATGAACTCATTTGTTTCCTTTACAAATTAAGTGAGGTGTGTGTTTTTAATTTTTCCACTTTTAATTAAAATCTTGAGATAATATTTATTATGTATTACATCTTAGTCTATCTGCATATATTCAAGGGAAGGGCATCATTTGGGGTCATTTTAAACTTTCAAAGCCCTCTGAGGGTAGAATATTAGTAAGGTGCTTATCAAGTCACCTCACACTTGAGCGAATCAAGTAAGCAATGGACAACGGTGCTGCTTCACTCCTATGCCTTCGTGCACATCACTATCATTCGATTCCTAAAAGAACATAGTCACTTTACTTTGATGCCTCTGGAAGGTGGAAAAAATGTCTTCCTTGCAGAGCTGTTGTGGCAGTAAATGAGACAGTGTAAGGAAAGTTCCTGGCACATAGCACCGTTACATAAATGGTTTCTATTGCTGAGACAGTATAGCTTAGTGGTTAAGGATTAGGCTTTTGGAGGCAATTGGCTGGGTCTGCATTCTGCTTCCACCGCCTACTGCCTGGGTAAACTTGGGCAGGTTACTAAAACCTTGTGTGTAAAATGGAGATAGCATCCACTTGAATTAATTACCCACTGCTGTACAACAAATCACCCCCAAACTTAGTGGCTTACAACAATAAACATTTTTTATCTCATAGTTTCTGTGGGCTGGGAATTCAGGAGTGGCTTAGCTGAGTGGCTCTGGCTCAGGATCTCTCATGAGGTAGCAGTCAGGATGTCAGCCAGGGCCGCACTCACCTGAAAGCTTGACTGGGGCTAGAGGATCTGCTTCCAAGATGGCGCACTCACACGGCTGTTGGCAGTTCCTTGCTGGCTGCTGACAGGAGGGGTAAATGTTTTGGGGATGACTTAAAACCACTACATGACTTCAGAGGGGTATAGAAAGGATTAAATGAGATAATCCATGCAAAATGTTCAGCACAATGCCTGGCACACAGTAAGCACTCAATAAATGTTGATTAATATTATTTCTAAAGAAAGATCAATAGACTGCTGTTTAGCTAGGGAAATATGGTTTCATCTGGATTAAGACATTAATACATGAGAAATTAATTTATCGGTATTTTAAAATTATGTAGAAGTACGAATGTTCAGTAGAAACAGGTATCTGAGACAACAAGTATTTCTAACGTACTTCACTGGCTTGACGTCTCTTTCACAATTTATTGTGCACTGTGTTGAGGAGGAAGGGGAACTGGATGTGGAGGATTGCCCTAAAATCATCAGGTCAGGGGTTTCAGGACTATGAAATTATTTAGGCCAGGTGGAAAGATGCTAGAATTACTCTCCATTTTGTGCCCCAATTCTCACTGTTATTTTCCTGCTGCTAGCTATAAAATTAGCTGTCTCACTTCTTTCAAAGCCAAAGACAGCACATCTCCATTATCTCATTAGATATTCTTCTTGAAATAAAAAGCTCTTCTACATCAGTAACAGGATCTATTAGCACAGCCACGCTCCAGCTCCCTGGGTACCGCTGATCTCAGATGATCTGCGCATACTAGACTAAGGTAGACCAGGGAATCCACAGCCACCCTAAGGGATTGAAAAAGGGGCAGGGAAAGGGGGAGGGCTGGAGGAGGCTTCTAGATGTAACTGTTAACTGAGAGGAGCCTCAAAATAGCCAAGTTTCAGGCTTCTTCCTAGAAGATTTAAATTTCTCCAAGAAAATCCCTCATCAATTGTGGAGTCCATAATATTCACTGCTATTTATGCTGCTAGCCTGTGGTTGGAGAACATTTCCTAAGATGGCTACAATTCTGTAAAATACATGTTCTGTAAAATAGGCATAATAATATTCTTAGCTGAGGGGCATACTCTTGTTGCCCCAGCAGCGTCTCCTTGGCACTCACCTCCACCTGCCCAGGGCCACTTATTGTGATCACCTGGGACTCTCTGGGAGCACACTTGGCCTGCATGTTGGGAGAATTGAAAATGCTGGAGGGTTAATGCCTGGAAGAGCTTTCAATATGGTGGAGAAACACCCCAGCTTCTCATCTCTGGGAGAGGAGAAGTTTCTCCATCACCTCCCAGAGCTCCCCAGCAAATCCTCTGAGCTCCAGTCGCCTACAGAAGTAACTGGCTTGATAACACACCTATTATTGGCTTCCTTCTCTTCCTTGTCTCACTTGCCCACGCATCTTCTGGTGTTTCTTGGGATTAACTCTCAAAACTATGAACACTTAAATCCTTGTGTCAGCATCTGCTTTTGGGGAAACCCAAATTAAGACATCGCTCATAGGGTTGATGTGAGGGTTGAAAGAGATGATGTACGCACAATGCCTGGCGTATAATAACAGCGGCTAGCATTTATTTATTTATTTATTTAAAAGATTTATTTATTATTTATTTACTTTATTTATTTTTGGCTGTATCAGGTCTTAGTTGCTGCACGTGGCATCTTCGTTGAGGCACACGGGATCTTTTGTAGCGGTGCGCAGGCTTCTCTCTAGCTGTGGCGCTCGGGTTCCACAGCACACGGACTCTGTAGTTGGTGGCACGCAGGCTCTCTAGTTGAGGCTCACGAGCTCAGTAGCTGTGGCGCAGGGGCTTAGTTGCCCTGTGGCATGTGGGATCTTAATTCCCTGACCAGGGATCGAACCTGCGTCCCCTGCATTGTAAGGTGGATTCTTTACCACTGGACCACCAAGGAAGTCCCAGTTGATCAGTTTCTTTGTGTCAGCACTGCTTTAAACACTTTACATGTATTAATTCATCTAACCCTATGTTAATCTTCATAAACAACCCGTTATTATTACTCTACTACAGATGAGACTGACACACAGAGAGGGTAACTCGCCCAAGATCACACACTGTTCAAACCACTGAAACCATTATTCAGACCCAGGCAGCAAACATGGCAACATTCTTTCAGGATGCTGGAGTGGTTCTTTGAGTTATTGGAGCTCTAGCTTATTGAGTTGACTTTGGGAAATTTTGGCTTGTTTTCTGTGTAGTATTGACACATGCATAACAGTATTTTGAGAGAGATTTTTTTCTTGTTGCCTCTACCTAGGAGGGCTTCTATAGGGGAAGTGACAGCTAGAGGTTGGAAGGGGTATTTATACCTATCATTCAGATGCCCTCTAAACAGAGGTCAACTACAGCCAAGATGGGGGATGGGAGGAAGTGAGGAAAGCAGGCGACAATGTTCATGGGTTGCTAAGAGAAAAGCTGATGGTTCCTTCTCCCCTCTACCTCCTACAAACCCCAGTTTTGGTTGTGGGGGGTTAGGGTTGGTGAGGGAACTGACCACACCCTCCAAGGAACTGGAGTAGACATAAAAATGGGCTGACCACACCCCCTGGCCACTTCAGTGTCTTGAGCCACAGGCCTGGCAGGTGATGATGGTGATGGAGAAAGGGGGAGGGGGACAGGATTTAGATCAAACACAACATTCGAGTTTAGACTAGATTGATATTTTTTAAAAATTTATTTATTCATTTATTTATTTTTGGCTGTGTTGGGTCTTCGTTGCTGCGTGCGGGCTTTCTCTAGTTGCAGGGAGCAGGGGCTACTCTTCATTGTGGTGCACAGACTTCTCATTGGGTGGCTTCTCTTGTTGCGGAGCACGGGCTCTAGGTGCGCGGGCTTTAGTAGTTGTGGCAGGTGGGCTTAGTTGCTCCGCGGCATGGGGGATCTTCCCGGACCAGGGCTTGAACCTGTGTCCCCTGCATTGGCAGGCAGATTCTTAACCACTGCGCCACCAGGGAAGCCCGACTAGATTGATTTTTAATAGCTGACGAAGACCTAAGAGTCAGAAAAACTGTCCAAGATGTGAAGGGACAGAAAAGACAAATTTGCTGTAAAAACATGGTTCAAAGTAGTGATTGAAGAAAAAGAAACTGCTTCTAGTTTGTACCCTGCAGAATTGAGCCTGCTCAACAATAGGTAATCTTTATAAAGTCCTTACTATGGGCCAGGTACTCTGTGAAGCATTTCACAAATAGTCATTCACATAGACCTGTGAGGTGAGCACTATTATCACTGTCATCATCCCCATTTTACAGGGGAGGAAACTGAGGCACAGAGAAGTTGAGCAATTTGCCCAAGGGCATCACTAGAGCTGGCATTTGATCACAGGCAATCTGGCTCCCAAGTCTATGGTTTTAGCCATTAAAGTTACACTGCCTTGCCAACCATTCACTTTCATATGGCATTCTATTCTGGTGTGGTTTTTCCCTCTTGGGTCTTTTGAGGCTGACATTTCTCTTCTTTCTACCCTGTTTGTGGTTAAACTTAGTGCATGGAGGACAGGAATAGAGGTTTTAATAGTTTAAAATGAGGTACTGGACTTGCATTTCTAAAATGACATTTTCCCAAATGGTATGAACTTTAAACAAAAACATGTAAGGTCTGACATTCTGATTTAAGCTTTGAGCAGGGCCAGCGAACAACTAATGCTGACCTCTTCCTACACACACTACAAATTTACACATTGATTTGATTCTTAAGTTTTTCTCCTAGATCTTGATTGCATTATGAGATCTAGGCCCAGATGGGCATTTCATAAATGCTTTTTGACAATGATTAGAAGGCTTATTTAGTCTTCTAGACTTGTTCCGCATATATCCAGGATAAAAATGTCTTGCATCTTGATGACCACTTGTTTATTTATTATTGAGACCCATAATAAGTAGCACACATGGTCTCTGCAGCAGGAAGCTTCTGAGGCATCTAATAGAAACTCAAACCCAAATTGTCTTAAATGCAAGGAAAAGGCAGAATTTGTTTAATTAAACAAGTCAGTGGTGTCATCAAGAACCCGTTTTTTTCTTTCTTTCTATTTTTCAACTCTGCCTTACTTAGTGTATAGGCTTTGACCTAAGGCTGGTTTTTCCTCCTAGCTAGAAAATAGCTGCCAGTGGCACCTGGGATACTTGCTTCCTTGTTCATCCAGCAGGATAGACAGGGAAAACCTCTCTCTCAAACCATAGGTTAAGTTCTTTCCTTTAGTCTAATTGGGCCACACATTGATTGACTAAGAGTACTAAGCACCCACCGCCCTGGAAACGTGGATACTAGAACACAGTTGCGGTTCTATTAGAAGGAAGAAGGAGCATATAGATGTTGGGGAGGCTCTGAAGCTGTTTCTTCATCTGGAAAAAGGTGACCTATCAGAGAATCTTGCAGAGAATCATGACGCTCAGAGATAATGTATGTAGGGTTGCCGGATTTAGCAAATACAAATAGAGAATGCCCAGTTAAATTTGAATTTCAGATAAACAGCAAATAATTGTTAGTATGAGTATGTACACCTCTTTCTACAAACGTTACAGATTTACACATTGATTTGGTTTTTAAGCTTTTCTCCCAGATTATGAGGTCTGGGCCCAGAGGGGCATTTCAAAAAAATTTTTTTTCTTTTGACAGTGATTAGAAACCTTATTTAGCCCTCTACCCTTGTATCCAGGATAAAAATACATACTTATACTAAAAAATTATTCATTGTTTATCTGAAATTCAAATTTAACAGGCCTTCTGTATTTTATCTGGCAACTCTAAATGTATGCAAAGTTCTTGGCACATAGCAGGCATTCATTCAGTGGTAAGTATTAGTGTTCTTTCTATATAAGAAAAGAGCTCAGTTAAATGGCAGCGTGGTGCTTTTTAACTCTAACATAGAAAATATATGCTTTTGATCAAAATTGCAATTAACTGGACTGGATGTGACTCTAAGAATCCCTTCACCACTACTCAAAATGAGATGAAAGCAAAGGTCCCTAAGTGGAGGGTCATATTTGCATACATGGGATGGCACATTATAAAGCATCTAATATTACCACTTAAAACTAAATTGAACTTGCATCACCGGATAGTTAGTTATTGGTCTTTCCTTATCTTGTTCTAAATCTATACAGATAAACCATTCTTCATTTGATTCGAAGGTAATGCTGCTACAATTCCTGGGACAAAGGCACTAACATACAAGATTGAAAATGGAGTGATTGCCCCAGGAATTCTAGCTCCACATGGGTGAAGCTTGAGGTCACAGCAACTGTTACTTTGCATCTGGAGGAGGCAGGAGACTCTGCAAAGCTCTCTGCTGTTGCCTCTGACTCCATTTTCCTTCACTGCTAATTCATTGTTCCTACCTGTAAAATTTTCTAATATGCTTCCTGAGAAGCCGAAGAGAAAGCAGGCACCTTCATTTTCTCATCAAGTATTCACCATATTATGAAAAGGAAAACCCTACTGACTTGGCATTGAATGGCCAAACCCAGCATATTGTTACATATTGTTACCAGATTCACAACAGGAATAGATTAAGTGGATTTTATCCAAGATATCTAATTCCCATTACAGTACAGTACTGCGTATTTCTAATTTGGTGGCTGCTATGATCTCACACACTGCTTATTTTCTGTGCTTTTCCTATGAACCAGAAAAAAAATCTATTTTTCCTGTTTGTTTTTTTAAGTGGAAATTATTATGCACATTACATAGATTAGTCTGCAATGTCTTTAAAAGTATTATTTTTCCTAGTTTTCAAAAAGTGGCATTGGAAATGTATCTCTTTCCATTTCATCACCTCTTCATCCTCGTTGGAAACTTGATCCATAGTAGGTATTAAGATCTTTGCATTTCTACTGGTTGGGCGATGACTTCATTTCTTTCATGCCAGCTGGGGAATCTTGTGTGGCTGAGCATTGGACCGAAGCAGGGCTGTGGGTTGCTGCTGCTGCTTAACAGCCGTTTGCATGTATCCAGCTGCTGTGTAAGGAATCCTCAGGCTACTAGTTCTTTGCACCTAAATCACCCAAGGGATCGCAGGCTGATGGACGAGTGTATGTGTGAATGTGTGTATATGTGCGTGTGTGTGTGTGCGCACAGGCAGCTGCAACAGATGGGCATCAGCAGCAATGGATTTCGATACCATTTTTACCAACAACAGAGATAAACAGTCCTCCATCCTTTATTTCCAAGCAGTGCCTCGGCTTCCGCCCCAAATGTGCTCTACCCTTCTTCTCCGATCCCCCACCCGCGCCCGCACGTGTCCCTAGGGAGGAAGAGGCCAGGATAGCTGCGCTGCAGGCAGGATTCCCCCTTTTTTTCCGCTGTGACAGGCGGATTCCCGGGCCTCCTCGGCCCCCAACCCCCGCAGCCGCCCCTTTCCCAGTCACGATCTTCCCCCCCATCCCCCCTCCCTTCGAAAGCTCAAGGCTCGGGCCCCGCCCCTCCCAGCCGCCCAGCCCAGGTTGCTAGGGCCTGGCGGGGCAACCAAACCTGGCGCGCGAGGAGGCATGGCGCGCGCGTACGCGCGCAGACGAGCTTATACAGGGAACCAGCTGTCTTCTGCTTCGGGGACCAGTGCACGAGCGGCGCGGGCGGGGCGCGCGAGCCCGAGCCCGCGGACGAGCGCTCTCTCCTTATTGGTTCCTATCAGAAGTGGGCGGGGCGAAGGCGGGACCTGGAGGAGCCTGAGGCGCTTCCCCATTGGTCCAAACGGGAGGGTTGGGGCGGGGCAGTTAGCAGCTTAGGCTGCGCGTTCTCCTGAGAGAGAGGGCGGGGTGGAAGGTTTCGATTAGTTGTCGCCGCCGCTGGGGAAGGTAAAGCGGCGACGGCGGCCTCGGGAGCTGTGGGACCCTGGCAGGAGGTGGGGATCTCGGCGGGGTGAGTAGACGCGCCGCCACCCGCCCGCCAAGCCTACTTGTCCTCATTCGGCCCCGCGCCCACCCAGCTTCTCCTGAGAGAGGGGACCCACCCGGTCCCCCCGGGCAGACGTGAGACGGGGAGGTGGCGCGGGTCCCCCCAGAATGGGGCGACGCGGCGAGGGCACCCCAATCTGGAGTGGCTCCTCCTCAGCGCCCCATTGCGCCGCTGGAGGGGCTTCCCCGGCGAGGAGCTGGGGATGTATTTTGGGGTGTAGAGAGACGGGAGGGTGTGAGGAGGGGCGGCGGGTCGAGGCCGCCCCGTGGGGCTCCCCTCAGCGGCGGGTCTGCTGCATCCCCGCCCCGCCGGCCCCGCGGCCCGAGCTCCCCAGGGCTTGCGGCGAGGGAAGCCCCTTCCCGCCGGCGCTGAGGAGGAGCCTGCGCGCCGGAGCCCCCCGCCCGAGTTCCGTGGGAGTCCGGGACCCGCCGGGGACTGCGAGCTGCGGCCCCGGCCCTGCTGACCTTGGTCGCCTGCGAGGGTGGGCGAGCGACCCTCCGCCTGCCCCGCGGTTCCTCCAGCTTCCCCCGAACAAGTTTCAGGCGTCGTTATGAAGTTCAAGACTAGCATAGTGGGGAGAAGCAGAAATTGGCCCCTTCCCAGACCTTCGTACCCTTTGGACCCTCATAGAAATTAAATCCTGGGGTTTGGAACCATTTCCCAGAACGAACAGGTTCTTCTCGCATTGAGACGTTCTGTGCCCACGTTGGGGGAAAAAATAACCTGAACATATTTCAGTGTAAAGGCAGATCTTCTTTGAGGGTTTTGTTTTTCGCTTCACTTGAGTGTTAAAGCACAGATGCCTGAAAAAGAAAAGCCTGACCTTAGTATCTCCACAGTGAGATTAGACGGATGCTGTGATATTTAAGTAGTTGCAGATCAGTGTTCTGTTAACACAATCTATTTTAATTGACTGAAATTTAAGCTGATTTTAGAAAGTATTGCAGACACGGAATAATTTCTTTCCGTGCATCTGAATTAGGTTTGTTTGGATGTAATGGTTTATGTAGTTAATGTAAAGGATTACACAAATTAATTTGTCCGGGAGCATTTGACCGAAACAGGAGACATAAATATGTATAGAATAGAATTATTGCTTTAGGTAACATCTGCTGGAACATTTCCAGGTTGTTCCTTTCTTGCTGTAGGGTTACAAAAGAAGGCATCTTTACCGAGGCTATTCGGAATTATTTGTGAATGACATTTAGGTGTAAATTTGTTTTTAATTTCTTTAAGTGTTTTAAAATATTTTATTCATAAAATGTGAAGAGTTGAAGGGGGGGTAGTATAATCTTACATTTAACAACCCAGTTACGATCATTAATAATACATTGTTTAAAAAGATGTGCCTGTTTTCGACAACATGATAGTTGAGTACCTTAGCAATCCTTTTAATTTCTTTATTAAGAGTACTATTTTAGGTTTGAGCATTTTTGGCGTTGACACTGGAACGGGAGTAAGGAAGCCTGCAGCAGTATTACCAGTTTGACACCACCAGTGGGTGTTTCTGTTGACAAATGCAGAGAAGAGAACATTTGGGAAGGAAATCTTTTTTCTAAGGGTGGGGGGTGGGCGAGTGGGGGACGGAGCCAGAAGAGAGAAGCTGTAGAAGAACTAAAGCTGCCAGCACAGTGTATGCTGAGCATTTCACAAGTACAAGGAAACCTAATTAGGATAAAAAAAATTCAGTTTGACTGTATTAAATAATAGAGCTCCAAAAGAGGCATGCTAAATAAAGTTAATCATTACAAGAGTGTTAAATAATCTACCATTTCAGAGGGGTTGGAGGGTCTTCAACTGTCAAATCCCTTTGAATTGTCTTGCCTTTTAACCTAATCAATGCAAGGATTAATTTGATATATATGTATATATAGAAAACAGTTTAGTATTCTAATTTTGCTTATTTAGCAAGTTTTCTGAGCCTAATTTTTTTAAAAACAAAATTTGGTATATCAAAAAAAAATAATTAGAGGGACTTCCCTGGCGGTCCAGTGGGTAAGACTCTGCGCTCCCAATGCAGGGGGCCCGGGTTCGATCCCTTGTCAGGGTACTAGATCCCACATGCTGTAACGAAAGATCCCCCGAGCCACAACTAAGACCCGGCGCAGCCAAATAAATAAATATTTTTTAAAAATTAGAAATAAGCATTCTTTCTCCAGAGAGGATTCCTTTTTTTTTTTCCTGCTCAGATTTATAATTTATTCATGATTTAGGGGTTTGTGGTAGGGATTTTTTACCCCTTTATCTCAGGTTTTTGATTTTCTACTTATGCAAGTTCCCTGGGCTAAATGTGCCATTATTTTCATTGTAATTTTCTTGGAGTCATTTAAATCAGAGTGTGGTATCGACAGTATTCCCTGGGGTTTTAAAAGAAAAGGCTCCCATTGAGGGAAATTGCAGGGCCATCTCGCATAGATGAGTAATAGAAGGTTGACTGATTGCGAATCAGATGTATTCTGTTCCAAATGTGCTGCATGGAGTTAAGGCAGTCTCATTTAATAACAACCAGATTTTACTTGGTATTTCTGCTTTGAAGGTGCGGTATTGTTACAAAACGAAATACAGAGGTGGAGACATTTCGTCAAGTATGCCTTCCCACCGCCGCCCGCACCCACCCCCCAGCCTTGCTTCACCACTGTGTCTTAAGAATCTGTGAGAGACGCTTTCAACAATAGTTGCATTGTTGGAAATGACAGTGGCTTCTGTTGCAGAAATTCAACTTTTCATTTTGATTTATGTTTCAAGTTAATTTATGGTAGAAAATTCCAGTGTATCTGAGAATATGGCTGTGGAATTTGTAAGGAGGTGAGCAGAGAAAAGAAGCCTTCTTCAGTGTGTCTGTTAAAAGTTCACCTTTTTTTTCCCCTTTTTATTTTGATAACTTTGGTGGTTATCTCCTTTATTTCTAATACATGTTAGAGGGTATGTTAACATAGTACTTCATTTTTGGCTGTTAGTGTGGGGATATGACTTTTTCATGTAATAAATTGATGTCAAGTAATAACAGAAGGCATTTAAGAACAAACGAATCCACATACTTAGATCCAAAATGTGAGGGGAATCCTTTAGGTAACGCTTAATTTTGGTACAAGAATAGCAGAATTCGAAGTATTAAGTCACTTTTTAAGTAGAAAAGACTGTTTACTCAGAATTTGATAATTTTAGTTTCTAAAGTTTTAATTTTTGGCAACATTGAATTTCTTGATAGAGACAGAGGTCGAACCTCAGAGGTTCTTATCATCTGATGATGAAGTCAGTTGGGTCACATATTTCAACTTGAGAAAATAATGTAATTGAAAGACTATATTTAAACTTTCTGTTTGGGAGGGTTTTCCAATTTACTTTCTATCTTAAATTCAACATTAGAACTCTTTTGTTGGCGATGCATCACTTACTTTAGTGTTTGGATTTAAATTCTTGATAGTTTCTAGAATGTTTCCTTTATATAGAGCAGTGCTTGGAAGACTGGATTATTCAAAGATCTGGCCTCATTTCTCATTCAAGTTTGTACAGTTACTTCTTAATACTGTGTGATATGAACTTGGGTACAATTCTGTCAGTGGGAAATGAAAGCTGTGAGTGAGGACCTTCCACCTAAAGAGCCTGCTAACATTTAGACAATTCAGATTTGGGAATTAACAGAAAATTATTTATTAGGTTAAAAGGACTTAACCCATTCAAGTCTTTGGAATTGATTGTCAGCATCTTGAATTAAGCTCTTAGAAACATTTGTGTTTGAGATAGTTCTCATTAGGGTCAAGTTTTGGGTGTGGTCTCTTTTGGGCAGTCTTCTCTATAATAATTAAATTCTAATATTCTATTTATTCAGCCTTACTGAATACCAGGTACTATGGCAAATAATTTATTTGCATGAATATATGTGTGTATGTGTGTTCTCACAACATTCCTGTGAGGTAGATGTTTTTCTTATTTCCCGTATACACTTGACCAAATGGGCTGAGGGAGAGAAAATATTTTACCCAGATTACCTAGCTAGTCAGTAGCTGAGGCAAAACTTCCATTGAAACCGGTATGACTTGAACATGTGCTCTTCAAAACTATGCTTTCTGCTTCTCTTTAGAAATCTGATTTCCCAAACATGTTTTGAGCTCCTACTGTACATCACTCCTGGGGTGGTTACTGGAGGTATAAATATGCCTCCTGGAGTTCATAGGCTACATTGGCAAGGCTGCCTGACCTTTAGTCACATGGGAGGCTGGACTCAGATCCATCAGCACTGATGGATAGGACAACTGCAAGTTCAGACTTTTCTAAGAGGGTCATTAGTTCTGTTTCTTCATAAATGAAGGTTGTACATAATTATTTACACTCAAATGAGGTAGCTGTTTCTAATTAACCACTTGGTATTTCATGTTTCTTCATGTTCCATTTTAACTTTTGACTGACTTTGATTAAATTTGCTACACTAATAAAGGCTGTGAAGATATTCCTTGAATTCAATTTTGTGGTTTAGATGCACTCTTGAAGTAAAATGGCAGCCATTACAATCTGCAGATGGGTATCTCTTTTGTAATTGTAATGACTTCAGTAAAATAAAATTTGGAGGTGAAGTCTACAGAGATATGTTATTGATGTTGCTTAACACTATGTAGGAGTTGCAGTCTGACAAAATTTTTCTACTTGCAAGTAGAATTTTCTGTTACTTATAGCCTCTTATGGGTGTGTGTGTTTTTAAACAAGACCCATCCTTAAGAGAGCTACAGTTGCTTAGCCCAAAGGAAACCCCAGAGGTCCGTGTTAGGGAGGAAAAGGACTTAACATCTTATTCTGTAATTGGTGAGAATCACTTTTGCCAGTTATTAAAGTTAGAAAGGAGTGATGAATATTGTAGAGCCTCAGGGCTGGAAATCACCTCGGCCAAAGCAGGACAGTTGTTCTACCAAGATGGGAGCTATACAGAAGTGCTGTGGATTTCTTTACCAAGTATGGGTTTTGAATATGCATTTTTAACAGTTTTATTGAGGTATACTTTACATACCATAAAATTCATGTTTTAACCGTACCATTCATTGATTTTTTTTTTTTTTGTAGATTTATGGAGTTGTGTAACCATCACTACAATCCAATTTTAGAACATTTCCATCACCCCAAAAAGATCTCACCGGCCAACACGCATTTTTTTAACCTTACTTACTTGCTTCCACCTAGATCCTTTTATCATTAGACACTTGTAAACGAAATCATGTAGATCTTAAAAGATATGTCTTTTAAAAATACCTTCTTACATGTATTACAATTTCTTAGCACTTTTTGTATATTCAAAAGTTTTTGCCTAAACATAATATGTAGCAGAATATAAAGGACAGTACTGCAACTGCCATCCATTACCTTGTCTTTGTGGTTTTGATTTGATTCTGTTTTGATCTTTTTTAAACTAGCAAATAAAATACAGTGCTCTTAGTGATATGTTGGAAAAGCAGAAATAAGAAATCAAGGTAAAAGTAATATAATTATTGGGCAAGAAAAAATTCCTTTAGGATTTAAGACCAAGGGCAAAATAATTGGTTTTCTTGATTTTAAGCCAATAACATTGTGCATTTTATTGTTTGAGCTCTAATCCCCCTTGAGAGATCCATGCCTACGGTGCATGCCAGAGAGCAGGCTTCATTAAATTCAGGTATGCAAACGCATTGTCTACTTTTTGCAGTACTTCAGACTGGATTGTTGGGAGATTTAGAAATAGTTTAACCTGCAAGGTACTGTAGCTGCTTTTCCCTGCCTGCATCGTTTTTTTTTAGTTACCCTGAAGGGTAGGCAGGGGAGTTAAAACTCCCTTGGGAACGAGTTGTACAGGATGGGATGAATTCCACCCGTTTGGTTCCCAGGTGCTCTTTGCTCCCTGTTCTGCATGTGTAGATGGACACTGCTGATAGGATAGCTTGGGGATGTTATTTTTTGGGTACACATAATAGAGGAATGCAGTTGTTTGGTTGGAAGTAAAGTGTTTTGGAAACAAACTTTCATTGCTTTTAGATGAACATTTCTCTATGGAAAGTGACACTTACAAGTGCCAGGCAGGTAAATCAATACCTCCTTGTGTGGTAGGTTGTGTCTGGATTTTTTTAAAAAATAAATTTATTTATTTATTTATTTTTGGCTGTGTTGGGTTTTCCTTGCTGCGCGCGGGCTTTCTGTAGTTGATGCGAGCGGGGGCTACTCTTTGTTGTGGTGCGCCGGCTTCTTATTGTGGTGGCTTCTCTTGTTGTGGAGCACAGGCTCTAAACGTGTGGGCTTCAGTAGTTGTGGCACACGGGCTCAGTAGTTGTGGCTCACGGGCTCTAGAGCACAGGCTCAGTAGTTGTGGCGCACGGGCTTAGTTGCTCCACGGCATGTGGGATCTTCCCAGACCAGGGCTTGAACCCCTGTCCTCTGCATCGGCAGGCGGATTCTTAACCACTGCATGACCAGGGAAGCCTGTGTTTGGATTTTTAATAACAAACAGAAAGGACACAGCAGTGCTCTGATAATAATAGTTTACTGTAAATTCAGTCATAACTGGCTTGAAATAATTTTACTTTGAAAAAAAACCTGTTTAATTGCTATGGCTATGTGATTCTGTTGTTACTTTGTGTTCTTTGTTAAGAGAAAGGTCTAATATCAAATAGCAACAAATGAAGAGCTTTCTGACTTTGATTTAGAGGGAAATAGTGATTTCGAAAGTAACAACTTTGGTTTCTGGAAGTTAGTTAACAAAACATATGGATGAATACATTATGTTTTTTGCTTGTTTGTTTTTAAGACTGCTTTAAATTATTTTAGGTAAGTTGCAGTGTTAGATCTCAGTTTTAGATTTGGTACTATGCTTAAAGATTAGGTTCTTGGCAGTGTAAGATCATATTATGATAATCAGATTAAGCGCGCACACACACACACACACACACACACACACACACACACGCGTGAGGAAGATGTGGCAGATAAAAAATGGTGATAAGTAACAGCTGAAGAACAACTTACTGACTTGGATTTGCCCAATTACCCTGATATTGGCCAAGAGTAGTAGAAACTAGTTTCCTGATGAATAGAATCTTTCAGAGATTACGAAAGCTGGTTCAGATGTGACACATCCTAGAATTTATCCACAAACTCCACCCTGGTTTGTGAGCCAATGGTGGATGTTTTAACTTTAATCGCTAGTAATTATTACTGGTAATATTACCACTAAAATTTAAGATTAGCATTGCAAACGAAAAGAAAAAGTTTTATTTTAATTGTTAGTAATTGAAAATAGTTGAGGTAGAACAAAAACTAATTTTGTGCAAATTGGTGTTTCATAATTTGTTATTTCTTTTTAAAGTAACCTGTCCTATATCCTGAGAATCTGTCCTTCATTTAGCAAATACTTATTGAGTGTCTACGGTGTACCAAACTGTGATAGAGGCTGGATAGAGTGATACATCAAAGGGAAGTAGGCCCTCAAAGAATTTATAGGCTTGAAATGGAGGCAGAGGAGAAGTACCAGGCGCTAACAGGGTAGGGGGATCTGCCATGTGGGGAGCAGGTAGGAAGGGCACGCTGAGGAGGTAACATTAAGTGGGACCTGAAGGATGAGAAGGGCATGGTTTAGTTGGGGAAATAAGTTTTCGTGGCAGAAAGTGCAAATGCCCTCAGGCAAGTTGAGAGAAATAGAGGCTTTTGAAAAACCGAACCTTTTAAAGAACTGAAAGAAATCCGAAATGGCTGGAAAGTAGAGAAGCAGGTGATGACGCAGAAGTAGGCAGGGGCCAGGTCTTGAAAAGGCTTAGTAGGCCATCTGCTGGGTTTTTGAACTTGTCCTAAGTCTCCTGGGAAGCTATTGAAGGTTTTAAGCAGAAATGTGACATGAAATGAAATGCCGCAAAAAACAAGAGTTTTAGCTCAATGGAACCTTGATGATTTACCAAAAAGGTCATAATCCCTGCAAGGTAAAATATTCTTTCCTCATCTCATTAAAAATTTTGCAACTGCCTTCTTGGTTGATTGTCATTTGTGATACTCTTTTCATTGTTTTTATAGAAACTACCTTCAGTTTTCTAAAGGCTCCTTCTTTTATCCTTCACCAGTCTGTTAACCTTATATAGGAATGTCATTTCTATTTATAACTGAGTTAAAATTTTTTTCTAACAGTTTTAGCTCTCTTCCATATTTAAACTTAAAACTCTTCACTGGTTTTTTTTTCCCCCAGACATCTTTAATCTGCTCAAGGTTTTAATGTAACATTTCATTAAATATCAATATTAAATTTGCTTTATTCTTTTCTTTCCCTAAATACAGTGTCTTATGTCTAGTTTAATATTTGTCAGCATTTATGCTATTTCATATTTTATGAAATCTCATTTGAGCACGTACAGTGTTTTTAGAGAATTTTGTTAATAATGTTTAGAATCACTAATCTTTCGCAGGAGTACCATTTTCAAATCTGGTTCACATTCTGTGGTTTTACCATCTTTTATATTAAACTAGTCTCTGTTGAGCTTCTTACTTTCAAGTGAGCTTATGTATATAAAAGTGCTCCACAGGTTTTACTTTATATATCCTGATTTGTTTCTTTCTCCTTCTACAGTATGTATCCCTACATGCTCAGTTCATTTTTGGAAATCTTCAGCCACGCTAAGTTTTTCTTGCTTTGATGACTGAACAAGCATTCATTCAGGGCTTCCTTGGTGTAAAGTGGTTAGTTTGTGTCAGTATAGAATGCCATTGTGCACTTCCCCTCCATGTATACAAAGAATAACCACAGCATCACCTCCTTCTTCAAATATTTCCTTTGAAATCTACATTTTGATGCAGTCTCTAACTTAGCTCACTTTGGCCTTGAGTTCTGAGGCTTTTCTGAACCATTTTATACCTGCTCTGTATTCTTTCCTTGTTGATTTTTTTTTTTTTCCTTGTGCTGGTAACTTGAAGAATTTACAGTGGTTTTGTGTCGTTACTATTTTCACTTCCTATCCAGCCCAGGACATTTATTTTTAAAGAGTTGCCTCATTTTAGAGTTTGATGTTTTTGTGCTAGTGGTTTCTCTGCCATCCACAGTGACTGCCCTTGATTTGGAGTTGTGCTTTCCAGTCTTGTCCCTCTGTGCAGGGTTGGTAAAGGAAGGCCATACTTGTCTTTCTTTGACTAACTTTATGATGAGGTGATGATTTGGGTATCTTGGTGTCACTGTGATGGTAGGTGGTGGAGATACAAAGCCAAACTGTGGTGTTGTGCCCTTTTATGGAGTTTGTATTCCAGCAGAAGAGGCCAAAAGCAATGACTAAAGAACAGGATGATATGTACATTTAGATGGAAACACAGGGTGCTGGTACTGTAGGCCAGAAGAGGTGCACTTAACGCAGACCTAAGGGGACTGGGGAAAGTAATGATTCCTGAGCATTTGTGAAGAGTCTTAAAGGAGGCCCAGAATGTCAGGTGGAGGGAAGGGGTTTTCTGGTAGAAGGTGTATTCAAACACACGGATCTAAAAGCATATAAAGCTGGGTGAATAGCAAGAAATGACGTGGATTTATATATTGCATGCCTTGCTTTGATGCTTTGACCCCAGCGACATCCCAGGACCTTGGTTTTCTTTCTTTATGGCCATTTGGCTTTTTTCTGTTCATTTTCACTTTTACCTGAGAGTATACATAGGAAATAAAGCCAGGAGTTTAAATAGGGGTGGACCTTTGGTAAAATGGATAAGCAGATGGTATCAGTTTTCTACTGTAAGCTCCCTGGAGGCATTGAGTGTTGCCTGTTGTCGCCTGAGCATCTAGTGCATTGCCTGGCACAGAGGAAATGCTCAGTAAATATTTCTCTTATGAAAGGTGCCTTTTTTCCTGACCCCCATCTCCTCCTGTCAATGCCTTTTTCCTTGTTTAGTGGTTTCTCTTCTCTGTCAGTTACCTGTCTAGTGGATCTTCCTCTCTGCTCGTCCTATAGACGTGCTTGTCCTGTAGGTCTAGTCACTGGTCTCGGACATAGTTGTGTTATAATTGGATCCGTGTTGATGTATAACTAGGTGCTAATGGCTCCCTCTGTGAGACTCCTCAAACTTCTGTCAACATTTACAGTGTGGTAGATGAAGGGGAAGCCGAAGTTTATAAATATAAGAATGATATTTCTTTGAATTTTTTCATGATTTGTTGCATGAATTCATAGAAGTGCTGAGTTCTGTTCCATAATAAGCTCTTGTGTGTGTGTGCATATGTGTGTTTGTATATATCTGCATTGTACTTTACTTAACATTAAACAAAACCAACATTCTGTGAAGATGTTTGCTTATTTATTATGTGGCTTCACCCCCAACCCCCATCACTGCTTAGGTCCCTCAGATTGGGAAGCTAGTTTTAAATGTGTTACCACATTGAGGTAAAATATGTGTCTTACAGAAAGGCTCTCTAGGATGCAATGATTTCACCAAAGAATCTACCGTACACTAACAGTTGGTTAGTTAGATGGAGGGCTTTTAAAAAAATTATTTATTTTATTTTTAGATGCTGTAGTAGACTTTTAAGTATCCTCTCTACATTTTGGTAATTTCTCATATTATAGGTCCCACTTTCCCAGAAAACTCATCCCCAGTCTCTTTTACAGCTAGGATACAGGCTTGTGACCTAGGTTTGACCAGTCATTTACACAGAGTGAGACTTGTATATAGAAGTGAGCATTGTGAGGTGGCCATCATGTGTAGTTGAATTGATGACCTGGTGATCATGTTGACAGAGGTGTTTGGTGGGGGCAGAGCTTATGGAATTCAGTCTCAAGTGGTGTTGGTGCTCAGCGGTGATAATCATTTTTGTTTGTTTTTTTTGTTTGTTTTTATCTCCCTATTCTCTGATCATCTGGAATTTGTGTTAGATGTCTTATATTAACTTTGGAATATTTTCAGCCATTATCTCTCCAAATATTTCTTTTGTCCCATTCTCTCTTCTATTTCTGTGATTCCAGTTACCAGTATGTTAGAACCTTTGATATTGTCCCACACCTCTTGAATGTCCTGTTTTGTTTTGTTCTGTTTTTCACTCTTTTTTCTCAGTGTTTTCGGTCAGGGTAATTTCTACTGACATCTTCAAGTTCACTGATTCTTTCCCTGACTGAGTTGAGTCTACTGAAGAGCCCATTGAAGGCATTCTTCATTTTTCTTAACTGTATTTTTAATTTTTAGCACTTTCATTGTATTCTTTCTTATAGTTTCCATCTCTCTGCTGAGTTACCAATCTGATTTTTCATGTTGCCCTTTTGGGTTAGAGCTCGAAACATGTTACTCATAGTATTTTAACTTTGATTCTAGATATTTCCAACATCTGATTCTGCGTCTAGTTCTGACATGTTCTTTGTCTTTTCTGAGTGTTGTTTTTTCTCTGCTTTTTGTTATGCCTTGTGATTTTTTTTTATTGTAACACTGACTTATTTTGTAGAACAGTAGAAACTGAGGTGCAAAAATTTTTTTTCACTTTGAAAGCAGTCACTGTTTAAAAACTGACCAGATTACAAAAATAATCATGGTAGATACCTTAGTTTATCCTTCTAATAAGCCTGTTGATCTGGTCTTCCCTGTTGCCAGCATCTCTACATTCTAATGGGTGGTCTTTTTCTTCGTTCCGCCTCATGGAGAAGACAGTTTGAAGGGCCACGGGAAGTTGTTTGCTTCTTTGAAACGTTTTCCAACAGTATAGATCACGTGAATCAGATCCTCCATGCAGATAATGCCATATTTACAAAGAGATCCAGCAATCAACACGTTATCTGTCAGGGCAATTCACTTGTTGATTTTGCCATAACCATGCTTGTAGATCAATTCATTTACTGACTTCAGGTTTGGATACCCCCATGCAATATATGGTTCCACAATTCTCAGCATGTTAATTGAAGCCTGTTGAGCTTCACATGGGTGCCATTGAAGATCTGACGGAGGTGGAGAAGCCGCAACACCTTTTGGACCTTTGGGCTCACGCCACTGATATCTCTGATCCTGATGACAAATGCCAATTTGGGCTCTGCAGGTACATAGAAGTTGCTGGCTTTTCTTGTCATCCTCACTATTCAAATCTCAGTTCTGTACATCTGCCTGTATTCCTTGTGATAGTGCTTAGCTTTTTCATAGATAAGCTTCCTCCTTGCCTTTCAAAGCATCTTCTGGGCATACTTCTTTCTCAGGCTCTTGATCTTAAGCTCTGCGAAATTCTTTTGCATTTTCTTAAGGGTTTCTGGCACAGCAGGAACCTTTTTTTAATTCTCTCTTGCACCCTCCATGGTTCTAGCTGGGAAAGAGCTGAGGTGCATAATTTTCATGTCTGTAAATGGGCACATCTTTCCCTGTGCTAGGCCTTTGGTTCAGGAATTTGAGTTAATCTAGTTTGGAGTTGGGCTGGTTTTAAGTTTGGTTGTTGCTGTGGTTACTCTCAGTATACCTCAGGCTTCAAATTCTCTGATTAGGGTGGGAGTTGGTTTATTTTATTGTGTCGGGTCTTCCTTCAGGACTGTGACTTAGGGTCTCCTTACATGCTCTTGATCTCCTCCTGTCCCTCTGCCAGTGGTATTATGCTGTTTCCTTGTTATTGGAAGTAGGTTAGCTTAGAGGTGGGGAGTGATGGTGGGGTGTGGTCTTTTGTTCTGATGAAACCTCAGGCTTAGGCCTGCATCAACGTCCCAAGGTCATGCCCGTCCCAAGGTCATGCCCGTACCCTAGCTATTGTTGTGGGCTCAGTGTGGAGTCCTGCCCCTCTCCCAGAGTAGGGTGCCCACCCCTTCCTCCGGCTGTAGTGAGTTTTCACCAGTGCTTTAAGGGTAGAAGCACTTATTGGCCTTTCTTTCACAGATAAAGGTTTTTCTTCCCTAGTGGACGTGGGAGGGAAGGATCTGGGTGTACATCTTGCTCCTGAGACACTGCTGCAGTTCCCTTCCCTCAAGTCTGCATCACAGTGGGCACTCCTCAGGGCTCTTTCTGTGAGTGCTTGGTGGCGTTGGTGAAGGAAGATCCTGCAGAAGGCTGGGGTCTCCCCTATTTCTGTGACCTCCATGGGTTTCACACTGTTCCTTCAGCAAGCCACATCGGGCTTCAGCAAGCAATATCGATTTGCTTTTTATTCTAGCTGAACTCTTGTCAGTGGCCACTTGCAGTCTACCCTAGGTGAGCACAAGGTTGTCTCCTCTCTCCTAGCAGGCCCTTCCTCTCCGAAGATTTTGAGCCAGTTGGTTGTTCTCTGATGGCTTTCAAGAAAGTCATGAATTTGAAATTAGTACAGCTCTTTTTTATTGTAAGGGCGGGCAGCTCCGTTCCTTCCAGCTTTCTTATTCCAGGATGGAAGACAGAAGTTTGGTTACCCTTAGAATTTTAACATGCGCATTTAACTAAGTCAAAGATTACTTATTATTCCTATCCTCCCAAATAAGACAGAGATTTTAGAATGGCTTACTTTTGAACCCTCATCCCCTCTTCCATGTTAGTTATTTATGCTTTGGTTTTGTCTTGTTGAAACCACCTTAAGTTTGTGAAATAGTGAATATTTACTCATCAACATGTTTTCAGTTTTCTTTGCTCACCATTCTTTATTCACCCCATTTCTTCCTTTTGGGTTTAGTTTTCTTCTTTATAAAGAATGTTCTTAAGTAGTTCTTTCACTAAAGGCCTATTAGTAGTAAACATGGTCTTGGTGTTTCTGAAAGTGTCTTTACTTCACTTTTTCTCTTGAATGATTGTTGAGCTGGATACAGAATTTATGTTGACAATTGATAATGTTATTCTCTTGTCTTTTGACAAGTTTTGTTTGTTAATGAGAAGGCTTTAGTCAGTTCAGGTGTAATTTCTTTGTAGGTAAGTAATTATCTTTTCTTTTGGGCTACCTTTAAGATTTTTTCCTTGTTTTTGACCTTTTGCAGTTTCTTTGCGATACCTCTAGATGTGGATTTGTTTTTATTTTTCCTGCTTTTTATTGGTGTACACCATCAGCCTGAAAACTCATGACGCCTTAAATTGTGGGAAAAAATTTTAGCCATTATCTTTTAAAAGAATGCTTCTCCATTTTCCATTTCTGGAACCCTTATCGAGATATATGTTGGAGTTTTTCATTGTGTTGCTTAAAGTTTCTTTAATATTTTCTGTTTTTACTTCTGGGTGATTTCCTGACATCTACCTTACAATTCACTAATTTCTGTTTAGCTGTGTCTAGTCTATTGGTTAATCCATTTATTGAAAATTTTCACTGAAAACATTTGACTATATTTTTAAATGTAAAAATTTCTGTGTTTTCTTTCAAGTCTACTTTTAAATTTTCATAAGGACATTTTCTTTTCTTTGAACATTTAAAAATATAGTTATGTTTGTCTCCTTTGGATTATTTTCTTAGCTGTAGTTCTTGAGAAATGAAATCTTCCATTTGTCTTCCCTCCAAGTTTTTCTTATTTCTTTGTGTGGTTTGCAACATTTGACAATTTGGGAATTGTTTGCCTGTGCCTGGCTTGTGGGATGCTCCTTTGGATAGTTTTGCATTTGTCTCTCATGGGACCCTTTGAGTTCACTGCTCCTGGAGAGGTTTTGATCTGTTCTCAGGTGATGGGTTTCTGACATCTGGAGAATGATGTGAATTTGGACTTCATATCTGTGGTAGAGCAAAGACTTTGGTTTTCCGTTTTGCTTTGCTCACTCCTACACACAGCCCTGGGCTGCTGTGTGTAGCTTTTCTTTTTTCTTATTTACCCAAGGGCAACCCTTTGTATTTCATAGCTTTATGTTGACGGTTCACTTCCAGCTTCTTTCTCATGCACAGACTTGAGGTATCTCCAGTTTCCTGGTCTCATAATCATTTGAGTTTGCAGCCCTTGGTTTAGAGGGCAGGAGTGAGCAGGCCTTTGTCCTATGAAGAATCTCATTTAATAAGGTCTTGTCTTTGCAGCCACTCCTTTCTATTTTACTGTTCCTGTAGGCCAGGAAGTAGTTTATCCAGTTAAGAACCAGGAAGTAGTTGCAACAACAGGCATCCTCTAACTTGAACAGATTATTTACTGAAAGTTCATTTACATATCACTTATGTTCATCACAGTTCTCATTATCTGATAGGAACTATGTTATTTTTAAAAAATGGGTTACCTTCCCAGGTACCCCTCAGGAGTCTAGTCTTTCCATGATGCAGTTGAAATTCGTATAGACTTGTGAGCTCTTTGGGACTGTAATCAGTACATAGGTGATTTCTGTGGGGAGATGCATTTTAACATTCTCAGAGCAAGAAGGGAGTATGTGGTTTCCAAACTCTGTTGGTCTTCTCTGGGGTGACCTGCCAGGACTGGTCCCCATTAACTGTTACAAACCCTAGCCACTGTTCTCAAGCCTGCCACTAAATCATCACCACGCATACTCAGCACATAACCTCGTCTCCGCTCCGTTGAGAATATCGAGGGCCTTCTGGCTGATTTTCTCCAGTTTCTGGCACCATCTGTAAATTTATCACTCCCTGTCTCCTTAGAGCTGCCCTTGCCCCTGTCTCTGAGAATGAGGTGCTTCTGCTGCTGTTTGAGGCCAGTTCCTTGCCCCGTGCCTTCAGCTTTGGTGCCGCTGCTTTGGCAGTCTTTTTTCATCAGTTATTCCCCCTCTTTCTCCCCATCCTGTATCCCAGTGGTTCTCAACTGGGAGTGACTTTGCCCCCCAGGGGACATTTGGCAATGTCTGGAAACGTTTTTGGTTGTCACAACTGGCGTGGTGGTATGTGTGCCACTGGCACCTAATGGGTAGAGAGGCCAGGGATGCTGCTAAACACTTTACAATGCACAGCATAGCCCCCAACAGCAAAGAATGACCTGGTTCAAACTGTCAGTGGTGCTGAGGATCAGTAACCTTGCTCTATCCTTAGAGTCTCCCTTTTGATTTTTTAATTTTTCTCTGCCCATTATCTTATTCCTAAGGTTCTCGTCCTAGAAAACCTTCCCTGAACCAGTTGTCCACTCCTCTCTTAGCTACCTAACCTCTCTTCCCTTCCTTCTCTAAACATCTGGGTGTGGTCTATACATAGTCTATCCATTTCTCATCCACTTCTCACACTTCAGCTCGATCTCTGACTTCCCAGTCTCACATTACTTAAACTGTTTTTGCTGAGATCTCCCGTAACGTCTTGTTTGTTGCGTCTAGTGGATTCATTCAGTCCTAATTTTACTTGACATTTCTGTTGCACCTGACACTGTTAGTCACTGTCTCCTTGAAGCAGTGTGTTTCCTTTGCATCCTTGTTCTCCATGTCTTTCTCTTACACTTTTTTCTCTGCATTCTCTGTGGGCTTGTCTCGATCCACTTACTCCGTACACACTACTGTTACTTGGGCTTGACTTCTTGGCCAAGTATTATCCTAGGTCATTGTCTCAGTTACACCCAGAGTTTCAGTTCTACTTACATGCAGATGTATTTCTAAATTTCTAAATTCTTTCCTGTTTTTTCACTATATGCCTTCAGACTCATTCTTAATAACCTGCTGGAAAGCTACACCTGACTATTCTACAGGAACCTTATACTCAGGATGTCTAATATGAAGTACAGCATACTTTCCTCAAACTTGCTCTTCCTCCTTAATTAAAAAAAAAAAACAAAACTCTGTTAATGGTTCCACTATCCACCGAGGCTCCTAAGGTGGATAGTTGGGTCTTATCCAACTCAGATATATTATCTACAGTTGCTAGTATGATATAAAACATGATTTTGATCATGAAACTGATCTGCTTGAAAGCCTGCAGTGGTGCTCTGTTGCTGACAAGAGAAGGAGAAAGTTAGGAGAAAGTCTGATTTCCTTTTATCTGGCTCATCAGGCTCTCCTTGGTGTGTTCTCTGCATGCCTACCTCTCCAGCCGCACGTCCTTTCCTTCTTTGCCTCAAACACTGCGCTCTCCAGCATGTAGAGTTCTCCATAAAATTGTTTCAAACTTGGTATCTTTGCTTATGCTGTCTCCTTTGTGTGGAACGCAGCGTCTACTGTAGACTGTGTGGGTTGCTAGCTCTCTGGTTGGTGGGACTCCCTATTCCTCATGGAAGCTGCAGTTAATTGACATCTTTCCCTACTTCTCTGGCCTCAGTGTTACTGAGGAGTATTCCTTGTCTGAACCATCATTTTGGAGAGCCACGACTGGGTAAATGCTGGCATCAGTCCTACTGAAAGAAGATAGGGAGTGGGCACAGGTAGAGGTGTTTCACAGCTCTTCAGTTATGTGGTTTACTATTAAGCCATTTCTTTTCTTAGTCCCAGTCTTAACCTTCTTCATAGCTCCTTGGAATTCCTCACAGATCTGTCTGCTGTGAGCCCTCCTATATTCTCAGGGCTGCTCTGGGTTTATTTTTATATTTCTTTTGCCTATTTCAGGGGGTTTTAGGGTGGGAGGAAAGGTAAACGCATGTGTCTGGTTAGCCATTTTAAAGCAGAACTACAGTGCCTTATACTACATGTGGTTTCTCATTTTTCTCTGTTGTAGACATCATGGCAAAGAATGTCCTTTTTTTTTTTTTTAATTTTCATTTTAATTTTTGTCCACACCCCGTGGCTTGTGATCTTAGTTCCCCGACCAGGGATTGAACCTGCGCCCTCCGCAGTGAAAACGCAGCGTCCTAACCACTGGACCGCCAGGGAATTCCCGAATGTTTTTTAAAGTGAATTCTTGTGTACATCTTTGATCCTTTTCTTAGGACACTAGTCTTTTCTTAGGACACTAGTCTTTTTTTTTTTTTTGTAAAATATTTATTTATTTAGGCTGTGCTGGATCTTAGTTGTGGCACGCGGGATCTTTGTTGCGGCATGCAGGATCTTTTTTTTAGTTGCAGTGTGCGGACTTGTTAGTTGCGGCATGCATGTGGGATCTAGTTCCCCAACCTGGGATCGAACCCAGTCCCCCTGCATTGGGAGTGCGGAGTCTTACCCACTGGACCACTAGGGAGGTCCCTGGAACACTAGTCTTATATCCCCCCTCGAGGATCACCGGGGGTGATGATAGATGACACTGATGGGAGTGTGCCATACCTGTGAAGGGTGTACAGGGAACACTGCTGGTTCACCTAAAGGAAAGGTTGCAAGTTAAAAATGTTTATTATTTTGGCCATTCTGGTCTGCAATATTGTTTTTTGTTGGATTTAAAAAATTACTTGTAAGATTAAATATTTACAAAATTTATTATTTTGGTCATTTGTATTTTTCTGTGTACATTTTCTTTTCATGTTAATAAATTTTTTTTTTAAATACTCTTGTAGTGTTCACTCGATTCTTTCCCTTTAACATGAAATGAGCAAATGCTGCCAAATGTAAGGTCCATTGCTCATTTTTTTTTTTTTTTTAGTTTGAATTTGTTATGATCTGATTCTTCGAAAATGAAAATCCACTCCTGGTTTTGTGGTTTAATACCTCACAAGGTGGCTGTGAAAATTAAATGAAATAACATCGATGAGGTGCCCAACACAGTAGTTGGTATGTAATAGGCAGCAGTAAATATTAGTTCCTTTTGTGCAGTCTTTCTCCTTTGTCAGATTATTAAAATAACTGCAGTACAACATACCTGAGAGAGAGGGAAAGAAAGAAATCATCATATGTATTTACTGAACCCTTGTTAAATGAAGGGCAGTAAGCCAAATACCTTGAGGGATGCAGAGATGTTTAAGCAGCTTCCTGTCCAGGGGTAAACATTAGCTTACTATACATATCTTTACCTTTCTAGGCTTTTTTTTTTTTTTAAACCATGCTCTTCCAAAAACCTTTCGATCTTTAAACTGTGTTATTTTATTTAAGCACAGAACACTTTAAAGGTTGGTGTGCCACATTTAATCCATTACGTTTCTGGGAGAATAGTTATTAGCTCCATTTTATACGTGGGGGCCCTGAAGGGTGTTCTGCCCAGCTTCTGGCTGGGGTAAAAATAGGATATGTTGGGATGTAGAAGAATGCTAACGACTGTATTTCCAGCCTCAGGAAGTGCCGAATAAATATTTGTTGAATGAATGAATCATCTTTTATTAAATGATATGTTAAGCCCACTCCTAAATCGCATCTCTGCTTCTTACTGTTTTACTTTTCCCCTTTTATATTTTATGCTGTGAAAGTGGTTAAATCAGCTTTAAAATTCAATGGTTGGTACACAAGACATTGCAAGTTGGAAGACAAATGCTACTCTGTTTTAGTCGTAATGAAAAAAGGCTTTGAGAGGAGGAGATTCTGTGCTGATCTGATTTATTTTTCCAATTTAATTTTTTGCCCTGGTGCTGATTCTTTGCAAGACCACCTTTCTGGTTCCTGTAACAGCTACAAGGGGCTTCCCAAGTTTGGGGCTAGGGTAAATGGCCCAATTCGTTGCACTCTAAGGATGACTCTGCTGTTAACAGTCAGGTTTTTCATATAATCTCTAGTAAAGAAGGAAAAATTAGCAATTATAGTTAGGCTCTGGAGATTTGAGGGGGACACTTTTTAATGGATGAACTAGCAGATATACAAACTTTAATGGAATAAGTGATTAACATCTCAGAGTTTGCTATGTATTTAGCTTTCTGTAGTTGGTTGGCTTGGATAGTGAAATAAGGGTTCTTAGTAAAAATGATAAGACCCTGGAAAGGATTGGTGGTGGGACGTCCATGGACTTACTGCAGAGTAGTGTTAACACATGCATCTTCTTCACTCTGCACATGGAATATTCCATGTATTTATTTATTTATTTGACATCTTTATTGGAGTATAATTGCTTTACAATGTTGTGTTAGTTTCTGCTGTATAACAAAGTGAATCAGCTACATGTATACATGTATCCCATATCCCCTCCCTCTTGCGTCTCCCTCCCACCCTCCCTATCCCACCCGTCTAGGGGATCACAAAGCACTGAGCTGATCTCCCTGTGCTATGCGGCTGCTTCCCACTAGCTATCTATTTTACATTTGGTAGTGTATATATGTCCATGCCACTCTCTCACTTCGCCCCAGCTTACCCTTCCCCCTCCCCGTGTCCTCAAGTCCATTCTCTACGTCTGCATCTTTATTCGTTTCCTGCCCCTAGGTTCATCAGAACCATTTTTTTTTTTTAGATTCCATATATATGTGTTAGCACATGGTATTTGTTTTTCTCCTTCTGACTTACTTCACTCTGTATGACAGACTCTAGGTTCATCCAGCTCACTACAAATAACTCAATTTCGTTTCGTTTTATGGCTGAGTAATAAATATTCCATTGTATATATGTGCCGCATCTTCTTTATCCCTTCATCTGTCGATGGACACTTAGGTTGCTTCCATGTCCTGGCTATTGTAAACAGTGCTGCAATGAACATTGTGGTACATGACTCTTTTTGAATTATGGTTTTCTCAGGGTATATGCCCAGTAGTGGGATTGCTGGGTCATGTGGTAGTTCTATTTTTAGTTTTTTAAGGAATCTCCATACTGTTCTCCATAGTGGCTGTATCAATTTACATTCCCACCAACAGTGCAAGAGGGTTCCCTTTTCTCCACACCCTCTCCAGCATTTATTGTTTGTAGATTTGAACACTCCATTTAGTCTTAAGCTTGCTAAATTCATTTATTTTTACAAATTTTATGGATAGACCTGTTCATCGCATTTTTGGTTTTCCCACTCCATTTTTCTACTTAGGATGCATTCAGTGAGGCTTACAGACAACTATTGTCTTGTAAAATAATGTCATAGGTAAAAATATGCCTTTGGGGGTTGAAAAAAACCTTGGTTTGATTCTGGCCTTGATACTTCCTAGCTGTGTGACCAGGGACAAGGTACTAATGACTCTGGAACTGTTTTCTTATCTTTTAAAAGTATTAGGATTAAATGTGATAACGTATGTAAAAATACTTAGCATCGCGCCAATGTATGGACGTGCTCCAAAAGCGTGGTTTTAAGCCCTGTGGCTTATCTGTTAAGGATATAGCATAATGGCTAAGTATGGGGATTCTGGAGCTTGACTGCCTGGGTTTGATCCAGTTCTGCCATTTACTGGCTCTTAGTCTCCTTATTGGTAAAATGAAGTTTCTGGTAGTAAAGGACCATAAAGGGTTCTTGTGAGGATGAAACAAATTAATGTAAATAAAGCTGCTAGATCAGTGCTTAGCACAAAAGTGCTATTTATTTTAACTGTTGTTATTTTATCACATTTGAAAACCCGGTAGGCCACCAGATTTTATTTGAAATATTTTGTTCTACTGGAATTTTTTGCTTCTCTTTATGATTTCAAACTCCATGAGAGCAGGGCCTGGTCTGTTTTGTTCATTACTGTATTGCTAACATCTGGTATAGTGACTGCCATAGAGCAGTGGTCCACAACCTTTTTGGCACCAGGGACCAGTTTTGTGGAAGACAGTTTTTCCATGGGTGGGGTGGGGGGATGGTTCAGGCGGTAATGTGAGCGATGGGGGGGATGGTTCAGATGGGGGGGATGTTTGAGGTGGTAATGTGTAATGCAAGTGATGGGGAGCGATGGGGAGCGCCTTTGCTCGCTTGCCCGCCACTCACCTCCTGCTGTGCGGCCCAGTTCCTAACAGGCCGTGGACCAGGGGCTTGGGGACCCCTGGCATAGAGTACTTATTCAGTAAACATTTGTGGAATGAATGAATAAATGGATGATGAATGTTCCATTTTCCTTGAATTGTGTTTGCCAATATTCTAACTCAAGTAGTTTTTTCATTGTTAAGTCCCTGTTTAAAAAAAAGAAATGTGTAATAAGACTTGTATAAGTTCCCAGTGTTTACAGATTGAAATCCAAGTTTCTTAGCTTTGCATTAAAAAACCTATGGAATCTAACTGTACCCAGGTTTCTTTTCTTTTAGAATGTGGAGTTTTGACCAGATATCTTTTTCTATCACATTTCAAGTGTATGAATCTCTGGGATGTGAATTAATTCACTGCATTGTTGCGATACCCAGTCACTGCAGTGGTAAACATAAGAGCACTTTGCAAGTTATACAATATTACTATCATCATTATTTATAGTAATCCTCAAGTGTTTTTAGTCCAGTTTTGCTGGAATATGCCCACCCCTTTTGCTCAGTCAACTGTAACCCCACCCATTTTTCCAGACCTAGTTCAAATCATCTTTCTTGTGTGAAACACAACCTCCCCACTCTAAAACAAGCACTCTTTTCTTTGAACATTTATAGCCACTGTGATCTGTATAGTTCATTTGGTAATCATGCATCTGAATCAGTTAATCTTGCCCTGTTGTCTTTTTTTTTTTTTTAAACATCTTTATTGAAGTATAATTGCCTTACAATGGTGTGTTAGCTTCTGCTTTATAACAAAGTGAATCAGTTATACACATACAATATGTTCCCATATCTCTTCCCTCTTGTATCTCCCTCCCTCCCACCCTCCCCATCCCACCCCTCTAGGTGGTCACAAAGCACCGAGCTGATCTCCCTGTGCTATGTGGCTGCTTCCCACTAGCTAGCTATTTTACATTTGGTAGTGTATATATGTCCATGCCACTCTCTTACCCTGTCGACACTCTCTTACCCTGTCTGCCCTGTTGTCTTGATGTATTAACTAGGATCTTGAAATGTTTAACTCTTAATGAAACCAGTAAGTTTATTGAACACCTGTATTACCCTTATGTCCGGGCACAGAGTTTTCATGTATTAATTTGGGTTTTCACAATTGAATTGTAAGATGCTGTTAAAACATAAACTGAGGCATGTAAAATTTTTGAGAGAAAAAAATCAATTTGAACTGGACAGTGCCAAGCAGGGAGTGTTAGGAGTGCTTGGCTGACAGGAGTCAGGGAAAAGTTTTATACAGAGAAGGTGTGGTGGCAAAGAAAGGAAATTATTTGATTGCCTGTAGCTTAAAGCCTAGTTGGCTGTCTGTGATTGGCTGTCCCTAGGTTTTGATTTCATAAACTTGAGGCATTTACAGGCTTAGGTTTTGCCTACAGAGGCCACCAAGGCATTAGAGCCATCTCAGTCTAATAGCCTCCTTGTTTCATTAATTTAACACTACTTTAAGAACGAAGACTATGATATGTACTTCCTGGTTTCATGAATGATTCCTTTATTTTTAAAATTTTTATCTATTTATTTATTTGGCTGCATTGGGTCTTAGTTGTGGCATGCGGGATCTTTTTGTTGTGGCGGGTGGGCTCTTAGTTGTGGTGCGTGGCCTTCTCTCTAGTTGCGACGCTTGGGTTTCTCTCTAGTTGTGGCATGCGGGTTTTTTCTTCTCTGGTTGTGGCGCGTGTGCTCCAGGGCACGTGGGCTCTAGAGTGCGTGGGCTCTGTAGTTTGTGGCATGCGGGCTCTCTAGTTGAGGCGTGCGAGCTCAGTAGTTGTGGCGTGCTGTGGCACGTGGGCTTAGTTGCCCCGCGGCATGTGGGATCTTAGTTCCCAGACCAGGGATCCAACCCACGTCCCCTGCATTGGAAGGCGGATTCTTTACCACTGGACCACCAGGGAAGTCCCTGAATGATTCCTTTATACATAACAAAACGTGGCATTGGGTGATTACATAGTTGATGTTTCATTAATGTTAAAATCGAGTTGCAAATATCATTCTCCTTTTCAGAACCAGTCTAGCATTTGTGATACTTGGATTTTTGTTAATATTGGTTCATATTTATATTTTCCTCTTTAGTTTGTTTTCAAATACGTTGACTTATTTCTTACTTATTTCTCCTCCACCAAGGTAGAAATGCTATCTTTCCTTAAATTGTTTACCTTGAATTTTCACGGATCCTTTTGGACAACTACCATTTCTCTCATATGTTATCTTTGTAAGATCTATCTCTGCAGTAATTTACTGAGGTCATTTAGTTTTACTTTTTGAACATCAAGATCAAAAGAAAAAATGTTAATAGAATTTTCATTATCCATAACGAATTTGGTTTTTAAAAGTGGTTTGAGGTTCAAACCAATAGCAGTCTAGCACCAGTTGAGGCTATTTTGAAGAGGCAGTTAATACTCCTGGGGTTTTCTGAAAGAGGTGGCCTTTGTACAGAGACTTTAGTAAGTGTTGGCAAGGTGTTTCTGGTGGGAACCCCCTTATTTGGTGGATTGAAGTCAATTATTGGAAAGTTAATTTTAAAAATTATTAAAGTTCTGAGCGATAAGAATGCACATACAACAGAAATATTTTGCCATAAAGCATGTTTCCTTGCCAGTATTTTGATGTAGGGCCAAGGCTTTTTTTTGAGTATGGATCAGCTGACTGAAGTTCTGTGTCATCTCTCTTGTAGGAATCCGTCCTGTCTGTGCAGTAGGTCCAGTTTTGATTTCTTGAAAGTGGAGCAATAATTTAGACAATTTATGAAACCATTTAGTGCAGGATTATAGATTTTAGCAGATTTTTTCCTCCTTTTAATATTTTCTAACTCAGATCTAATTTGACAGCCACATTTTTAAAGTGACATCATTTTTATTGAATCTTGCCATAGCATCCAACCTAATTTTCACAGAACTATAACCTTCTTTTAATTGGCTTACGTACTGTTTAGTTGAAAACCATATCATGGTTACCACAAGAGGAGTGGACAAATATCAGCAGTTTTGGGGAAGAAGTGCAAGTGACTTCTGGATGCCAGGCATGCAGCTCAATTTAAGGGAGCAGAAGTGTGAAGCTGAACTAAACAGTTACCTATTAGCCAGAAACATTTTGTACTGTAGGCATCAGCTGGTCTGTTTTACAAAGGTAATGAGGAGTTGGTAACTGTTAGGTCTGTTAAGTGACATGCTGGAGGCCAATAGGGCTTGAGTGCACAGAGCAAATGAACTTTTGTAGTGCCTTTCATACTTTTCAAAAAGTCCATTTTCCATCAATAACATGCTTTTTTTTTTTTTAACAATATAACAGAGATAACTGAATTACTCAGAGTGCTTGGAGAAAATCACTCTGTTCAAATAAGATTGCCGTGAAGCCTCTTCCCCAAGTAGTTTCCCCCTTTTCCTAGACATAGGTAGTTTCTACCTCTTCTGGGCCTTTAAAACACCTCACATATACCTTTTTGCATTTCTCACATGTGGTTAATTCACCTACCTGTTCTCTTCTATAAGCTCTTCCTGCAATGAGCTTCTGTACAGCATGTCTGATCCATAGTTGGTGCCCAACAAATTGAATAAAAGAGAAGTTGTGGCCATTTAAACAGATGATACAACCCAATCTCCCTGAGATGTGGTTTTCACTGATGTGCCATAGAAAGTAAGCCATCATTATCTATAAATAAAGTCCGGAAAAGATTTTAGTATAGTTATATTCAGTTGAGTGTATTATATTCTATGTGTCCAAGATACTGTGTTATGGCTACAAAGGTACTGAGTTTAATAATACATGGTTCTTGCTGGAGAGGATGTGGAGAAAAGGGAACCCTCCTGCACTGTTGGGGGTAATGTAAGTTGGTGCAGCCACCGTGGAGAACAGTATGGAGGTTCCTTAAAAAACTAAAAATAGAATTACCATATGATTCAGCAATCCTACTTCTGGGCATATACCTGGACAAAACTATAACTCAAAAAGATACATGCACACCTATGTTCATAGCAGCGCTATTTACAATAGCCAAGACATGGAAACAACCAAATGTCCATTGACAGATGAATGGATAAAGAAGATGTGGTGTACATATATATATATACAATGGAATACTACTCAGCCATAAAAAAGAATGAAATAATGCCATTTGCAGCAACATGGATGGACCTAGAGATTATCATACTAAGTGAAGTAAGTCAGAAAGACAAATACTGTATGATATCACTTATATGTGGAATCTAAAATATGACACAAATGAACCTATCTATGAAACAGAAACAGACTCACAGACATAGAGAACAAACTTGTGGTTGCCGTGGGGGAGGGATGAATTGGGAGTTTGGGATTAGCAAATGCAAACTATTATATATATGTATAACTGAATCACTTTGTTGTACACCAGAAACTAACACAACATTGGGAATCAACTATACTTCAATTAAAAAATAATAATACATGGTTCTTGTCTGTGCACATGTATCCTAATAGCACAATGGGAATTTATGGAGAGGCAAAATTAATTGGAGCCTGGAGGAATCTGAGCGGTTTGAGAGTAGATAGAACCTGAACTGGGCTGTGGATGGTAACAACAATTAGGGCTTTTTGGCACGTATTTACTACTTTATGGCATTTGATAGTCTGGATCTCCTTCAAACTGTCTTCCCTTCTTTTCTGTCACACACTCCCAGTCTTCCTACTCCCATTTCTAGTCTCCTCCCTCTGCAGTATCTTTGTTTTCTTTAACATTCTGCCTTTGGCCACCTTCCTCTTTCTGTCCTTGTGGTAATGCTTTATTGTTTTAACCCTAACCCTGAGCTTCTGGAAGTATGCTTTTCTCTCTTCTACACATCCACAACACTTCATCAGCGTCCCTTTTACAGCATTTCTCTCTCTCTCTCTCTTTTTTTTTTCCCACTGTAGTTGTATACATACATTCCCCCTACTGGACTGTAACTTCTGAGAGCAATTTGCACCTTTGCAGTTCTTAAAGTATCTAGTATATAGTTTTGTGAGTAGTAAGTGCCACATACCTTTCTTTTAAACTTCTTTCCCCAAACTCAGCCCCTCTTCCAGACTTTCCTTTTTCTGTTCATAGTACTAGAGTTCTTCCTTTATTTAATTCCACATTCTGGTTAGCAAGTTCTGTTGCTTCTGTCCTCAAAGTGTTATTCATAGCCACACCATTCTTTCCACTCTCATGCCAATTAAAAAAACAAATATTGAGGGTGTATTACATTCTAAGCACTGTGTAGGTGCTGGAAATATAAATATTACAGATCCAGTCCCTTGTTCTTAGAATACTGGTGGGGCAGAGAGAGACCCAGTCTGGTACTGTCGAGACTCTGTACGTCGAACCCTTCCCTGTGCTGGGTGCTACTGTAACACAGACCTATTACACTCCTTTTCCATAGGCTGCTCACCTCCAAGGGGAAGAGGCCTAGAAAGTACAGCTACTGGATTTCCTCCCAGGCTTTAGCCTTCTTTTTTCTTCTTCCTCCTTCCTTTTTAAGATTTCACATATAAGTGATAGCATACAGTGTTTGTCCTTCTCGGTTTATTTCACTTAGCATAATGCCCTTCAGGTTCATCCAAGTTGTTGCAAATAGCAGGATCTTCTTCCTTCTTCCTCCTTCATCTTCCTTCTTCTTTCTCCTTCACCCTTCCTCTTCCTTTTGGTTCCTGCCTTTGTAACTTGACTGTGTCGAGTGCTGTGTTCCAGTTGCCTTTTGCCATGGGAACTTGTGTTCTTTGCATGTCATTGATATCACTAGCTACTGTTTGAGGGCTTACAGTGTGAAGTGTGTAGCAGAATGAAAAACAAGACCCACTTGAAATGCTACTAGTTAAATTCAGCAAGTTTCAAACTGAGTTCTTTTTGTTTGTTTGTTTTTATTAGTTATCAATTTCATACATATTAGTGTATATATGTCAATCCCAATCTCCCAATTCATCCCAGCACGACCCCTGCCCCCCCCTGCTTTCCCCCCCCTTGGTGTGCATACATTTGTTCTCTACATCTGTGTCTCTATTTCTGCCTTGCAAACCGGTTCATCTGTACCATTTTTCTAGATTCCACATATATGCATTAATATATGATATTTATCAAACTGAGTTCTTGGTACCTGCAAAGTTCTGTTCTAGGCATCTCCATATCCAAAGGCCAATAAGTCTCCCATAATCCTAGTCTAATTGATATGGAGACGCATATAATGATACAAAACCAAATATATTGTCACTAGAATTACAAATAAAGGGCTGTGGGGCTTCTGTATCACAGCATATCACATCCTATTTGGGTTGCAGAGAGGGGAAGACACTCATATATGACTTCATGTAGAGGGGTTGCTGTATGAAGTCAATCAATGAAAGGATGTCAGCTGTGGTGGTTGTGTATGCCAGGGGAAGGGAATTGCTTGATGGAGTCATGGAGCGGGAAAGTATCAATATAATCTATACCAAGTGGTTCTCAGAGTGTGGTCCCAGACCAGCAGCATCAGCATCACCTGGAAACCTGTTAGAAATGCAAATTATTGGGCGCCACTCCAGACCTACTGAACCGGAAACTCTGGGAGTTGATCCCAGAAATCTGGGTTTTAACAAGCTCTCCAGGTGGTTGTGATGTGCTGAAGTTTGAGAACCACTGGCCTACACTTGCTTGGTCAGAGAAAAGTCAATTGCCCTTTACTTGAAGACTAAGGGTTTAAGAAAAGCAGTGATGAGAACAAAAAGACAGGATTACAATAGAGACCTTGAATACTAGAGTAGGAGTATGTAGGGGCCCCCCCAGGGAACCATTTCAGTTAAGAAAGGGACCTTCTGGGGGCTTACTTTAGGAAGAGTGAGTTGACAGACTTTTATAGGGTGAATTAAAACTAAAAGATAATTGAAAGTGGTGAAGTAAATTAGGGGAGGAGTAGCCTTGGGAAATGAAAGGACCGCTGCCAAGGAGCAATGTGGCTGGATAAGCCTTGACAGCCACCTGGGTAAGTGTCCAGACAAAGGTAACTGCCTCAGAATAAGCTGAGGCTTTGAACCTGGTGTTGGGAGAGCATGGTGGTGCTTTCTGACACAGTGTGGGCAGAGGGTAGAGATGCCACATGGTATGGGAAGTGGGATATGGGGGAAGGTAATTTTTTCTAAAAATAAGAATAGCTTCTTCCCCAGAATGATACAGGCTCAGTGTAAGAAACACCATAAGGGAAGGTGAGGGCAAAAGCAAAATCATTTCGAATCTCACCTTCCAGTGAAAAGCAATACATTTTTCTATTTAAATATCTGAGTATCCATTTGTGTATTTAAACTCAGTGTTTTATACATAGAATTATACAATCCTAAAAACAGAATTCCTTAGGTAAATTGATCTTGAACACCTGTCAGTGTTACACACATGAGTGTACCCAGGTCAGTGTGTGTTTGGAAATTGATGAATTTTATATTTGAGAAACAAAAGGTTTATATAAGCAGCTAATTGTTAAAGAGTGCAGTTTCATTTCACATGGTCATCAAAAGTCCTGTCCATACCATTTATTACAGAGGAAATCTGGCGCAAAACAGTCTCAGATGTCTGGTATGCCAACATTAGTCTAGGGAGAAGAACCCCAACTAACTGTGTGTGTGTATGTGTGTGTGTGTGTATATATATATAAATATATATATATATTTTTTTTCTTTTTGTAATATGCCACAATTTTTATTGCAACGTGGCCATTTTTGTGAGGGTGGAGAGTTTGATCTCAAAAACAATGTTCCATTTAAGGCTCTTTTATACAGAAATTGCCATCATGACTGATATTCAAAATACCTTTAGTGTTGGAAGACTTACATGGTAAACATAAAACTCCTACACTTATTCAGTAGTGTGCACTCAATGGAAAACAAAAAGACATTAATAACAGCTATTTCTTTTAAGAAGATGCGCAGTGGTTAAGAATCCGCCTGCCAGTGCAGGGGACACAGGTTCGAGCCCTGGTCTGGGAAGATCCCACATGCCGCAGAGCAACTAAGCCCGTGCACCACAACTGTTGAGCCCCTGTGACACAACTACTGAAGCCCGCATGCCTAGAGCCCGTGCTCGGCAACAAGAGAAGCCACCGCAATGAGAAGCCTGTGCACTGCAACAAAGAGTAGCCCCCGCTCACCGCAAGTAGAGAAAGCCCGCATGCAGCAACGAAGACCCAACGCCGCCAAAAATAAATAAATAAAATAAATTTATAAAAAAAAAAAAAAAGATACGCAGGTATGGGAATGAACACTGAGGTACTAGGATAAGTTGATGACACAGTTAACACAACTTAATTGGCATTCCTTTTGGGGTAGGGGGTTAAACTCTACAAAAAAAATGCTTTCAATGCATAGTGTTATATCCGTGCTGCTATGTCACAAAAAATACGCTTGCCAAGGCAGGTGAGGTGTACGAATGCTCAAGCCTCACAGAACTTCAGTCAAGTGCAACTATAAATAATACTGAATAAAGTTTACCATCTCACCAGTGGATAATACTTTCAAGGCATTCAATTAGCTTAACCCTTTGTAGTGTTCTAAGCTATTCACATTGACAGTCACATTCATTGTAGTGCTTGCTGCAAGGGAGGCATAACCAGTTGTTTTGGCTAAAATATGATGGGAAGGCGTTCCTTGGGTTCTACATAAAAGTAACAGTATTAAACAGTCTAATGGCAATCTCTTGATAGTCTGCTTACATGAATGATATTTCCTTCATTCATTGTGTTGGAAGGACCCAGTGGGAAGAGGAAGGAAAAAAAACAAAACCTAATACTATTCCAATTGACTGAGCTGGAGAAATGGAAGCTCCTTAAGATCCAGATGGCACTTGACTGTCATTTTATAAGGGTTTTCCTTCAAGTGAAACTACTACCTTGCCTTCCAATTTCTCTCCAAGTGTTGAATGGTCCTTTATATCATCCAAGCCATTTACTTGCTACTCATGTTTAATACCTGTAAATTTCTTTTTAATGGCATCTTTAGAACTAGCATAAATCATCTTGCTTTTTAAAGGTGCACTTTCAGGAGCCCAAGATCTGCTTTGCTTCCTCTACAATTATTTGTCTTTTGTCATCGCTTAAACAGAAGAGAACTGCTTTCTTTGTTTTTTTGATCTCCTCTTGTGTAGAAGATTTCCTTACTTTCATATCATTAAAAACGTTGATGACTTCATCATTCACTGTAACTCCAGAAGCTATAGTGCCCGCGGCTGAGGCCGCTCGGCCTCCGGCGGTGTGGCACTGCGAGGAGAAGGAGGGGCGGCCGGGAGTGCGGCCCAAGAGGCGGCGGCTGCTCCCCAACTATATTTTAAGACGAAAAAGGTGAAGCGTTGTGTCTTTTATTAGAATAACAAGGTTATTCTCGTGTCTTATAAGAACCAATTAATATTGGACATAAAATGGTCTCATACATAGGCCAATAGCAAGTTCCAGAATTCTCTTTTTAAATAGGCAGCTAGCTACCAGTGAATTTCTTAAGCGACAAGCAGAGATGTGGAGTACAGTTTGCTCATTTCTTAGTTTTGTGAAAAAGGTTTTTTTCATTGACAGAATATACCATGTTCTATAGTATGATTTTTTTTTTTTTACTTAAAATATTATGGCCATTTTTCTGTATCACTGAATATAGTTAAATAATTTTAGTAGTGGTATGATTTTCCATTTATATGATGTGATATCGTTTACTTTATCAATCCTACATTGACTAATGCTAGGTGGTTTTTTGTTGTTGATTATTATGAATAGCACTGCAGTATACAGCCTTTGCAGTATCCATCTTTGTCCATTTGTCTGATGGTCTCCTTAGCATAAATCTCTAGAAGTAGGATGGATTTTTGAATCAAATGGTACTCATACGTTTAAAATGTTGATACCTATTGCCAGATTACTTTCCAGAAACCTTTATATTTCTACCTACTGTGAATGTGAGTTCACATTTTCCCAAGAAAGAGCACTAGATATTTGTCAGTTACTTAATCATTACCAGCCTGATAGGTTAAAAGAGATTTCGCTCTCTCTCTTTTTTTTTTACTTAATTGATGACTAGTGAGATTGAACAGGCTTTCATCGATTTATTAGACAGTTGTATTTCTTTTGTGAAAGGTCGGTTTATATCTGTTCTTTTTCTGTTTTCTCTTTGAGTGTTTACGTTATACTGATTTGTAAGATGCTACTACAATTCTGGGACCAATTCCACTTCTGATCATCAACTAGGATTCTGCATCTAATTCGTGTGTGTGTGTGTGTGTGTGTGTGTGTGTGTGTGTGTGTGTGTGTTTCCCATACCACCAAGCAATCCTCCATCATCAGCTGGGTGTCCTACAATTCAACTCAATTTTGACACTATCTGGAGATAGCATCAGATCCCACAAGTTAAGGGCTCAGTCCTAAAGGACTGCCCCTCCTTTCAGATGCCAGTCACATGTCCAGGTGGTCACCTGGGCTTCTGACTGGCTGGCTGCAGATTGGAGGTTCTAATGACCCCTCCTTGTGTTAGATTAATTTCCTAGAGCGGCTCACAGAACTCAGAGAAACATTTTACTTCCTAGATTAGCAGTTTATTATAAAAGGATATAATTCAGGGACCCGCCAAATGGAAGAGATGCATAGGGCAAGGTATGGGGGAAGGGAGGGGACGTGGAGCTTCCATGCCCTCTCTGAGACTGCCACTCTGACCAAATCTCCACATGTTCACCAACCCGGAAGCTCTCCGAACCCTGTCCCTTTGGGTTTTTATGGGGTCTTCATTAGGTAGCATGATTGATTAGATCATTGGCCACTGATGATTGAACTCATTCTCCAGCCCCTCCCCCCTCCCCAGAGGTAGGGTGGCGGTAGGACTGAAAGTTCCAACCCTCTGATCATGTGGTTGTCTCCACTGGCAAGCCACCCCCACCCTTAGGTTACCTAGGGGCTTTCTAAGTCACCTCATTACCATAACAAGAGACACCTTTGTTGCTTTCATCCCTTAGGAAATTCCAAGAGTTTTAGGAGTGCTGTGCCAGAAACAGTGGAACAAAGACCAAGTATGTATTTCTTATTCTTGTCACAATACCACACTAACATATTAAGGGTATTCAACTTTTGTCTCTTTTTTTATTATTATTTTGTAAATTAAGAGGTGTACATACTCATTCATTGACTTTTTTCTTTTAAATTTTTTTAATTAAAAAAATTGAGGTATAATTGATTTACAATATTATATTAGTTTCAGGTGTACAGCATACAGTGATTCAAAAATTTTATAGGTTATATCCATTTATAGTTATTATAAAATATTGGCTATATTCTCTGTGCTGTACAATATATCCTTGTTGCTTATTTTATACATAGTTGTTCCTACCTCTTAATTCCCTACCCCTATCTTGCCCCTTCCCCTTCCTTCTTCCTACTGGTAACTTCTAATTTGTTTTCTATATCTGTGAGGCTGTTTCTTTTTTGTTATACTCACTAGTTCTATTTTTTTTTTAGATTCCACATATAAGTGATAACATACAGTATTTGTCTTGCTCTGACTTATTTCAGTAAGCATAATACTCTCCAGGTCCATCTATGTTGTTGCAAATGGTAAAATTTCCATCCACAAAACAAAAAAACAACCTACTGAATGGGAGAAAATATTTGCAAATGATATTACCAATAAGAGATTAATATCCACAATATATAAACAGCTCATATAACTCAATATCAAAAAACCCCAAGCACTATGATTAAAAAATGGGCAGAAGACCTGAATAGACATTTTTCCAAAGAAGACATAGAGATGGTCAACAAGCACATGAAAAGATGCTTTTCATCACTAATCATCAGAGAAATGCAAATCGAAACCACAATGAGATATCACCTCACACCTGTCAGAATGGCTATCATCAAAAAGACCACAAATAACAAAAAAACTAAAACAAAAGTAACAAAAAACCTAAAAATAGAACTACCGTATGATCCAGCAATTCCACTCCTGGGTATACGTCCAAAGAAAATGAAAACACTAATTCAAAAAGATACATGTACCTCAGTGTTCATAACAGCATTATTTACAATAGCCAAGATGTAAGCAACCTAAGTGTCCATTAACAGATGAATGGATAAAGATGTGATACACACACACACACACACAGAGACACACAGACACACACAGAGGAATATTACTCAGCCATAAAAAAGAAAGAAATTTTGCCATTTGCAATCCATTGACTTTTTAAACTATTTTATAGTGAAGCATGATAAACACTTAAGGTATACAAGACATCAGTGAATTGTCACAAAGCCAACACTTATGTAACTTGACCCAGGTGAACACGTAAACACTGACACCCCCCCCTCCCCGCTGGCCAAAGTTAGTAGTGTATCAAGGGCTAGGAGAAATGGGTGTGTTCTGCCCCGGGTTCAGACAGTCCACAGTGCATTTTCTATAGAGAATTTTAAATCCATGTAACTACTGACTAAAAGTTGGTCTGCTTTTTATTATCACCATGCACTGACCATTTAAAAAAATGTGTGTGTGTGTAACGTGATTTACTTTGTGTCTAGTTTATCTGTCCTTATTGGTTGGTGCTTGTATGCACAAAGAGATATTCTCCTACATTATCTTTTAGGAGCTTTATTGTTTTGACTTTTACACTGAGATCTATAATCCATCTGAAATTAATGTTGTATATGGTATGAGTTAGAGGTCAATTTTAATTTTGTTTTCCTTTATGCATATCCAAATGTCTTAGTACCATTTATTGCAAAGATCAAACTTTCCTCACTGGTCTGCAGTGACAACATTATTGTACAAAAAGCATCCATTTCATGTATGATATTTCTGTGCTTTCTGTTCTTTCCTTTCATCTCTTTGTCTTATACATTGTCTTAATGACTGTGCTTCGTAGTAAGTCCTGATATCTGGAGAGAAAGTCTTTTTGTTATTCTTCGAGGTGTCTTGTTTTCCTTGGCCATTTGCATTTCTTTATACATTTTTGAACCAGCCTACAAATTTCCATTTAAAAACTTGTTAGGATTGCTTGGGATTCTATTGGATCTCTAGATCAATTTGGATAGAATTGACATCTTTACAATGTTAAATCTCAAGAACATGGAACATCCCTTCACTTATTAGGTGTCCTTTAATTTTTAAAAATACTGTTTTCTTTAGCTTTCTGTGTAGAGGTTTACCACTTTTCTTTCTGTTTTTGATAGGAATTCGATATTTTTTGATGGTATTGTAAATGGTATTAAAAATTCATTTTCTAACTTTATTGCTGGTATATAGAAATACAGTTGATTTCTAGATATTATCTTTTGTATCCCTCAGTTTTGATAAACTGATTTTTTTCTGATAGTTTATAGCTTATTTTGGATTTTCTATATGTACAGTCTAAATAATAGTTTTTTCCCTTCATTCCCAGTTGTCATATTTTTGTCCAGCTTTCTACTTGTTTGCAGTGGAACGGTTTGCCTGAATTACGCAGGCAGCTTTACTGGAAGCAGAAATTTTTCTTAAATAAAAAGTTCAAACTGTATTCCATTCTTATTTTTGATTTGCCTTTGAATTTAAACCCAAATCTCTGGGTACTTCAACAGCCATGAAGCCCAGAGAAAGGTACTAGTATCTTTTGAGACATCATTAATGTCCCTAAAGGCTATATAAACAGATCTTATAAAAATCTTTATTTTAAACCTTTAAAATTTAGTTTTAGTGGTGAGAACTCTTAATGTGTATCCCAAGGACTTATGTATGAAAGCTTATCAGTAGTTTAAATAATTCCTCAAAGTAGTGGAGTCACTAGTGAAGCCACAGCGTACCTCTCATGTGCTGTCTTAAGCATCATTCCTAGAAGCCACCCACCCGAGGTAGCCCAGGGAGCTCTCCACTTTGCAGAGGGCATTGGCTTGCCAGGGTAATGCCATGTGGTGCCAATAGAGACGAATTGCAGGAAGAACTCTCAGAACTGCGTGGGGAGAGAAGTGGCGTATGAGTGTCAGTGTGGGGAAGTGTCAGATAGTGTTTCATGGAGGAAAATTCCAAGTTGACTAGTAACTTGGTGGGTTGCAGCTGAGGGATCAGAGTCTTGTTGCAGCTTGTCCTCTGGCAATGTCATGCGTGCCTCTCTGAACTGGAGGAGTCTGTGGGCTACTGTCAGTGAGGTAGCCAACAGATGCTGAGGAGTCTCAGGAAAAAGTGATTGCAGCTTAAAACAGACAACCTCTGCAGGCTCCTCTCCACAGGGGAGTCTGTGCCATCCTGGTTGTGGAATTTCAGTGGTAGCAAAATGGAGCTGTAGTGATGGACCAGCAAGAGGCAATTATGACAAGCAAGGGCTCTATTGACTATTTTGGGAATTATGGGAATGGGCAAACAGAAGCTGCAGCTCTAATTACTGTCGTGGAATGAAATCCTCACCACCACCACCCCCCCTTTCACAACACTTTACGCGTGATGGGTGTTCAGTTAACGTGGTATGTGTGCAAATTGTCATTAGACTTTAGAAAACTTTTAGAACTATTGCAAGTGATGACTCAGATGTGCTCATTAAAAATATTAGTGTCGGGCTTCCCTGGTGGCACAGTGGTTGAGAATCTGCCTGCCAATGCAGGGGACACGGGTTCGAGCCCTGGTCGGGGAAGATCCCACATGCCGCGGAGCAACAGGGCCCGTGAGCCACAACTACTGAGCCTGCGCGTCTGGAGCTTGTGCTCCGCAACAACAGAGGCTGCGACAGTGAGAGGCCCGTGCACGGCGATGAAGAGTGGCCCCCGCTTGCCACAACTAGAGAAAGCCCTCGCACAGAAACGAAGACCCAACACAGCCATAAATAAATAAATAAATAAATTAAAAAAAAAATATTAGTGTCTTTAACCAATCTAGCAGGTAAAATAATTTTATTATTCCTCTAGATTACAATTTTTAAAAGATCAAGTTTAGAGGAAAATCTTGTTCTAATTTTAGAGCATGATATATTTGAATTCAATTTGCAGTTTTCTATCTTAAAAAAATAGCTGTAATTATAAACAGCAAATGGATGGGGTGTGAGACTGATTCAAGTTAAAAAAAATTGTGACCTTAATAATTCAGAATGGTCTGTATTCTTTTCAAAATGTATTGACACTGTAAGTAAAATTTATCTTTATAGTAAATGTTTTAGGATTCTGTAGAAAGCCACATAGAGTAAAATGCTACTTATTTATTTTCCCAGTGGTGTTTTACTGAGTCATTTTATTAGTTGTATGTGCCTTTCTTGAGTTGGAAATTTATACAGGGGGCTAAAGAAATCCTTTCCACCCAAAATATAAATTCTATACCATTTTGTGGGTAGAAGCCCAACGGTGGGCCTTAAGTAAACACAAATGCTAGCTTTTACAGTTTTTAATGTGTTTTTTTTTTAATAAATTTATTTATTTATTTATTTATTTATTTATTTATTTTTGGCTGTGTTGGGTCTTCGTTTCTGTGAGAGGGCTTTCTCTTGTTGTGGTGAGCGGGGGCCACTCTTCATTGCGGTGCGCGGGCCTCTCACTGTCGCGGCCTCTCTTGTTGCGGAGCACAAGTTCCAGACGCGCAGGCTCAGTAGTTGTGGCTCACGGGCCTAGTTGCTCCGCGGCATGTGGGATCTTCCCAGACCAGGGCTCGAACCCGTGTCCCCTGCATTAGCAGGCAGATTCTCAACCACTGCGCCACCAGGGAAGCCCTAATGTGTTTTTATAGAATAACACTATCTTGTAAAATAGTCTGTTTCTGAGAGTTTTTCTAGATGGAATAATTTTAAACACTCCTTAAGGATCTTCCTTTCAAATAAGTTATGAGGTGACTCCTTTTGTAAAACAAAGGTTCATTTATTAGCATGAATAATATTTCCTGATCTTTCCCTCTCCACTCCATGCATATTTTAGCTACTTATAAAGCTGGGTTTTCATATATAGTAATTTTTCTCAGTCACAGGGAGCACTTTAGAGATCGGTACCTGAATCTGGTATTTAATTATAGTTCTTCCTTATGGCAGTATATCTTCTCAATTGTGAGTTGTTTTTATGCCCTTGAATGTGGTAGGCTAACTATAGGATATCTTAATGTCATAGTCATGAAAGAAATAGTTGATAATTTATAAAAGCTATATAAAAATGTATGTTAGGCTGTTAAGGTTAAGTTCCAAATAGAGCTTGGGGAATCTTTAGAAAACGTGACTTTAAAAAATATATATATTGTTGAATCAGACTTACTAGTATCTAGTTCAGGCCTTGAGTGCTTAGTATATATTTGTTTCTTTTTTGGGGGAAGATGTTTCTAGTGACTACTTGATAAGTTTTGTATTTTTATAATTTTATAATTAGAATTCATGGGCCCAATTCACAGAAGACTTCTTAAAAATAATTAATTTTTAGTCCATTTGTCTCTTCTCTTAGCAAGTCCCCAGATGACAAATTGATTAAAACAACACTTAAATAAACTGAAACATTAACACTTATTAAAACAACTTGGAATAAACAAATACTATAATTTGGATTATTTAATATATATTTTTATGTGCTATATGTAGGAAAATAATTAAAGATGAAAGCAATTGAGCAGTCTTTTTTAGGAATCACTTGATAGAAAGCAGAGAACATTTCCCACTTATAGAAGTAAATGGATGAAGTGTACCTGGTTATCTCAGGAAAAATTCAGCTTAGTATTAACAGGGAAATGGCTTTCAGTCATTCAGTCCATTCTGTCAGTACTGCTGGATTACAAATTAATTGCTGAATTTTGAGTATATTGCTCAGGATTCAGTATGAGAAATTGAACCGCTGTGAGTGTTATTGAATAAGGGATTTATTATAGTACTCAGACTGTATACAGATTGTAGGAGTTGCTGGGAATGTGAAAATCAGGAAGCAGAAGGATCAGAAAAATAGTCACTAATAGAGCCTCCTGAATTACTGGTACAGGCGTGTAAGTCAGAACTTAGTGGGAAAATTTTAAGAAGCAAGTGTATACAGACATCAAAGTGAGAATGCAAAGAGGATGATCCTGGAGAGGTCTGTGGAAGGCTGTTGCCTCTGTGTAGCTGTTGCTTCCCTGGGTACAAAGCCCAGAGTCAGGCATCTGTTGTTGGGTCTTAGGCCACTGTTGATCAGGTGAAGAAGAAGAGCTGGACACAGAGGGGATAAGAGGAGAGTTGAGGACAAGCTGAAACCTGCCCCAGGCACCTCTGCATTTATTCTCACCATGTCTTATCGTAAAGACCTTCCAAGAGTTTGGCCATCTCTAACTCGGTATACTGTACAGGGAAGGAAATTCTGGGAAACACAGTTCCCAGGTGGACCAAGTTTACAATAGAATGATCCAGTGCATTGTGCTTCCCATTTTGGGCTGCTCTTTCAGATACATCTCATCAGTAGATGATGAGGATGTTATAATACTTTGAGCCTCAAGATTTCCATTTCCTTATGGTATTTACTGAGGAACTGTTCATATACTATTATCACTTGAGGATTTAAAATGCTGTACTTTGAATAACTTTTCTTCTTTTTCTTATTAACACCATGGCCTTTTCCTAATGTATTTTATTATAGTTTCTCTGTACCTTATTTACTGATTTTTCTCTTTGTTATTAAAGTTTTACAATCCCAATAAATTAATTACAGGTCAGAAAATATTCAAATTTTGGAGAGGAAAACAGGTACAAAATTTATTTTTAAAAAATATTTATTTATTTATTTATTTTTGGCTGCGTCGGGTCTTAGTTGCGGCATGCGGGATCTTTCGTTGTGGCGGCGCGTGGGCTCTTCGTTGTGGCGCGTGGGCTCTTCGTTGTGGCACGCGGGCTCCAGAGCATGTGGGCTCTGTAGTTGCTGCTTGCGGGCTCTCTAGTTGAGGCGCGTGGGCTTAGTTGCCCCATGACGTGTGGGATCTTAGCTCCCTGACCAGGGATCGAACCCGCGTCCCCTGCATTGGAAGGTGGATTCTTAACCACTGGACCACCAGGGAAGTTCCTTATTTATTTATTTATTTATTTCAAAATTTAAATATGAATAACTACATAGTCTTTGGTGGATTTGGGATTAAAAATAACCGAGTATGCCATAAGACTTTCTGCTGACTTTCTGAAATGTTCATACTCCATTCTAGTAATGGTGAATAAAAGGAGATGACCTTTTGCAAGAGATTTTAATTTGAGAATGTCTAGGCTCTTTGAGATACAGAGCCTAAAAAATTTGTCAGCTAGGTTGATACATTCAGCCAGCAAAATTAAGTGGTCTGCTGTTCTCAGACTCCCACTACATCCTTTGTGCTCCAGGTCTGCTTTCTGTCTCTGCAGTGCATGTGTAACACTTTCTAGTTGATTTTTTTTTTTAATGGATGATCTGACAGGGTAGGGGAGTAAGGACATGATGAAAGATAGAAAGTGCTGAAAATCGTTTTCATTTATCTCCTTCCTACTGTCGGTAATGGGGTGGGGGTTCATTTGTCTATTTCCCATTTAATTTTCCTTTTTTTCTTCTCTAGAGTTGGAGAATCTCTTCTAATTTCTTTTAAGAACATTCACTGATAATGACTGAAGTATTCTGGAGAGTTAGATGTACCTCTCAGACATAGTCTTAGAATATTTTTTTAAATTAATTTTTATTGTAGTATAGTTGATTTACAATGTTGTGTTAGTTTCTGCTCTACAGAAAAGTGAATCAGTCATACATATACACATATCCACTCTTAGGTTCTTTTCCCAGATAGGCCATTACAGAGTATTGAGTAGAGTTCCCTGTGCTATACAGTAGCTCCTTATTAGTTATCTATTTTATATATAGTAGTGTGTATGTGTTAATCCCTGTCTTCCAGTTTATCCCTTCCCCTAGTTCTAAATAATAATCTTCACTTGCCTCCATCATGTTTTCTTTATTCTTTGATAGTAATTAATTGATAACACTTTTCTTTGGAGTTTAGACTCAGTGACTCACCTCTTCTCTCTGTATTTTATCTTTTGAAAATGAAGCCTCATTTTATTTTCCATAGCTCAGGAAGAATACTTCCCATTTGTAGTCCTCTGACTGTACTTTGTGTGTGTGTCTTGTTTCTGTGGTTTCTTTCATGAAATCTGATAGGGCTAAAGGTAATTGAAGTGTATTTGCTTTCCTCCACATCAAATAAGTGCTTTACAAATATACCTCAGCAATTCTGCTTATAGATGGCTCTTTGATTTGTCAGTTCTTGTTGTTTGTCTTGGTACAACAGAAGATGATTTACTTTATAAAGTAAGTTGAAGGTTTCTTTGCTTACAAGACTCTGTAAATTATCAATAATGTTGATAGTGCAATGAAATTTTAGAAGTGGTTCTAGATTTAGCATAGTTCTAAATTGTTTAGGCTGAGTAGAAAATTTTCCAGTGATATTGTTTCAACTTAATAAAATAACAGTGCTTTGCAGGTAATTTAATTGTCATCAGAACTGGCAAGACTAAAATATTGCTTGCTTTAAAAATGTTTTATTTACTTTAATAAAAATATTGCTCTTAAAATGCTAATGACATTTCATGAATCTATTATTCCTTATGGGTCTTGACATAACTTACTTGTCTCATTTGGGGAATTTCTTTAAGCACAGGCTCATAACTGAGATGATAAATCCCACTTTCTTGAGATATTAGCCTTCTTATTTCTGTCATCTATTGTGTTAAATGAATCTTATTATTTAATTACTAATAATAGTTGTTTTTTTATTACATGGCTACTGCGCATCAGAGGCTCTACTTACATAACCTTGAATCCTCACCTATAAGTAGGTAGTATTAGTCCCTCTTAGTGAATGAGAAAAGAGACTTAAAGAGGTTAAATAACTTGCTCATGGTCACATAATTAATAAAGGTTGACACCCAGGTGTGTTAGTATTCTCAGAAGAATAGACAGAAAGGTCCAGGTAGAGGAAGGGTTTGTGCCAACAAGCAGTACACTCGGCCTGATTGTTCATCATCTTAATTAGTCTTGGATTATTGAAATAACGTTATTTCATCTTCTAAGAAGGACATATTGTAAGTGTAGAAACGAAAAGAAAATTCACTTTTGATTTTTAAAATTATTAGGATATGTTAGCTTATGTTAACAGTCATGCATATGTTTGCATTATTCAGAATAGATAATAGACAATTTTTAAAAATAAATTTATTTATTTATTTATGGCTGCGTTGGGTCTTCGTTGCTGTGCTCAAGCTTTCTCTAGTTGCGGGGAGCAGGGGCTACTCTTCATTGCGGTGCACAGGCTTCTCACTGCGGTGGCTTTTCTTGTTGCGGAGCACAGGCTCTAAGTGTGCGGGCTCAGTAGTTGTGGCTCGCGGGCTCTAGGGTGCAGGCTCAGTAGCTGTGGCGCACGGGCTCAGTTGCTCCAGGCATGTGGGATCTTCCCGGACCAGGGATCGAACCCGTGTCCCCTGCATTGGCAGGTGGATTCTTAACCATTGTACCACCAGGGAAGTCCCAATAGACAGTATTTAAATTCAGGATGTGCATGGGTTTCTTTAAAATATTGAATCCTGTGTCTATGATTAAGTAAAGTGGGAGTTATTTCAAGGAAAATGATGATACCACACTGAAGAGCAGGCACCATGGTAACCAGGAAGTTGTCTAGTTTTCCCACCTACTCTGTTGTGAATGGGGAGAGGGCCCTTCAGTCAGGCTAGAGCAGAGCTCCTCCTCAGAAGCTGGTTAGGAGACTTTGATATAAGCTTTGTTTCCTCATTCCTATAATGAATGGGTATGGTTTATTCTAGCTTTTAAGATTCTCTGATTCCCTGAAGAAGAAGATGGTAGTTTGTATTTCAGAGGGCTTTAGATATCATATGTATGGAATTAAAAACACAAGTAATTAAGTTACTACTGTGGAACTGTAAAGCACAATGTACTGTGGCTAATCCACATACAGATAGTAATTGACAGTAATATTGTTTACAAGTTCATTCTCTGTCAGTTACTGTTGTAAATATGCATAGTCAATTCTTAATTATTTAAGAATTGTTAGAGTTGTTTATCCCTGTATCTTTCTTTTAGAAATGTGGATCATTATTCTCTCTCAGTTGATAGGCAGAATAGAGTTGAAATGCTGATACAGGATATAGTGGAGATATGGTATCTAGTTTCCAGGAAATTATGTTTTATCTAAGGGAAATAGATGTGTATGCAAACAATAAATGTTTAAATAAGTATGTAATGAATGTCATGTAAGTGCTGTATGTAAGAATTTATAGACTGGCTTTTTGAATTTTTATCATGGGAATCTGTTAGTTAATCTTAACTAAAAAAGAACGCAGAGTTTATAGAGAATAACTTCTAGCTAGGCTGAACAGAGAAGAAGTTATAATTTACTTGATTTAAAAAAAAATGATGGCTAATATTTCAGTTGGCAAAGACTGGGGGCAGGGGTGGGGAAATGATTGGAACAAAGGCATAGAAATGGGAAAGTGAAAAGGCATGTTCTAGGTATTGATTAGTAGGTGTAGTTGCTTTGGAGCCAAGGATTCTTATAGTGGAAGAGTGGGTGATTGTCAAAAATTATAGTTAAATTCACAGGAAAGCAATTGCCGAAGGTTATAGTTAATTTCAGATTAAGTAACATAACTACTATGAGCCTAAATTTTCCCCTCTGTAAAATAAGGTCAGATGAGATGATCCCTAACCTACTTAATAGGTGTTCAGTAGGTATTTGTTGAATGAATAAGTGAGTGAGCAAATGAATGAATGAGTGAAAGAGATGTCTTTAGCTATTTTCCTTGACATCATTGCCTTAGAAATTTGGAATTTTGGTAGGCAGTAAGAAATTAACAATTTTTGATAGTAAAATGATATAACAACTTTAGTCTAAAAAGAATAAGTCATGGTCTTTTACTATAAATAATGGTTATGTGTTTTAAAATTTGTTTCTTTCTGTAGGAGTCAGTGGATCCCTGTCTGGACTATGAATTGTCAGGGCATTTTTGTTTTAAAATACACTTTCTTTCTTTCTTTTTTTAAAATTCATTATTTATTTATTTATTTTTTGGCTGCGCCTCCGGCATGCGGGATCTTAGTTCCCCTATGAGGGATAGAACCAGGGCCGTCTGCTTTGGGAGCAAGGAGTCTTAACCACTGGACCACCGGGGAAGTCCCTGTCAGGGCGCTTTTAACACTTAAAATATTGAGTCTTAAACATATTAAGTATTTTTGTATAAAAATATTTTAAAAGTGAATTAAGAGTTTAGAAACTTTTATAGCAATTTAACATTTTTACTGTATTTTACAATATAATTTACATGGGATTAAAAAAAAAACTAGACTATTATTCTAAATAGTTTGAGAATCTTTGGTCCGAAAGATTCCAAAGTTTTTGGCTTTGGGTAGATGAAATGCCATGATTACATGAACTCATCTCTTTCCAAGGCATCTTTTCTAAGGATTCTAAAAGGATGTGATTATAATGTATTCATCTGAGAAGTGACTTCATAATGGAGCCTGAGAATACCCATAGAGCAGGTTATATTCTTGATGAAGCTGCCTTAAGTTGGAAATTAAGTTAAATCTTGAGATTCTTATATTCTCAATTTGTATGACTTATATTCCTTACTGTTGACCTGAAGTTCAACTTTGTATTCATTCAGCTATCCATGATATCTCTGCATTTTGCAGTATAAAACTTCCCATAATAAATGACCCCATAATTGTCAATCATGTAATATTGTTTTCCATATGCTCCTCTATGTTCCCAGTTTCAGTTATGCCCGGTAGTCAAGGCAGAAATTTTATAATCATCTAGACTTCTCCATTACTCATTCATCAACTATTTTAAATTGGCACTGTGTCTTTTGAGTACACCTCCTAAAAATCTCAAATCTATCCACCTTTCTCTCCTCACTGCTGCTTTAGTTGAGATTTTCATCATTTTCTGCCTGGCCTCCATCAATCAGTAGCTTTCTGATTAGTGTCTCTGCCCTAACCCTCTTCCTGCCTCCATGGTGATTTTTCTGAAACATAATACTGATAGGTACTCATCTAAAAAGCTGCTCTTGATTTACTGTTGTCTATGGCAGTAGCCTTCAAATGTCTTGTGCAGCAGTTGAATCCTTTCTTAAAATATAGGGAAACATACCTGTTGCATGGCATACAAGGCCTTTAATGATTTAGTCCCTGCCTTGTTCCTGTCATTCCTGGACCTGTGCCCTAGATTTCAGAGAAGCTGAATGACTTGGGTTCTATAAACACTCCTTGTTTTCTGGTTTCTTTTTTTTTTTTTTGGCCTATTTTAGCAAGAACTTTTCCTCGAATGCCTTTACCCTTTTGTCTGTCTCATATTCTGTTCTTGTCTTAAGATGTCACCTGAATCTCCTGAGTGATGAGTGTCTTTTGTATGCTAATGGATGACTTCTGGCAGAGGCCCCTAGATGACACCAGGATGGGGCCTGGTCACCAGAAGGACTAGCCATGATTAGAAGGTTAGAACTTTCAGCCCCCTTGTCCTATCCCCTACCTCTGGGGAGAAGAGGGGGCCAGAGATTGAGTTCAATTACCAGTGGCCAGTGATTTAATCAGTCATGCCTATGTACTAAAGCCTCCATGAAGACCCCTAAACAACAGGCTTTGGGGAGGTTCTGAGTTGGTGAACACATTGAAGTGCTGGGAGGTGCTGGCAAGGTGATATACCCTAGGAGGTCATGGAAGCTTTGCTCCTCTTCCCTCCACCCCCTGTAACTTGCCCATTGCACCTCTTCGATTTGGCTGTTCCTGAGTTGTATCCTTTATAATAAACCAGTAATGGTAACTAAAGCATTTTCTTGAGTTCTGTGAGTCATTCTAGGGAATTATCAAACCTGAGGAAGGGTTTGTGGGAACCCCCAAATTTTTTAGCCGAGTCAGACAGAAGTGCAGGTGCCCTGGGGACCCGGGACTTGTGACTGGCATCTAAAGTGAGGGAAGTCTGTGGGACTGAGCCCTTAAACCTGCGGAGTCTGGTGTTAACTCTGGGTAGTTAGAGTAGATTGTAGGACGCCCAGGTGTTAGAGATTCGATGTTGGAAAAGATGCCACATATTTGGTGTCAGGGTGACTTAACCTCAGTTTACAAATGGAAACAAACCAAAGCTTCAAGAGACTGCTCAGCTTAATATTAAGTTAGTATGTGGGAGAGAGCTATAGCCTAAAAGTCCTCTTAACCGTATCTTCTTTTGTTTTGTTTTATTTTTAATTGTAATTTCCTTGAGGGAAAGAACCTATCTTTCTTTTCTTTTAACATATTAAATTTTTATTATTTATTAGTTATGTGTTCAAATCTCTTGAACTTAATTGAATGCTTTCATCAATTAATGGCCTTGATAAAATTGCTTGTAATTTTGACTGTTCTTTGTTTGGTCAAAGTAGTGTTACTTATCCTTCTAAAGTTAGCAGGACAAACAGCTGGGGAAGTACAAGATCTTTAGCTTGATTTTTTTTTTATTCTTATTTTTTGAGTTCCTTCTGTATTTTAAATAGGACACAAATATCTCTGTAAATAAAAATAACTTCCTCCCAACCCATTTGGAAAATATCCCAGACTTCTTTTTCATGCCTTGCAAAGTTGCTGCTGTCTAGTTACTATTTGTTCTTTCTCTTTGAAATAAGTGACCCTCCCAGGAATAGCTTAATCACCAGATGTTTGGCCAGCAGTATTCCACTTATTCTGGTTTTGTAGTTTTTCTGAAATAGGCTGAAAGGTAATCACTCCATTCCTTCCCTTGTTCTAAAATGATTTTACTCAATTGCTCTTGAAACTTACCTTGGTAAGTGATTTGGAACTGAAATGAAAAGAGAGAAGGTAGGCTATATATATTTTATACTGGTCCTTTATTAACTGACATTTATTAATTGAGAATTTTGACACTCATTTTCAGTTTGAGAGGTTCTGAGTGTTTAGAAATGAAACTGTGGGACTTCCAACAGAGGATCCTTATTTTTTAACTGGAGAGAAACCCAGGATTTAGAGTCTTTCTGATGTAATTTTCAGTCTACCACGAATCCGGAGACTTGATAACATCAGTTTGTGACAGCATTAACATTGTTTAGCCTGGAAGCAGCATTTGTGAATTTTCCAGATTATTTAACAGTGTTTGAAATCGCTTGATGTCTTCAGGACCAATAAACTCTACCATGTACTTTTAAAAAAATAATTAATTAATTAATTAATTAATTTTTGGCTGCATTGGGTCTTCGTTGCTGCGCGCGGGCTTTCTCTAGTTGCGGTGAGCGGGGGCTACTCTGTGTTGTGGTGAGCGGGCTTCTCCTTGCAGTGGCTTCTCTTGTTGCGGAGCACGGGCTCTAGGCGCGCGGGCTTCGGTAGTTGTGGCACGCCGGCTCAGTAGTTGTGGTTCACGGGCTCTAGAGCGCAGGCTCAGTAGTTGTGGCGCACGGGCCTAGTTGCTCCACGGCATGTGGGATCTTCCCCGACCAGGGCTTGAACCCGTGTCCCCTGCATTGGCAGGCAGATTCTCAACCACTGTGCCACCAGGGAAGTCCCTCTACCGTGTACTTTTATCTTTTTCAATTAGTAGATTTTTCAAACTTCAAAAAATAGCAATAAACCTCCTCTTTCAAATATATCATATATAGAATCAGTGTACAAAACAGATATAAGTGGTATTTAATTAGAATACAATCTTAAGTTTAGTTTTGATTTATTGGAAAATAAATCATCGAGAAAATTCAAATTTGTGAAATGCTATATTAGAGTATTTCACTTCCATTTCTAACTTAAAATAACTGAATGGATGTACCATAATTCATTTAATCAGGCCCCTCTTGATATTTAGGTTGTTTCCATTCTTTTGCTTTTACACACAATGCTGCAGTGAATAGCATATGCTTATCGTGTGTGTGTGTGTGTGTGTGTGTGTGTGTGTGTGTGTGTGTGTGTGTGTGAGAGAGAGAGAGAGAGAGAGAGTGTTTTCTGAGGATAAATTCCTAGGAATGTAATTGCTGTGTCATTAGAATATGTTTGTTTTTAGTTTTGAAAGATATCAAATTGGCCTCCAAAAAGTTGTATCTATCTATCTATCTATATACATTCCCACCAGCAATATATGAGTAAGCTTAATTCCCTCATGCGTTCATCAACATGGTACGTTAGTTTTGGGTTTTGCTAATCTGAAAAATTGTATCTCAGTGTAGTTTTAATCTTCAGTTTTTATTATATGTAAACTTGAGTAACCTTTTATATGTTTAAGAGCCATTTCTGTTTCCTCTTCTGTGAACTATTTGTTCATATCACTTTGCCCATTTTAAAAATTGGGTTTCTTACCCCTCTTATCAAGCGATAGGAACATTTTATGTTTTAGGGTTCTTTCTTTTTGTGATGTAAGTTGCAGATTCTCTTCCTCATTTTTAAATTTCTCTTTTTCCTTTGGTTTTTGCCTTTTTCATTTTTATGGATATGTAAACTCAAACTTAACATGCCTAAAATGGAATCCTGAATTTCTTCCCTTCCCTTAACCTGCTCCTTTTTTAGTTTTCCTCACATCAAGAAGCAGCAACCTCTATCTACTCATAGCCCAAGCCCCAAACCAAGAAGTTATCTTTGATTTGTTTCCCTCACTTCCCATCTCTAATCCATCCCCAGCTGTATTGGCTTCCCCTCCAAATATATCCTAACTCTTTCCATTTCTCTTCATGTGTACCAATTTAGTCCATCCCGCCCTTATCCTTTCACCTGGGTGGTTGCAGTGGCTTCCTAGTTGTTAAACCCCCAAATTGATAGCTCCCCTTCCAGGCACAGAGCCGTTCTCTACTCTGTAGCTTGTGTGATCTTTTCAAAATGCAAATCATCTGGGCTTCCCTGGTGGCGCAGTGGTTGAGAGTCTGCCTGCCAATGCAGGGGACACGGGTTCGAGCCCTGGTCTGGAAGGATCCCACATGCTGCGGAGCAACTAGGCCCGTGAGCCACAGTGAGAGGCCCGCGCATTGCGATGAAGAGTGGCACCCGCTTGCCGCAACTAGAGAAAGCCCTTGCACAGAAACGAAGACCCAACACAGCCAAAAATAAATAAATAATAAATTAAAAAAAAAAATTAAAAAAAAAATGCAAATCATCTGATTGTCATACCACCCCCTGGACCCATCTCCCATTCTTGTTCAAACCCTCCAGTGGTTCCCTCTGTCTCATGATAAAGATAAAACTACTTAAACAACTTGCTGTTTTTCCAGCCTCACCTTGTACTGGGTTATTAACCACCCAACCCTTGCCACCTTTGAGTCTCTTGTGTTTGCCATGTTCCCTCCTGACCTGGGACTTTTGCATAAATCATTTTCTCCTGGTGCATCCCTCCTCCTCTGTAAGTTTATGTCTAATTGTCCTACAGATCTCAGCCCACTGAAAGCTTTCTCTGGAAAAGCCAACCCTCCCTAATTAGGTGGAAAACCTCTGTACAAGCCCTTGTAGAGCCTTATATCTCTTTTTCATAGCACTTATATTTGCAGTTTTACACTTATTGTGTGATCCTTTGATAAACTCGGTGAGATAAGGGGTTTTGTGTCTTTCCTTTACCGATATATTCCCGGTGACTCTCATAGTGCCTGGCATATAGTTAACTCTCAAGACATATTTATTGAATGATTGCTTACTTTTAAGTTCTCAGGCGTGGAGTTTAAAGAATGTACTGGTTTACCTTTTCTGAAAAAATGTGACTGCATTTGCTCTAGGCCAGTCTTTGTTCTCATCTTCTTTTCCCTATGGCTTTCCCAAGACCACTGAGATTCAGCAATCTCATCTCCAGAGTCTTAAAGCATTTCAGGTATGAAACGTATCTAGGCCAATGGTCTTGAATTCATTTGAAGCCTGTAGGTGTTCTTCAACAGTCTTGACCTTCAGTCCTTCTCTTTTTTTCCATCTGAAAGTCAGCGTTTTGTTTTTTGTTTGGTTGGTGGCGTTTTTTGTTTGTTTTTGTTTTTTGGTTTTTTTGGAATAGAGGACAGTAACTTAGACCACATTTTCTGATCCACATCAACCCAGCAAAATCTAGGTGGCTCCCAGCTTCTGTAAGTTTGTTCTAAATTCAGTTATTTAGAATTTGGAGATCAGAACAAATTATCCCATAGAAACCATGATAAAATCGATACATTTTCATGCAAGTGCTTTCAAAACCTTTTACACCAATAGTGTATCTTAAATAGTACAGTGTTAGTGTGAACTCTGAATTTCTCTGATCCCAGTTTAGTTCCCTTTTTCTATCTGAACCTTGAGGCCCTCAGATTCTCAGGAAGGGCTGGGAGTTTAGTAGGGTTGGCAGTGCTAGGAGAAATATCAGGTAACTGGGTAGGAGATACATTGACTGGATTTCTTACCTTGTGGAAGGATTCTAAGGGTAAAGGGTGGGGAGGCAAGCTACATGTTTCACAGTTTGAAATTTTTAAAAAGTAATTAATTAATTAATTAATTAAATTGGAGTATAGTTGCTTTTTTTTTTTTTTTTAGTTAATAATTTATTTATTTTTGGTTGTGTTGGGTCTTCGTTTCTGTGCGAGGGCTTTCTCTAGTTGCGGCGAGCGGGTCCACTCTTCATCGCGGTGTGCGGACCTCTCACCATCGTGGCCTCTCTTGTTGCGGAGCACAGGCTCCAGATACGCAGGCTCAGTAGTTGTGGCTCACGGGCCTAGTTGCTCCGCGGCACGTGGGATCTTCCCAGACCAGGGCTCGAACCCGTGTCCCCTGCATTGGCAGGCAGATTCTCAACCACTGCGCCACCAGGGAAGCCCGAGTATGGTTGCTTTACACTGCTGTGTCAGTTTCTGCTTTACAGCAAAGTGAATCAGCCATACGTATACATATATCCCCTCTTTTTTTGGATTTCCTTCCCATTTAGGTCACCACAGAGCAATAAGTAGAGTTCCCTGAGCTATACAGTAGGTTCTCATTAGTTATCTGTTTTACATATAGCAGTGTGTATATGTCAACCTCAATCTCCCAATTCATCCTACTTCCCCTTCCCCCTTGGTATCCCTACATTTGTTCACAGTTTGAAATTTTTATGCTATTAAACTGTGTGTATTTTACTCATGATACTCAAGTATCAGTTTGATTTAATGGGAACTGAATTATAGAGAATGGATTGATGAATCAAATTGCTCTTCACTATTGGGGGAATAAAGCAAAATGAAGATCCTATTAAATATGTCAGGTGGTCCCATGAAGGAAGAAAACTAAATAGGAGTGAGGAGTGCATTATCTCCTCACTTAGAGTCAACATGGAGAATTCTCTGCAAGAGAGTAGGATGTTTTTTTCATAACGCTGTGCTTTCCATGGAAATGATTTCTTTCCATACCTGGATCACGAGTTTTAAGATGCTTTCAAACCATTCGAACTCTCTTATTATAGCAGAGATTTTGTCATGTACCATATTCATTCCTATCCAATTTCAGTGACAAAATGGCTCTCTCATTTGTATGTATAAAAACAATGCCAGAGGGGCTTCCCTGGTGGCGCAGTGGTTGAGAATCTGCCTGCCAATGCAGGGGACACGGGTTCGAGCCCTGGTCTGGGAAGATCCCACATGCCGTGGAGCAACTAGGCCTGTGAGCCACAATTGCTGAGCCTGCGCGTCTGGAGCCTGTGCTCCGCAACAAGAGAGGCCGCGATAATGAGAGGCCCGCGCACCGCGATGAAGAGTGGCCCCCACTTGCCGCAACTAGAGAAAGCCCTCGCACAGAAACGAAGACCCAACACAGCCATAAATAAATAAATAAATAAATAAAAATTGTATAACTTTAAAAAAAAAAAACAATGCCAGAAACAAAAACAAAACTCATGATTCAACTGATTTTGTACTTTCTTTGGGAAGAAGAAAAGACCCGTTGAGATGAAGATTATAATTTCAGCAACAGAGGAAACATTCAAGGCTCAGGCAGCTCTTAAATTCAATACTAATAATATATGAAATAAATTATAAGCCTTACATTTCTGTCAGTTCTTGTAGGTACCTGCTTGCCAATGCAGAGACAAGATTGCTTAATTCTAGGTGTCTTTCTTAGTGCAAGAGAAATCCACTTTAAAAAGCATTCTGTTGTTTGTTTACAAAGTTAATGGTTAGTAATCAGAAACTCAAATGATTTTTGAGAGATTCTTACAATCTTTTTGTTGGAAGGGACCTTAGAGGACATCTAATTTAGTACACAACTCTTTAATACCACGGCCAGGCCAGACTGCTTCCAGCGGGCTCTTCCTGCCCCCTGCAGGTCCCCTTCTAGTGTGCTGTGCTTCGGATTACAGATCTTTTCTGTTCCTTGTAGTTATCAGGCTCTCTAAGACTCTGTACTGCCTTGAACGCTCTTCTCACATCCCTGTTCCCATGGCTGGCTTCTTTACATTAAACAGATTTCGATCAAATTTTACCTCCTCGACAGGCGTTTCCCAGACTACCTTATCTACCTACCCCCCCTTTTCAGTCTCCAAAACTCTATCATAAGACTGTTTTCTTTCCTTCATAATAATTGTCACTGTCTGGAATGATCGTGTTTGTCTGTTTATTGTCTGTCTCCCCTCATTGGCTCATGAGAGCAGGGGCTCTGTCTGTATTGTTCATTGCTGTATCCCGAAGCATCTGTGGTGGGCTGGCCCACTGTAGGATCTGAAAGATATTTATAGAATGAATGAGTAACCATTGATGGTTCATCATTGTCCAAATCACTACTGAGCTGACATCTGTCTCCTTTTCACTTCTACCACTGATCTTAGGTATTCCCCCTGAAATAGTCCAAATCACCCGCTCTGCTCCCTCTTTTTCAAAGAGTCTTCACACATTGGGATGCCAGTCATCTCTCATTGAGGCCTATTTTGCCCAGTTTCCTCACCAGCTCGTCCTCTGGCATGGTTTTGGAGTGTGGTCATCATCCAGGTTATCCATCACTGGGAGTTTTTGGTTTTGTTGTTGATACCCAGCACTAGACACACGGCAATATGTGGAGTCTGGAGAGAGATAGTTCAGGTAAACTTTTTTGGTTAATGTAATATTGAAATGCTTTATTTGCCTCCATATCAATGACCACAGAACTATTTATGTATGATGTCATTATCAGAATTACTCTCTGACTTCTTAAAAACTTGTTTTATTGTGGAATATAACAACATAGAAATACGTAAAACAAATTTACACTCTAATGAATGTCTGTCTAACTTTCACTCAAGTCAAGAAATAGAACATTACCAGTGCCCCAGAAAGCCCTCCTATGTATCTCTTATCAATCTCAACTCCTCCCTAGAGATAATTAATATCCTCATTTTTATTTTAATTATTTATTTATTTTTTAAAAATAAATTTATTTATTTACTTTTATTTTTGGCTGCGTTGGGTCTTCGTTGCTGTGCGCGGGCCTTCTCTAGTTGCAGCAAGTGGGGGCTACTCTTCGTTGCGGTGAGCGGGCTTCTCATTGCGGTGGCTTCTCTTGTTGTGGAGCACGGGCTCTAGGTGTGCAGGCTCAGTAGTTGTGGTGCACGGGCTTAGTTGTTCCACAGCATGTGGGATCTTCCCAGACCAGGGCTCGAACCCATGTCCCCTGCATTGGCAGGTGTATTCTTAACCACTGGGCCACCAGGGAAGTCCAAATATCCTCATTTTTAAAAGAAACACTTCCATGGTCACTTATTTTTTTTAATAGATTTACCACTTATATATGCATACCTAGACAATATAGTTTGTAATTCAACTTTGCCTGTTTTAAAACTGTATATAAATGAAATAGTACTGCTTTATTAGTTTTCTGTTGTTTATGATGAATTACCACAAGCTTAGTGGCTTAAAACAGCACCCATATATTAGCTCACAGCTCTCTAGGTCAGAAGTCTGGCATGGTGTGGCTGGGTTCTCTGCTCAGGATAGCATAAAGCTAGAATTCAGTGTGTTGACTGGGCTGAGTTCTCTTTTGTCCTTGATTAGTTCCAAAGTTGATTTCCGAGATCCAGCTCTTTTGATCTCTTTATTTCTGTGTGTTTTCTATTTCATGAATCTCTGCTCTTAATTATTTCTTTCTTTATACTTTCTTTGGATTTATTTTGCTGTTCTTTTATTTAAAACCTCTCAAGATAGATGCTTAGTTTATTTTTTTATATTTTGTGATATACGTATATATGAGGCTTTCAATTCCCTCCCTAAGCATTGTTTTAGCTTCTTCCCATGAATTTGTATTTTTGTTATTTTTATTTTCTAATTTTTAAAAAATTTATTTATTTATTTATTTATTTTTGGCTGCGTTGGGTCTTCGTTGCTGCACGCAGGATTTCTCTAGTTGTGGCGAGTTGGGGCTACTGTTCATTGCGGTGCGTGGGCTTCTCCTTGCGGTGGCTTCTCTTGTTGCGGAGCACGGGCTCTAGGCGCGCGGGCTTCAGTAGTTGTGGCACGTGGGCTTAGTAGTTGTGGCTTGCGGGCTCTAGAGCGCAGGCTCAGTAGTTGTGGCGCATGGGCTTAGTTGCTCTGCAGCGTGTGGGATCTTCCCGGACCAGGGCTCGAACTTGTGTCCCCTACATTGGCAGGTGGATTCCTAACCACTGCACCACCAGGGAAGTCCCTATTTTTGTTACTTCTAAATGTTTGTTATGGTTTCTTCTTTGACTGACTTATGGATTATTTTAAGAATGTATTTATTAATTTCTAAACATATGAATATTTCCTAGTTATTTCTTTTGTGACTAATTTCTTGCATACTTGCATTTTGGAGAGAGATCATCCTTGGACTAAAATCCTTGTAATTTGCTTTGAATTGCATTATGGCCTAGCACTTTATCAGTTTTTGTAAATGTTATGTGTGTGCTTGGGGAAAAAATGATATTCTGCTGTTCTTTGCTATACTTTATCTTTTCATTTGTTCAAGTTTTACAAATGTTTAAAATCTTATGTATCATGATACTTTTTTCTTTATACTGTCTGTTGAGTTCCCTTGGTGGTATTCTATTTTCCAGTTCTGGAATTCTAATTTATTTTTCCAATTTGTTCTTCCACCTTTTGGACCTTCCAGTTCTGTCAAAATGTTCAACCCTTGGGCTTTTATTAATTCAACCCTATAGTGGTCTTACAGGCTATTTCTGATAATTCTGATATTATAAGTCTTTCTGGGTCATTTTCTGTTTTGGTCATTTCCGTTAGTTCTTGTTAATGGTATCTTATTACTTTGTGTATCTGGTTATCTTTGATTATGTACTGCATGATGTAAACAAGAAATTATCTGTAACAATATTGTGATGCCTAGGTTCATGTTACCTTCCTGCAGACTCCTGCCCCCACTGCCTGCCGCCACCCCTTTCAACCAGACAACTGTTGGTACTAACAATCTGAATGTGGGACCACCTCAATCCAAGGTACACTTAGAGGTTTATTTAGGTCGCTCAGGTGACATAAAGCTGTAATTCAAGTCTGTCCTGGGACTGATTTTTTTTCTGGTTTATTTTATCCAAGGAGTATAGCTCTTTGGGGTTTCAGCTCCAAGTGAGTGGTACTTATCGTACTTCCTTCTTTGAAACGCTTTTTAAAAAATTATTTATTTATTTATTTATTTATATACAGCAGGTTCTTATTACTTATCTATTTTATACATATTAGTGTATATATCTCAATCCCAATATCCCAATTCATCTCCCCCGCTTTCCTCCCTTGGTGTCCATACGTTTGTTCTCTACATCTGTGTCTCCATTTCTGCCTTGCAAAACGGTTCATCTGTACCATTTTTTTTGAAACACTTTTGCCTTTGACCTTTTTGCCCCTGGATTTATAAAGGTTTCAAGAGCAAGTCTGTTTTTCTCCCATTTTTTCTGAATCTTTCTTCAAGTGTCTGTGAGCTAAAACTGTTTTGGGTGATTTGGATTACCTCTCTGGGTTCTATTCTTTTGCCTTGATTTCAGCCAGGTAATTCTTCAAAACCTTGTTAAGTCTTTGGGGCTTTTTAGGCTGTTCTTTAAAAGTATTCCCTCCAGCATTTGTATTTGTCCTCAAAGGGACATTCCATCCAAGTCATTTAGTTACTTGAAGCTGAAGTGTCTGAGTTTTTATGCCTTAAAAAAATTAATTAGCGTTATTCATATAAAATTGTAGTTAAATCCAGTTTGGCATAAATTTTTTTCCTCAGTATGAATACTGGTAGTTAAAAGACTGCTCTTGACACCTATGTTATATATTTACTCACACATTTAAATTCTGATTCCCAGTTTGCATTAGTCGATTTTGATTTCCATAGAGAATAGGTGGGACCAAATGTTCTTTATATATACATACTTACATACAGAACTTTTGGGGGTGCTGAGTCTTCTTAGTAGGAATAATTTAATATTTATCTCTAGTTTCCTTTGAAATGAGCCATACCATTATTGACAGAGAGTAGAATATTTAAATGTTTCCTGGGTGTTCTTCCAAATCAGCCGTAGAAAATGAAACAATGATTCATTCTCAGAAACACTCTGAGCATCTTTTACCTGGAATGTGACTGACTTAGATCTTCATATGGCTGGCTCGTTCTTGTTACTGAGATTTCACCTCAAATGTCACCTTTTTAGAGAGAGGGCTGTCTGTCTGGGTAATCACTCCTTTTTTCTCCCTTCATAACATGTATCACTATCTGATAATAATCTTGTATTTTTTTCCTCCCTCAGTAAAATGTGAAGCTCCATGAGGGCAAGGACCTTGCCTATCTTGTTCACCACTGTCTCGTGTGTCTTATTTACCCATTCTTTGAATCATGTTAGGCAGTGAGTAATTTTTTGTTTAATAAATGAATGAATAGAACAAATGTTTATTTCTTTTGAAATTGTGACATTATTTTCTCTAGATGTCACAGTCATCCTTTAAAAATTTGTGATTCCATTGAATTAAAGTTGTTTTCTAAAATAAGTATAGTGTCTGCTTTCTCTTGCCTTTTTTCAAAAACATTTTTTGGTAAATATTGAATGAAAAATCAGACAATAAGAATCTGACCTAAAGTAAATGTTAGAGTGACAGATATTTAGCATTAGGGACAACTGTGACTTTGTTATATATTGAGCTGGAACGAGGTCAGTGTGGCTGGAGTGGAGCAAGCCAAGGGAGAGAAGAGTCAGAGATGACATCAGAGGAGAGAGGAGGTTAAGACCTGGTGGCTTATGTGGACTTTGACTTTCACTCTTAATGATATGGGAGGCCCCTGGAGGGTTTTGAGCAGAGAAGTGACATGGAGGTGGGTTTGGAGCTATAGGGATTTTGAAGTATGGTCTACTTCTGAGCTCTCATATCAGTTCCACTGGCTAATTTGTCTATCTCTGTGCCAAGACCACCCTGTTTTAATTTTTATAGCTCAATTCTTTTTTTTTTAATTAATTAATTAATTAGTTTATTTTTGGTTTCGCTGGGTCTTCGTTGCTGCTCATGGGCTTTCTCTAGTTGCAGCGAGCAGGGGCTACTCTTCGTTGCAGTGCGCGGGCTTCTCATTGCGGTGGCTTCTCTTGTTGCGGAGCACGGGCTCTAGGTGCCCAGGCTTCAGTAGTTGTGGCTCGCGGGCTCTAGTGCGCAGGCTCAGTAGTTGTGGCGCATGGGCTTAGGGGCTCCGCAGCATGTGGGATCTTCCCGGACCAGGGCTCGAACCTGTGTCCCCTGCATTGGCAGGCGGATTCTTAACCACTGCACCACCAGGGAAGTCCTATAGCTCAATTCTAACCCTCAGTATATTTGGTAGAGAGCATCTTGCCAGATCCTCCCCTCAAAGCTGAGCCTTCTTATTTTTCTTATTCGGGATGGTGTTGGCTGTACTTGGAATTCTGCTCTTCCATATATATTTTAGAATCAGATTGTTGTAATTCTTCAGAAAACCCTCTTGGGATTCTGATGATTGGAATTGCATTGACTGTATAGATTAATATGGAGACAATTGATATTCTTATAATATTGAATTTTCTAGCCTTAAAATTGGGATAACTTCATTGATATACGTCATCTTTAATGCCTTTGAATAAAGTTTACATATATATATACACACACACGCACACACACGCATATGTATGTGTGATCTATATGTGTTTATGTGTGTATGTGTATATATATATATATATATATGAATAGAGGTCTTGGGTGTCTTTTATGTTAAATCCTAAGTGCTGTTTTTGTTATTGTAAAGATGATTTTTAAAAATTACATTTTCTGTTTCTTATTGATGTTTACAAATACAGTTGATATTTGTATATTGAGCTTATGTTTAGCTACCTTGTTAACACTTATAATTCTAATAATTTGTAGATTCCTTTGAATTGTCTATGTAGACAATAATATCTGTAAATTCTATTACGTTTTCCTCTTTCCAGTCCTATATAGTTTATTCATTTATTTTTTCTTATTTTACTGACCTGTCTGGAACCTACCAGGATAATGTTTTTTTGTTTGTTTGTTTGTTTTAATTTTTATTTATTTATTTATTTTTGGCTATGTTGGGTCTTGGTTTCCGTGCGAGGGCTTTCTCTAGTTGCGGCAAGCGGGGGCCACTCTTCATCGTGGTGCACAGGCCTCTCACTATCGTGGCCTCTCTTGTTGCGGAGCACAGGCTCCAGATGCGCAGGCTCAGTAGTTGTGGCTCACAGGCCTAGTTGCTCCGCGGCATGTGGGATCTTCCCAGACCAGGGCTCGAACCCGTGTCCCCTGCATTGGCAGGCAGACTCCCAACCACTGCGCCACCAGGGAAGCCCCAGGATAATGTTTAATAGTAATGTTAGTAAGTATTAATAGTAGGACTTCTTGTCACGTTCTTAATTTTTAAAGGGACTATCTAAATATTCCACATTTAAGAATGATATTGTAGGTTTTTGTCAGATACTTTTATCAAGATATGAACATTTAAAAAGCATTTAGGGCTTCCCTGGTGGCGCAGCGGTTGAGAATCTGCCTGCCAATGCAGGGGACACGGGTTCGAGCCCTGGTCTGGGAGGATCCCATATGCCGCGGAGCAACTAGGCCCGTGAGCCACAATTACTGAGCCTGCGCGTCTGGAGCCTGTGCTCCGCAACAAGAGAGGCCGCGATAATGAGAGGCCCGCGCACCGCGATGAAGAGTGGCCCCCACTTGCCACAACTAGAGACAGCCCTCGCACAGAAACAAAGACCCAAACACAGCCAAAAAATAAAAAATATATAAATAAATAAAAATTAAAAAGCATTTAATTATGGACATTTTACTCTTTAGAAAGTTTACACTCCTGCTATTAGTGTACAGAACGGCACACTTTTTCGTGTCAGTACTTTACACCACATGGGGTATTCATATATTTTAAAAGTTTCAGATTTCATAGGCAGCAAAGAAAATTTCTTTACTGGTTTAGATTTATTTCTTGCTTTTAAACCAATATTATATGTTGATACAGCTGTTCTTCTTCTTAAAGATAGGATAGGTTTTTTTGAAACAAAAGAACTTATTTTGAAATAATTTCAGATTTAAAGTTGCAAAGATGGTATAAAGAATTTCCTGTTTCATAGACCCTTGACCCCTATTCCCCAAATGTTAATATTTTATCATATTTGCTTTATCATTTCTCTCTCTCTTTCTCTTCCCCCATACACATATACATATTTTTTTCTGAACGGTTTAAGTTGCAAACTTTATCTCTAAAAACTTTGGTGTTCTTCCTCTTTTTTTTCTGGTTAAGCTTTTTATTAGACTGTCTTATTCTAGAGATCTGGGCTGTGCCTTATTTATTTATTTTATCAAAATCTAATTGACATATAACATTGGTTTCAAGTGTACAACATAATGATTGGATATTTGTATGTACTGCAAAATGATCACCACAGTAAGTCTAGTTAACATCCATCACCACGCATAGTTACATATTTTTTTCTTGTGATGAGGACTTTTAAGATTTATTCTCTTAGCAACTTTCAAATATACAATACAGTATTATTAACTATAGTCACCATGCTGTACATTGCATCCCTAGGACTTGTTCATTTTATTACTAGAAGTTTGTACCTTTTGAACACCTTCATCCATCTTGTCATTTCTTAAAACAAGAGCATTGTTTTATGTAACCACCTTACTATTGTCAAAAGAAAAAAAATATCGTTGATACAGTATTATTATCTAATCTGTAGACATTTAAATTTTATCAGTTACCCTTTATAGCAAAAAATTTTTTTTCTTGTCTAGGATCCAATCTAGGATCATGCATTATATTTAGTTATCATGACTCTTAATCTTCTTTTCTGGAACAGTTACTCAGTTGTTCCTTGTCTTTCATGATGTAGACATTTTTAAAGAATACAGGTCAGTTATTGAGTAGAATGTCCCTTAGTTTGGGCTTGTCTGTTGCTGCCTATGGTTAGATTCATGTTTTACCTTTTTGGAAGAATGTATGTGTGTATGTATATTTACATACACATTTATATCTATTTCTACATCTGTCTATATTAAGAACTGACCCTATATGGTTAACTCTTATTTCCAAGCTTTCCCCCTTTTCATCTTTGTAACTTCCTTTTATGAGAATGAGACCAAACCCACATTATCCACAGTGTATTTACTTATTTGCTCAATCCTAGAATATACATGAAGAAGTTTCATATCTCTGTATAAAAACAAATAACTGAGTATAATACTTGTTTATATTTCTTTTTGTCTTTACTTCAAGGAGAGTATGTAGTTAAAATACTGTTTTCAGAAGTTACCTGGGGTTAATTCTTTTCCCCCAGTCTCCTTCAGTGTAGTTATATTATTCATTTCAAATGCAGTTAGGTACATTTTTTCATTTGTGTTTCATTTTGGGTTCTTCCCTCCTATTATTATTAGCAGCAGCAGTAGTAGTAGTAGTAGTAGTAGTAGTATATGAAACATTAATGTGGTTTTAAAACAACTGTACAAAAAGATTGGTTAGGTTATTAGAGTACTGAGAAATAAAACTTATGACTTTTAATTGTGTTTGTTCTTTCAGGGAATCATTTAATACTTCACCTTAGGACAAATATGTGAAAGTTCCTGCCAACCTGTGAGAATTTCCTCCTTTGGACATTTTTCGTTCTACTTACTGTACAACTTTCTTAGAAGTTCTTTTTTGATGCCATGTTCTGTGGCTTGCATCAAAAGAGGAGTTTGTCTTCATGAAGATTCCTAACATTGGTAATGTGATGAATAAATTTGAGATCCTTGGGGTTGTAGGTGAAGGTAAGTTTAGCATTCCTTGAGTTTTTGAGCAATGTACTATTATATCTACCACCAAAAAAGTTATTAATTCAGATTCTGTTAACTTAACCTTTATCAATTCACATATGTGCCTAAGAGTAAAATATTAAAAGTAAAATTACTCTTAAACTATTTGGGTCTTATTCTCCAATTGAACGTTAATAACATTTAAAAATCCTTTAAAGTTTAAGAAATCAGAGATTTCTTAAGGCTGCCTTCATTTCATTCTTTTCATTAGCAATCATGATTTCTTTAGTCTACATTTTTTTGGTTACGTTTACTTTTTATGTCAGCTAGGCTTATTTTGACTAACTTAAAATTTGTATGTTAAATTTTCCTTAATACATGATAAATAAATGAATAAATAACTTCTATTTGTCTTTGAGAATAACAAACCACAGTTTATAAATTCTGAACCACACAATTTGGTCATTTTTTAACATCTCTGAAACCAGATATGTGTTATAATCAGTAGCATGTCATGGTTTGATTGGCAGCACTTTTTCTTTCCTAGTAGTACTAATGCTTATAATCAGTGATATCAATTTGATGAAATATGGTATTTCATTTTCATAAATCTTCCTGATTTTTCCTTCTTAGTAATTTTTGCTCTCGACTTAAAGATAACTTTATGGAGATTTTGATAAATGATTCTGTTAACACGGTATAAGTGATTTATAATTATGGCTTCTTAGCATCTATATCTTTAAAGCAAATATTACAAAAACTTGATATTTCAGAATTTTCACGTAGTTTTGAATTTCAAAAGAAGTTTTAAAATTTACCTATGTCAACAGGATAGTTGTTCTGGATTTTAATATTAAGTTGTTAAATTCTTTTCAAATAAATAGAAACAATTCAAATATTGTCTAATCATTGGGTGTTTGCTTCAGGGTCTGAAGTTTGAAACCATATAAAAAGAATGGATCCTTCTTCCTTCACCAGTCAACTCCTTTTCCTGTTTTTCATTGATATTAATTATGTAGATAAAATTCATTTTCAATGTCTTATCTGCTATTAATTTTATAATGCCTGCTTTCTTTATTATTTTTATTTCTGTTTTTTCAAAAGTATTATAGAGACATGCCGTAAACCTACTCGCTGGAGAAGGTCAGCTCCTTGGGTGTAACAGGGTTGGAATGTTCCAGATTCTGGGCCTAAGTTTTTCTGGATCATAACCTTGTTTTTCTTAGTATACCCATAGGTGATAATCTTCTCAGGGATCGGCTTAGATTAACTAAAACTACCAGACTGTTATATAAATCAGAATATGTCAGTTTTAAGTTGTAGTCAGAACCATCATTGCTATATGTTTTTTTTTTTCTTTGTAAACTACCTCAGATGCTTTCTGGCTATGAAATACATGTATATTAAGGAAATTAAAAACTGTCAAGCAAACTGTACATCCCTGCAGCCTAAGCAGTGCATTTTCACCCATAGAAAAACTAGCATGGGCAGTTAAATGAGGATTGGATGATTGCCTGGTGATTGTGGAGTTGAGTTGGATGGCTGTAATGGCTGGGTTCATCCTAACTGTGATAATAAGATTCATCCATCTCTACTGGGTGAGGGAGACTTAGTCTGGCTCTCCAGGCTGTGTTGGAGACACATTTCCTAATTTCATCTCCCTGAAGTCCTCTTCTCAGAGATGAACGTGGGCTTTGCCCGTCTGTAAATGTCAATCATTTCTACAAACTTCAGTTATCATATATTATATTTTGATTCTCCTAATTAGATTTTTTCACATTATAACTTTTACCTCAATTTCCTTGCTGTCAACTCTGTGTTCTGCCTCTAAGGAAGTAGCTTACTGGCTAGTTAATAGTATAAGTAACCCAAAAGCTAGTGATGTATCTCATTTGAAATATATCAGAGAAAGTGGGGGTGCTTGGCTATAAATGGCCAGAGATCCTTGGACTCCTCTGCTGGTGCTATTGAATTTAATATTTATGGCAGAAATGTAGCAACTCCTACTAGTTATTAATTGGAATGCTGAGGTGAGGCCTGTACTATTTTGCTAGTCAGGGAAAACATTCCAGTATCTTAGAAGAGAATTTAAATGTGTCCTAGGACAGAGAACATATTTGGTAGGCTCCATGCTTGAGCCTACCTTTGTGAAACCATTAACTCTTAAAGTTTGAGTTCCCTAGAATCTTTTGAGGTAATTTTAATTTACTCTTAAAGTTCTTACGTCCTAATCTTGTCTCTAGAAATTTTTAAGCTTAAGTTTAAAAATGCCTCAAGTGAAATTTTCTTTAAAAAGAGAAACATTTAAGAATACGCACTTGTTGGGGAAATGGGTTGCTTATACTCTTGGTTTATAAAAAATGTATAATAAGTATTCATGATCTCTTTGTATATGGCTCATTGCATTATCACTGCAGAATATTATCATTTTAGGAATCATTATTATACCATATATTGATAACCAATGTAAATATAATAGAACTTTGATTCTACAGTCTCCAAGAGCTGTAATTTGTATACGTGCCCCTAATTGTTTACTTCTTTTTATTATAGGAGCCTATGGAGTTGTACTTAAATGCAGACACAAGGCAAGTACATAGTTTTTAAAAAGAAAATATCTATATATGTTTAACTGTTTTGAAACTAATGTAGTGTTCTGTGCATGTGGGCATATAATTAAAACTGGCTATGATGATGATAATGCTTAATAAAGGAGAATTAATATGGGAACCCTGAAAAAAGAGACTACTTTGGGTAAGCTTTATCATGATTAAGTAGTTGTTAGTTCTTTACAGTCATGTGCTCTTTTTTTCACCTGACCTATGTGTAGGTGAAAAGCTGCCTAATGGAAAGAGAGAAAAGATGGTAGAGAAGAAATCAAAGTAGTGACAGATTTAATTTATGTTCAAGTACTTAAGAGCAAGGAGGAGTTTCATGTCAATATTTTTCTTGTAGACCCAATAACTTAGATTGCTTATTGGGTCAGAATCCAAATTTTGAAGGGTAGTGGATAGGTGTTTGGTTATGAAATAGGGCTTGGGGTAATAGTGTATGATTATGACTATTAGCTGTGGTTGATCACCCTTGAACAGCCTTGAAATGAATCTTATATATATAGATTATTTGACTATAATTAATAATCACCAGTTATTCAGGGAGGTTATTTCAAGTTTCCATAGGTGTTGCTCAGTGTTGAGGATGTTTTACTCAGAGACTACCTTTAAGATGGCAAGTGTTGAAGCTGTAACAATTTCAAACATTAGGTTAAATAGTTTTCTATTATGGTATACCTAGTTTGAATATTAATATCTGGCCTCATACTATTTTGTGTATAATTTGTTAAGACCAAGGTTTAAAGTTTCTTGTGATATTTTATAATGATATAATTTATGTCTGAGATGAGCTTAGCAATTTAGCCTAAGCCATTTAATTTAAACTCTCAAATCTATCAATCTGTCATAACATATATGTATATGTGTGTGTGTATATATATATATATATACACACACATAAAGATGATATAATTTTTATGTTTGCTTTTTCTTTCCCATTGTACAAAATATTACTTACATTTTGAATTTAAGGCTTCATGACAGTTGATGTATTTTGGGTTTTACATCACAAATCTCTTTAATTCAAAGAATTTTCTATTATTCTTGAAATTGGGTGTTTGAGTTATTTTATATTGATAATAGTTATCTGAAGATCTCTGCCAGTAAATCCTAAAAAATGGTTTGAATACTGTTGGCTCTTGATTCAGGATGACTAAGAATTTAAAATAATAAATTAAATATAATCAAAGTAAATTTAGCACCTTAAATTCCTAATTAAGAAATATCACTGCAGTTTGAAATTAAACAAATAGAAAGCTCTCTAGTGAAGTGCTGTGCTTTTAAGGAGGTGCCTTGAGTTAAAATAAATTTAGGAAGCTTTAAAAAAATAAAATTCTTGGGTAGATACTACTCAGGGGAAATAGGTTGTTAGTGTCCAAATTAAATTTGACTCTTTCATGAACATAATACCCCTTTTTGTACTATGGCTCTGTTGATACAACATAGCAAACGGAAGCTTCAGTTCTTAGTCTTAATCCTTAAATTTTAAAACCCAGGGATTTCTGATATATAATGACAAATCTTCCAATAGTATTTTCTCTCAGTCGTTGTCACACTTCTTCCTGTGACCTTTTCCCCTATACTTTCTCTTTTCTTAAATTAAAAAAAATTTTTTTATTTTTTAATAGATCTTTATTGGAGTATAATTGCTTCACGATACTGTGTTAGTTTCCGTTGCACAACAAAGCGAATCAGCCATATGCATGACCTTATCTAAGCTCTCCTGCCTTTTACGTAAAAATAACGTTTATTAGTTGAGTATATTGTTTTTATCTTTTCATATATCTGGTTTACTCATTTGTTAAAACATGCTTGTTAACTGTGCCTCGTTCTCATAATACACACTATTAGTGCCAGCAAGATGGTCTCAGAGTGAAAGTGGACGAGAACAGGCATTTCTGCTCTTGGGAAACCAACTCTAAATATGAACTCTGATTCTTAGTGGCCATGTGCAAAAGCATTTTGAGTTACAAGGATGAATAAAGCATAGTTTTCTTGCCCTTGTATGTTTTATGGTCTGTCTGAATAGATAGAAGAATAGATAAAAAATAACCTGTGAGATTGCTGCAAATGAGATTGCATCTAAAAAAATACCTCTTTTTACTGCCCTTCACTAAATGAGGGCCCTACAGACTAGCTCTCTGAGTATCGTTGCTTTTTTTCTTTCATGTACCTAAAAAGATAGCACTGGATGGAAAATTTGAAGCATAAATTAGTGCCTAACTCAGAGTAATATAAAATTCTTTCTAGAATTTACAACTGTTTAGTCATTAGTCTTCTTACAGTATACCCTTTTTTCAGCTAGAATCAGGCGTTCAAATCTTTACCCCACTATCCAAAAATAGAGAATTTGATGCTTCTGATAAGATTTACCCATTAGGATCAAACGAATGGATAACTATGAAATCTCATATTATAGTCAAAAATGGATATAATCCTTCCTTTTGTGCTTATTATGTGTAAAGTGATCATGCCCATATATTTTGCATACCTTTTAAATTTTTAATAAAATGCTTATAAAAATGTATAAATCAGGTCTCTTGTGATTACTTACACAGGTATATGTGATCACATGCATAAATTTGATCTCTTTCTGAGAATGTTGTCTATGATTATATATATAATTAAATAATTCCTAATTCCTAGCATATGGTGTATTTGAACAAGTGTGAAAGAAAGTCACTGTTTTAATGTGTCCTGTTGCAAGAAATTTAGAGGTCATGTTTATAAACAGATATATCTTGTCTTTTGTGAACATAATATGATGTTGAGCTATTCCAGGCCAAAGATCATACTTCTTAATTTACTGAAATAAATGCTGCCCAATTAAAAAAGAAAAATGTAACTGTACTCTCTTTTTGACAACTTCTGTTTATTGTTATATATACGTATTGTCATGTATATGAACAGTGACTATTAAACTCTTAGCAGTGACTATTAAACTCTTTATGGAGCTTTATGATTACTCGCACTTGGAAGAAGTTCTGGCTTGGACCTTTGCCCTGTAAATATGCATTGCTGATTTTCTTTTTCTTTACGTGTCTGCTTTGAAGTGCCTGTGAGAGGGGAGGCATGTTTTACAGTACACTTTTCTTCCCAGAAACCCAAAAAGGTCATCCTCACAACAAAGTAGGGAGAATGGAATGGAGTTGAAATAGGGAGATGCGATTAGAACTTGAGGCAAGAGAGAGGTTAGAGAAAGGTTGGAGATTGATGCTAATTGAGCCTAGGACAGAGAAGTGCTGATTCATGTAGTTCCTCTCCTATGGCTGGGTTGACTTATGAGAAGTTTTTGTTTGTTTTGAAGTAGTAGGGAACGAATGCTGTTGAATAGCTAGTTATACAAAGCTGTGAACAATCCAGTACTGGGGTACAGCTGTAAGTATTAAATAAATGATAAACTTGACTTAAATTACAGAACCAAAAAGGAAGGACACTGTAGAGAGCTTTTGCACAGTGGCGGGTCCCTGTGGAGGGATTAAAGATGATCCCAAGGATTTGTGGTAAACTGGGAAAGCATTGGTATCATTTATCTGACTGGGAAACTTGTAAAGGGTGTGTAAGTTTGGAGGGAGAGATAATGAGTTTGGCTTTCATAATAAAGAATAAAATGTCAACAGAATACCAAACCTGATATCAGTAAATACCACATATTGAGCATCTACCATACATGGTAGATAGGCACTCTGTTTGATGTTTTACATTTAATCCCCACTCTCATCCCTATTTTACATATGAGGAAACTGAGTCAGAGAGAGGCTGTGTAACGGGGCCAAGATTATGCAGCTGATAAGTGGCGAAACCAGGCTTTGATCTGACTCCAGAAATGGCTACCTTGAACCTGAGATGGAAGTGTGAAATGATATGAACCTTCCAAGAGGAAGTACAGAGCAGAGTGAAAGACGTGTTTAAAATGATCATACTGAAAGGAGAGGGAGTAGACCTCTTGAAAGCAAGGAAGAAAGATTTTTTAAAAATGGTATTCACCAATAGTGTTAAAAATCCATAAAAAAGATCCATAATGATAAGGATTGAGGGGTGAGAAAATCCATTTCATTTAAGAATGCCATTTATTAATGACTTCTTTAAGTCAAATGATACATTAATGCCAAATTGCAAGAGGGTAAGGAGAGAGTAGATAGAGAAGATCTGGATTGTGTCATTTTTCTCTTTTGAGAGTTTATAAATTGATATTGAGAGTAGTAGGAAGAGTAGATTCGATTAAATATTTTCTAGTTAGGAATACCCATATTTTCCCCTACTAAAAGGCATTCTTTGGATGTTTGTTATTACTTAATATTCACAAATTTGTCTTTTGTTATAAGCCTTCATTTTTAGCAAGCAATATGCATTTTGGATTAATGATTCCATTTTTCTTTTTCAGATTAATTTTATTTTTCCACCAAAAAGCTGAATGATGATTTGGTTACTTTTTTTTAATCAAACTATTTTGAGAAGATGCTTAAGGAAAAGTCAGTGAACCATTATCAATTTAACAGATTATTTATAGTTGCCATCTAAAACCATACAGTTATTTTCTACTAGACCAAAATAAACTTATTTTTCCAGGTTTTTTCCCACATTAAATAAAACAAATGTTTTTCTTTAATTTTTAGTTTTAGGTTTTACATGTTATTTGAGTTTTTAAAACTTAAAAAAGATGTCAACAATGAGAAACAGAATATATGGGATATTATATTATTTATTTTGTTATTTTATTCCTCCTTATTTAAATAAAAATAAGATGTGGTTTCTTGCTTTTGTGTGCAAAATTTCTAGCATTTGAAGAAGATTATAGCGAGGCTTGGGGTTTTTCATAAAGATTGTAAGAAGCTGGAAGTATTTCAGTATTAATTGATTATTTTATCATAATCTTTTTTTAAGTAATTGCACTGTCTGAAATTATGTGAATTTACTGCAGGTTATGAAGATTAATGAGATGTCAATGTTAAACTGGACTTCAGGTCAGGAACAAAGATAGTAGGAATCATTAATGGGGGAAAACATCTGCCTCTTCTTACAGAGACACTCATGTAGAACCTTACTTCTGTGTGGTTTCCTCTCTTTTTTTTTTTTTTTTTTTATAAATACATTTATTTATTTTTGGCTGCGTTGGATCTTCATTGCTGCCAGTTGTCTTTATCTTGTTGCGGCCGCGGTGTGCGGGCTTCTCATTGCATTGGCTTCTCTTGTTGCAGAACACGGGCTCTAGGGCTCATGGGCTCACGGGCTTAGTTGCTCCATGGCACATGGAATCTTCCCAGACCAGGGCTCGAACCCGTGTCTCTGGAATTGGCAGGCGGATTCTTAACCACTGCGCCACCAGGGAAGCCCTGGTTTCCTCTCTTGACCGGGTTTTTGTTGCTGATCCAATTGACTGTAGAACAGTCTGTGGAACACGACAAAAGTCTCACCAAAATCGTACTTCTTTGTACTATAATATTTTGTATTTCCAATTCTGCTAGTCTGTTGATATAGGAAAAACTACCCATGTTTTTGTTGTCTTGTTATCAGTAAAAGAAACAATGGCTCAGGTGTCAATTTCCAGATGAGTCTGACTTCTTCAGGGAACCAGAAGAATCTGGGGCTTTTGCAGTCTTCCTGGTTGCCTTTATCCTCATCGTCCTAATCTGGATTTGGTTTTCTGTTTGATTTTTAGTAAATGAGATAAGGGAATGGTCAAATTAGAACTAGCCCCACTACTAGCTCTGCATGCATTGTCTACACAGAAGACTTTACCTCATTTGTCCTTCTTATAGTGACTCAGTTCCCCCCCACTCCACAGCCCCCCCGTCTAGAGGACGAGTTGGCTGGAGCACTAGATGGACTTTAAAGTCCCCTTTTCTGCCAATCATAAAACATAATTATTTCCTTCTTTAAGAGAACATTCTTGGGACTTCCCTGGTGGTCCAGTGGTTAAGACTCTGTGCTCCGAATGCAGAGGGCCCGGGTTCAATCCCTGGTCGGGAACTAGGTCCCACATGCCTGCACACCACAACTAAGACCCGGAGCAGTCAAATAAATAAATAAATAAACATTAAAAAAATGAGAGCGAGAACATTCTTTCTACATCTTCTTAAGATGAGTAATTTCATTAGTCTTTGATAAATGTCTCTGCTTAAGGGATTTAACTAGTTCTTTAATGTGACTTTAAAACTTCAGGAACCAAAAATGAGTGTGAATCATTTTTCTACACAGCCTGAAATATATATTCACTGGAAATATAAGAAAAGGAACTGATCAACAAATGCCCGTATAGTGGACACTTTTAAATAGTTAAGCGTAACTCTTTATCAGTTGTTGAAATCAGTAACTGGAAAGTAATGCATGGGGATCTATTTTTATATAAAAAGTAACCCACCCCTGAAATACCATTAGAAGCTATAGTTCATATTCTGCAGTGCTTTTGAGCTTTACTATTTCTTAATTTAAAGGTTTGTTTCCTATGTTAAAGCATTTTAATTTAAAAAATCAAATTAAATTTTTTTTCTACCTCCTGTACTTAAAGCACTGTGTTCTAGGCATGGTATTACAAAGTAAAATTCAACCAAATATTTGTTTAAGAAAAATCTATTGAGTGCCTGTGGGCCAAATCTGGCCTGCCACTTATTTTATGGAACATAGCCACACTCATTCATTTATGTATTTTCTATGGATGCTTTTGCGCTAAAATGACAGAGTTAAGTAGTTGCAACAGAGACTGTATGACATACAAAGCCTAAAATACAGGATTTATTTTGTGGCCCTTCCTAAACAGAAAAAGTTTGCTGACTTCTAATGCTGAGCAGTCCTAACTAGGAGAATACAGTGGAAACAGCATAGTGGCCTCAGTGGACCAACAATCTCAGTTTCTATTTGTCTCTTTGCCCTTGGTGCTCTTGGAGTCTGAGGAATAGAATTAATAAAGTGTGGAACTACCACTGAAAATTACTTTTCCCTTGAGCTGGGCTTGGGTAAATCTTTTGGCTGGCTAAGTAGGAAATTTTATATTGGTTACCTCGTTCATGATCAACTGTCAGAACGGAGAAGTGGACTTTGCTAGGAACTGGGCATACGGAGACACATACAATCTATTCACCCTGACTGTGTTCCATCACTGGCCTGAATAGCTCTCTTTTCGTCCAAAATGAATACAAAGAAGAAAACAGTCTCCACTGAGACTATGAAAGATTACTTGAGTTCAAGAGAAGGACATTCTCACAAATATGAAGAGTTAAATTCTTTGGAGACAAAAAAACTTGAGATATCTTCCTAATGTAATTCAAGTGGCCATAAATGAGAAATTAAGTTAAGAAGCAATAGTAATAATCTCTGTTTCAAGTACCTCTTAACTTCCAGGCATTGTGCTATGCTAGGTGCTTTTTTTTTTTTTAAATATAAATTATTTATTTATTTATTTGTTTTTGGCTGCGTTGGGTCTTTGTTGCTGGGAGCAGGGGCTACTCTTTGTTGAGGTGCGCGGGCTTCTCACTGCGGTGGCTTCTCGTTGCGGAGCACAGGCTCTAGGTGTGCGGGCTTCAGTAGTTGTGGCTCGCGGGCTCTAGAGGGCAGGCTCAGTAGTTGTGGCACATGGGCTTAGTTGCTCCACGGCATGTGGGATCTTCCCGGACCAGGGATCGAACCCGTGTCCCCCTGCATTGGCAGGCGGATTCTTAACCACTGTGCCACCAGGGGAGTCCTATGCTAGGTGCTTTATTTTCATTACTCTTTAGATCCTCATAGCAACTATAAAAGTTAGAAAGAATTACCTTCCTTTAACATGAGGGAAACTGATGCTCAAATATAATAGGTTAATTTCCTGAAGGCCATACAAGTCAGTAGGTGGTAGAGCCAGGAAGTAAGCCTCATTAGGCCCATCTTCTTTTTTTGTTTTTTGTTTGTTTTTTTTTTTTTTAAATTTTATTTATTTATTTATTTATGGCTGTGCTGGGTCTTCGTCTCTGCACGAGGGCCCCCTCCAGTTGCGGCGAGCGGGGGCCACTCTTCATCGCGGTGCGCGGGCCTCTCACTATCGCGGCCTCTGTTGTTGTGGAGCACAGGCTCCAGACGCGCAGGCTCAGCAGTTGTGGCTCACGGGCCCAGTTGCTCCGCGGCACGCGGGATCCTCCCAGACCAGGGCTCGAACCCGCGTCCCCTGCATCGTCAGGCAGACTCTCAACCACTGCGCCACCAGGGAAGCCCCTTTTTTTGTTTTTTAATCAATGAATAGTTGATTTACAATGTTGTGACCTTTTTTTAAAAAAAATTGAGGTAAAATTCACATAATGTAAAACCAACCATTTTAAAGTGTACAACTCAGTAGCATTTAGTACGTTCACAATATTGTACAATCACTACCTCTATCAAGTTCCAAAACACTTTTATCACCCCAAAAGAAAACCCCATATCCATTAAGTACTCACTCCCTGTTTCTTCCTCTCTCTATCCCTGGCAGACACCAATCTGATTTCTCTGTAGATTTACCTATTCTGGATATTTCATATAAATGGAATCACATACAATTTGTGACCATTTGAGTTTTTCTTTCACTTAGTGTAAGGTTTTTGAGGTTCATCCATGTAGCCTGTGTCATTACTTCATTCCTTTTTTATGACTGAGTAATATTCTGTTGTATGGACATATCACATTTTGTTTATCCATTTATCTGTGGATGGACATTTGGGTTGTTTTCACCTTTTGATTATCGTGAATACTGTTGCTGTGAACTTTTGTGGTCAAGTTTTGTTTGAGTCCCCGTTTTCAGTTCTTTTGGGGTATATAGCAAGAAGTGGAAATGCTAGCTAGGTATATGGGAATTCTGTGTTTAACTTTTTTGAGGAACCACCAAACTGTTTTCCTCAGTGACTGCACCACTTTACATTCTTGCCAGCACTGTGCAAAGGTTCCAATTCCTCCACATCCTCGCCAACACTTGTTTCCTTATTTTTTTTTATTGTAGCCATCCTAGTTGATGTAAAATGGTATCATTTTGTGGTTTTGATTTGCATGACACTAATGATTAGTGATGTTGGACATCTTTTCATGTGCTCTTGGCTATTTGTATGTCTTTGGAGAAATGTCTAGTCAAGTCCTTTGCCCATTTTTTGATTAGGTTATTTCAACCATCTGTTGAAAGGACTTCTTTCTCCATTGGATTGCCTCTGCTTCTTTATCAAAGATCAGCTGTGTTTGTGTTGAATCTAGTTTTGGGTTCTATGTTCTGTTTCATTGATCTGTGTGTCTATTCTTCACCAATATCATACTGTCTTGATTTACTGTAGCTTTGTAGTAAGTCTTAAAGTCAGGTAGTGTCAGTCCTCCAATTTTGTTGTTCTTTTTCAGTATTGTGTTGGCTATTCCAGGTCTTTTGCCTTTATGTTTTATCTTTTAAATCAGTTTGTTGATATCCACAAAATAGCTTGCTAGGATTGGGATTGCATTGAATCTGTAGATCAAGTTGAGAATTGACATCTTAACAATATTGTGTGTTCTAATCAATGACCACAGAATATCTCTCCATTTGATTTTTCTCTCTTTGATTTCTTTCAACAAAGTTATTTAGTTTTTCACATACATATCTTACAATTGTTTTGTTAGATTTATACCTAAGTCATTTTTTTCTTTTGGTGATAGTATAAATGGTATTGTTTTTAATTTTTAAATTCCAGTTGTTCCTTGCTGGTATATAGGAAAGTGATTGACTTTTGTATATTAGCTTTGTATCCTGTGACCTTGCTAGAATTGCGTATTAGTTCCAGTGTTTTTTGGGGGGTAAATTCTTTGGGATTTTCTTCATAATCAGTCATGTCATTTGCGAACAAAATAGTTTTACTTCTTCTTTCCCAATCTGTATACCTTTTACTTCCTTTACTTGTCTTGTATTAGTTATGACTTCCAGTACAATGTTTAATACAGATGGTGAGAGAGGACATTCTTGTCTGGTTCCTGAGCTTAGTGGGAAGGCATGCAGTTTCTTACCATTAAATACGATGTTAACTGTAGGTTTCTTGTAGATGTTCTTTATCAAGTTGAGGAAGTTCTCTCTATTCTTAGATTGCTAAGAGTATTTATCACAAATGGGTATTGGGTTTTGTCAAATGCTTTTCTGCATCACTTGGTATGATCATGTGGTGTTTTTACTTTCATCTGTTGATTATGAATTGATTTTAGGATGTTGAATCAGCCTTGCATACATGGGATAAATTCCACGTAGTTGAGATGTGTATTTCTTTTTATACATTGCTGGATTTGATTTGATAATATTGGTTGAGGATTTCTACATCTGTGTTCATGTAGTTTGCCTTTCTTTAATGTCTTTATCTAGTTTTGGTATTGGTAATACCCTAATGTGTCCTCATAGAGTGAGCTTTGAAGTGTTTCTCTACTTCTGTTTTCTGGAAGAGATTGTAGAGAATTTCTTCCTTAATTTCTTCCTTAAATGTTTGGTAGAATTCACCAGTGAAACCATCTAGGTATGGGACTTTCTTTCTGAGAAGTTTATTAATTATTGTTTGAGTTTCTTCCATAGATATAGGCCTATTCAGATTATCTATTATTCCTTGTGTAAATTTTCATAGTTTGTATCTTTTAAGGAATTGGTCCACTTATCTAAGTTATAAAATGTGTAGGCATAGATTTGTTCATAATATTCTTTTATTATCCTTTTAATGTCCACGTGATTGGTAATGATGACACTTCTTTCATTTCTGATATTAATAATTTGTGTCTTTGCTCTTTTTTTCTTGGTTATCCTGGCTAGAGGTTTATCAATTGTATCAGTCTTTGCAAAGAACCATCTTTTGTTTCCATTGATTTTTTTCACTACTGAGTTCCTGTTTTCAATTTCATTGATTGCTGCTATAATTTTTATTGTTCTATCCTTTTATCCATTTGCTTTAGTCTTAAATTGTCCTTCTTTGCCTTATATCCTAAGGTAGAAGCTTAGGTTATTGATTTTAAGTCTGTTTTCTTTTCTAATATATGCATTCAGTGCTATAAACTTTTCTCTAAGCCCTGCTTTTGCTGCATCATACAAATTTTGATTTGTATTTTCTTTTTCATTTAGTTCAAAATATTTTAAAAGTCCTCTTTAGATTTCCTCTTTGACCTATGTATTATTTAGAAATGTGTTGTTTAATGGCTAAATATTTTGAGATTTTTCCATCTATCTTTTTGTTATTGTTTTCTAGTTTAATTCCATTGTGGTGTGAGAAAATACTTTATATGATTTTTATTCTTTAAAATTTGCTAATTTGTGTTTTGTGGTACAGAATTTGGTCTATCTCGATGAATATTCCATGTGAGCTTGAGAAGAACATGTATTCTGCTGCTGTTGGATGAAGTATTATGTAAATGGCAGGTAGATTTAGTTGCTTGATGGTGCTATTGAATTCACCTATCTTTATTCTCTTTTTTTTTTTTTTGCCTACTGAAAGGGGGCGTTGAAGTCTCCAACTATAATAGTGGATTTGTCTATTTCTCTTTGCAGGTCTATCTTTTGCCTCATATATTTTGTTTTCTTTTGTTTTCTTGTTCAGTATTTTTATTTAATTTTTTTTTTATAGCTTTTTTTAAAAAAATTTTTATTTATTTATTTATTTATTTATGGCTGTGTTGGGTCTTCGTTTCTGTTCGAGGGCTTTCTCTAGTTGTGGCAAGTGGGGGCCACTCTTCATCGCGGTGCGCGGGCCTCTCACTATCGCAGGCTTTCCTGTTGTGGAGCACAGGCTCCAGACGCGCAGGCTCAGCAATTGCGGCTCACGGGCCCAGCTGCTCCACGGCATGTGGGATCTTCCCAGACCAGGGCTCGAACCCGTGTCCCCTGCATTGGCAGGCAGATTCTCAACCACTGCACCACCAGGGAAGCCCTTATTTAATTTTTTAACAGACAATTTACATACCTCCCCCACCCCTTCCTTTAAGTTAGTGTGACAATTTTCCATAATAAACTACTTAAAGAGAAGCTTTGGTCAAGAATGGAATGAAATAGCAAAAGAAAAAAACAAAAAAAAACCACGCAAATCACTGCTGCTTTTAAAAAACCAACACTTTCACCAATTACATTCAAACAAAACACACAACAAGGTTTGCGCCATATGCGTCTTCAGTGTTTCCTGGAGGCTGGCTCTCCTCCCCATCGTGCGAATGGCGGAGTTGCTCAGTGCAGCCTGTCTGTCTTCATGCTGGATCTGGGAGGCTCGCTCAGCTTCACATTATCCAAAGGCCCTGGATAGAAGACTCTAAGGTCTTGAAATCCCAAATGGTCATGGCTCCATCAATGCCAGTAGTGCAAAATTTGCGACAATCTTGCTTGTCCACCTCATAAATAGAGACTTGAGTGATGCTGTTCTGGTGCAGCGTCTCCAGGGCTGTGTTTTGGTCCTCAGTTGTGGCCCACTTGTCCATGTTGTGGAAGTGCTCCATGGCCGACATGTTGCGCTGGATGCTCTGTTTCAGGATGTCTAGCTTGGAGACGAAGGTCAAGCAGCCGCAGTCGTCGTAGTTAAAGAGCATGGGGCAGCAGTCATGGCCAGCAGCCACAACACTGTTTTCCGAGTCGAACGACACAATCAGGAGGGGCAGGAACTCTGTCTTCAGAGTTGAGACCTGCACACTTTTTGAGGCATCAACAACAGACACGGTGCCGTCGTGGCTGACCCAGGCCAGGCGGCTCCCGCTGGCGAAGAAGCTGACCCCGTTCACCCAGCCGCCAGTGCCACTGCCACCAAACTCTGACATCAGCTGACCAAAAGGCATCTTGCTGCCCCAGGGCGTACTGGTGACCGTGGAGCGAATGGGTTTTTTTATGTGCTTGCTTACCCACCAGTCATTTTCTGACTCGAAGTAACAAACAGGAATGAGTCGTGCTCTGCTGCCCTCAGCAAATTTGTTCTGTGGTGGGGACCACTTGACAAAAGTGGCTGCACAGTTAATTCTCAGGATCACCAGGGTCGGCTTCCAGACTCCACCTTTCTGACCCCAGACGTAGGCATTGTGGTCAGCCCCGCAAGTGACAGTGCAGTCACTCTTGGGAGCCCAGTCGATACCTGTGATGTGTCCGTTGTGCTCCTTGAATTCATGAGCTTTCACCCACTGGCTCCCGTTCTTATAGATGTGGACTTCGTGGTTATTGGGGCTAAGGGCAATCTGGGTATGATCCCTGTTCCAGGCATGGCAGGTGATTGGCTCTAGTAAAAATTGATGCAGGGACATTATTCTTAGTGTTTTCAAAGGATAAACAGCTGGGAGTTGGGACCGTCCGGACGGGCTTGGAGCGTTGAATTCACGGACTCTGGTCAGTGGACACGAACAGGCTCCAGCGGACGCGGGCGGAGGACCGAGGCCCAGAGGGAGCCCCTTATATATTTTGATGCTGTCTTGTGTGGTGCATACATATTAAGGATTGTTATGCCTTCTTGGAGAATGTATCATTTTCTAATGCCCTCTTTATCCCTGATGATTTTTCTCGTTCTGAAGTCTACTTTGTCTAAAACTGATATAGCTATTCCAGCTTTCTTTTGATTAATATTAATATGGTATATCTTTCTTTATCCCTTTGCTTTGAACCTAGATGAATCTTTATACTTAATGTGAGTTTTTAAAATCTACTCTGACAATCTCTTTTAATTGATATATTTAGGCCATTCACATTTAAAGTGAGTATCAATATACTTGGATTAATATGAACCATGTTTGTAACTTTTCTATTTGTTATACTTCTTTTTTTTTTAAACAATAACAGGTCTCCTTTTTCTACCTTCCCTGATTTCAGTTGACCATTTTGTATGATTCTGTTTTCTCTCCTGTCTTAGCATATCCATTATATTTCTTTTAAAAAGGGTTTTTAGTTGTTGCTCTGGAGTTTACAGTGTATATTTATAACTTATCTAAGTCCACTACCGGATAACTCTACTCTGCTTCTCAGATAGTACAGGTACCTTTCATTTTACTTATCCATTTGCTATAATTAGCAAATACGCTATTACTATTATTACTTAGAACAGTTATCTATTAAGAATAGGAAAAATAGATTTCATTTTACCTTCATTTATTCCTTCTCCAATGCTCTTTCTTTCTTTGTGTAGATCTGACTTTCTGACCTATGTCATTTTCTTTCTCTGAAGAACTTTTTAAAACAGTTTTTACTAGGCAGGTCTACTGGTGACAAATTCCCTCAGTTTTTGTTTATCTGAGAAAGTTTTTATTTCTCCTTCACTTTTGAAGGATAATTTCACTGAATACCTTCTAGGTTGGTTTTTTTTTTTTTTTCTTTCAACACTAAATATTTCACTTCATGGCTTCTGACAAGAAGTCAAATGTACTTCTTATCCTTGTTCTCTATAAGTAAGGTGTTTTTATCCCTCTGGCTTGTTTCATGATTTTCTCTTTGTGTTTGGTTTTCTGTAGTTTGAATACGATATGTTTAGGTGTAGAGTTTTTGGGTATTTATCTTGCTTGGTGTGCTCTGAGCTTCCTGGATGTGTGATTTGGTGTCTGTCATTAATTTTGGAAGATTCTCAGCCATTATTCCCTCAAATATTTTTTCTCTTTTGTCTCATTCTTCTTCTGGTATTCCAGTGACACCTTTTGTAATTGTCCCATAGTTCTTGGATATTCTTTTCTCCTTTTTAAAATTCTTTTTTCTGTTTACATTTTAGTTTGGGAAGTTTCTCTTGACATATCTTTAAGTTCACTGATTCTTTCCTTGGCCATGTCCAGTCTACTGATGAGCCCATTAAAGGTATTATTCATTTTTGTTATGGTGTTTTTGATTTTTAGCATTTCCTTTTAATTCTTCCTTAGAGTTGTATATACTTACATTACCTGTCTGTTCCTGCATGTTGTCTACCTTTTCCATTAGAGTGCTTACCATAGTAATCATAGTTGCTTTAAATTCCCTGTCTGAAATTATCCCTGGTAATCCCCAAACCTGTGCCATATCTAAGTCTTGTTCTGATGCTTGCTTAATCTCCTCATACTCTGTTTTCCCTTGCCTTTTAGCATACTTTTTAGTGTTTTTAAAAAGCCAGGTAGGATATATTGGATAATAGAAATGGAGGTAAATAGGCCTGTAGTATAAGGTTTCATGTTAATTTGGCTAGGAGCTAGGCTGTGTTTAATGTTTGTTGTAGGTGTAGATGCCACAGGCTTCAGTTTCCTCTAGTGTCTTTATTTTTAAAATTTTCTCCCCCATTATCTTTGGGTTTCCCTAAGAAGTCCTTTTTAAATAGAGTCTGTTTCTTGCAACTCTTTCCGTTGTAATCCACTGTTATTGGATTACTGTGGAACCTTGGTGACGTGGTGGTAGAGTGTGGGGAAGGGCCAGTGTTTTATAATCTTAGGACCAAGTCTTAGTCTTTTGGTGGGCCTGAGCCCTGGACTGCAACCTTCAGAAGTATTTCTTAGCCTTCCCCCAACCCCTGCTTCCTTTAGGTGAAACAAGTCTAGAGAAGTCTGTGTTGGCTAATTTCCCCTCTCCCAGGACAGTATAGAAGGCTCTGGTATATTTTCCCTTGGAGTGTTGGCCTTTGCTATGGAGAAACTTCTGGGTTTATTTCAAAACTGTTACTTTTTCCCATGGGTGTATTTCAAAATCATCACTTCTCTCTTCAATCTTACCGAAAAGGGGAGGAGATTGTTCTTGTATCTTCACAGTCAGAACCTGGTGAGGTTCCTGGAGGTAACGCCATGAGAGTATAGAGGCTCTCCTAAGATTGGGCCCCCAGGAGTTCTTACTCACAAGCCTTTGTCAAAATTACGATTTAAGTTTTCTTACTAGTGTATTAACTCCAGCACCTTCTGCTCCGGGTAAGCTGATCTTGGATGTGATTCTCTGTATTTGCCTGTTTCTCCAGATTTCAAGAGTTCAGTTTGCCCTGTGTCCTCAATTCTCTGATAAGCCTAATAAAAGTTGCTGATTGGCAGTTTGTTCAGGTTTTTTTTGTTGTAAGGACAGGAGTGACAATATCCAAGCACTTTATGTGTTGGAGCTGATCCTGAAGTCTTATATTTATATTTTCAAATTGGAAATACCTTGTCCAGTTTAAAGATAATGTTCAACAAGAGGCTTTTAACTTGCCTATGAGCCATTTGCTTAGCTAGATCATTATTTTCATCCCTTTGAATCTCAGATCTGTATATTTTCAAAGTGCTTAGTAAGAACTTTTTCCAGGCAAAATATTTGAAAAAGTTGAGAACTTTCATGTAGTTCTAGAAAATTGCTAATAACTTTATCCTAAAGTAACTAGAATTATTGACGACCAACCCCCCCCCCCACCCCCCGCCGTAGCACTGTTTTTTGTTTTATCAGATACCTTCTATAAACCACACTAAAGTAGTTTCAGGGATTGTTTTCTTTAACCTTCATTTGTTGTTATTTTACCCCACTTGTTTTTGAAGAAGTAACTCAATTTTTAAAGGCATTTTGAAATCTCTGGAGACTAAGCATTGGTTAAACTTGAAAAACTAATGAGAGTAAATGCCCAACTCTTATGCTGCAAATGGTCTATTTTCGATTAACCTTGAAGAGTGTATTCATCATAAACTACATCTTGGTGATTTTAGCTTAATAGGATTACTTTCAGAATCTGTGTGATAGAGGACAGTTTGGCTAAAATGTGTTATTTAAGCAACTGAGAAAGCACTGTGTGTGCTTTTAAGCCTTATAATTTGATTACTTGCTAAAAAATTGCATTTTGGGAGGCTTCAGTTCTTATCCTTGGAGAACAGTTGTAACCAACTTTGGGTGGTTGAGACATTGTAAATTGTATTAACCTTGCCCCCCCTTTTTAGGTTTTAAGTTTTATTTTTCTTACTGAATCTACTGTGAGGAACAGCCGTTAAACCAAGAAACAAATAAGCTGTATGGTATTTAAGATTGCTTATTAGTAGGCAAATTCATATTATTTTTACTTTAAGAAATATTTTCCTCTTTTAATTTTCCTACTTGTTTAAAATGAGTATCTACCTTTGGGAATTAAATTTTTTAAAGTTGGGGAATTAAAATATAAATATTATGAATGTTATCTTAATATACTAAATAAAGTTTGTTTTAAAAATGATGAGTCAAAAAAAAAAAAAAAAAAAAAAAAAAAAAAAAAAAAAAAATAAAAATGATGAGTCAGTGCTGTATTGAGATAATTTGGTTGAAAATAATTATTTTTACCATGTAATAATCAGTTAGCTGTGGTCCTCCGTTTTAAAGTAAGATCTGTTTGTCTGGCGTGCTCTGAATTAGAGGCAGAAACTTTTCCCTAGGCTTTTTGCTCAGAAACGTTTCTTATAAAGAAAGAGGGCTGTCAGGAGGAAATGGAGAAAGAATAGAAGGTCTTCAGTAGTGGCACAGCAGGTGTATGTTGTGCCCTGTGCCAGTTTCCACCCACTCTCAACAGATTGGTGGGTGGTATCAGAGTTGCTCCTCCTGAGATTTTTTTTTTAAAAGCTCTTGAGAAGAAACCCACAAGAATGAACACAGTGTGTCAGTATTTTAGTCTTAACAAAAAAGCTTCCATGTGCTAACAATTCAACTGAAGATAATGGTCCACATTCAGTAAATAAGTATGTAAATTGAGGCCCCTGTTGGCAGAGACCTGACTTCAGTTCTCACATAAGGAGAGAGTAGCAGCTCCTCTGTTTTAGTCCTGATTGCTACTACTCCCTGCTAACTGGAATGGCAGCTACCCTTGCAAAATGCCCCTTTATTCACCACAGCATTCAGGACCACAGCACTAGTATAGATTGCATATTTCCCTCTCCAGAGACTCTCAGGATCAGACCTATGATTCTTTTCTTTTCTTTTTTTTTAAATTAATTAATTAATTTAATTTTTTAATTTTTATTTTTGGCTGCATTGGGTCTTCGTTGCTGTGCGCGGGCTTTCTCTGGTTGCAGAGATCGGGGGCTACTCTTCATTGCGGTGCTCGGGCTCTAGGCACGCGGGCTTCGGTAGTTGTGGCACACGGGCTCAGTAGTTGTGGCTCGTGGGCTCTAGAGCGCAGGCTCAGTAGTTGTGGCACACGGGCTTAGTTGCTCTGCGGCATGTGGGATCTTCCCAGGCCAGGGCTCGAACCCGTGTCCCCTGCATTGGCAGGCGGATTCTTAACCACTGTGCCACCAGGGAAGCCCAGACCCATGATTCTTGACATCCTCTTTTACTTTCTGTCACCACCGAAACTCACTGGCCGTCCATTAGCCCAGAACCCTTGTCTCTTTACTGATCTGTATATCCCTCTATCACATCCTGGTTCCTCCCCCAACCCTCCCACTGTCCCCTAGAGCTCCCGAACTGCCATTAATAATTTCTCCAATGGCCTCAATCTTGCCGCAGCCTCACAGTGTAATTTCGCTTTCTGCCTCTGGGATTCTCTGCTACTGCCAAGCAGATGCCTGAGGTAGCCCCCTCTGGCACCATTCTGCTACCTCTGCCTACTACCTGGTAACCATGCTGCCTGCCTTTGAGCTAGCTCCTTGAGTACAGTGAGTCCTTCCCTCTTCAAATTTTTGCCCATGCTGCTGCTTCACATGCAGCGGTTTTTCCAGTCTTTGCTTGGCTGACTCTATACATTCTAATCTGGGTTTCCTTGTGCTAATCTCTGTTGGTGCCTATTTGTTTCCTTCTTGGCACTTATTTAAATTTGCAGTTGTATATTCACTTACTCACTTAGCCTTTTTCATTGATTCTAAGATATACATTTCCCCCCACATTTCTGAAATTGGGGCACATCTTACTCTGGATACCTTGATTGCTTTCTGAATGGTAAATAAAATAATGGCTTATCTTACAATTAATTGTAATTAAAAAATCAATAAAATACTGTGCTTTTGATTATCTGTTCCGCTAGTTGATTGTGAGTTCCAAAGGAATCACAGTAGGAACCAGTGCCTAGTACAGTACCTGGCACCTAGTAGGCACTCCATAAATAATGCTCGGATGAATATCATTATCTGTTTGGGAGATGATGGCCCTGATATGTCTGAAGATGAATCAGTCAGTATATGCATGTAAATTTTTAATTCAGTGTCTGTGTTTGAGTTTTTAATCTTTGGAGATTGCCTTATTCTGGAATTGAAGATATTTAAATGTGTCTATTTTGTTCCCCTATTTATGTAAATTGTCCCATTATCAATATATGTACATCCTTATTTGAGAGTATTTACTCACCATGTATGAAAAATGAATCCACATAAGCTTTTATCAGGTATCAGCAATTGCTTTTCATTAGGGGGAAGAATGAGGAAGGTACCAAAGAGTAGCAGACTTGTAAGCTTTAGACAGTTTTGAGTGCTTGAACTTGCTTTTTCGTTTTACTTCGTCCTCTAAGGAGTGCAGTCACTTGGCGTGCCTACTTCACTTTTAAGGGAAAGAACAGCGAACAGGCAGCATGAGTGACTGGAGTGCCTTAGGCCAACTCCTCGACAGGGTTCAAGCTTACTCCACAGCTGGAGGGAAGGTATGGCTCTCAGTCCTTTTCATTTTCTGAATCCTGCTACTGGGGACAGCAGTTGAGTCAACCTGGGATGATGAGTAGTTTGCCTTTTGTTGTAACACTCGACAGCCTGGTTGTGAAAACGTCTGCTACGATAAGTCCTTCCCAATCTCTCATGTGTGCTTCTGGGTCCTGCAGGTTGTTTTTGCGTCTGTCCCCACACTTTTGTACCTAGCACATGTGATCTGTGTGATGCGAAAGGAAGAGAAGTTGAACAAGAAAGAGGAGCAACTCAAAGTTGCCCCAACCGATGGTGCCAGTGTGGAGGTGCACTTGGAGGAAATTGAAATCAAGAAGTTCAAGTATGGCATTGAAGAACATGGCAAGGTGAAAATGAGGGGGGGCTTGCTGTGAACCTATACCATCTGTTTCTTCTTCAAGACAGTCTTTGAGGTGGCTTTCCTGCTGAGCCAGTGGTACATCTATGGCTTCCGCCTGAGTGCGGTTTACACTTGCAAACGAGACCCCTGCCGCGTCAGGTGGACTGCTTCCTCTCTCGCCCCACAGAGAAAAGCATCTTCATCCTCTTCATGCCACTGGTGTCCTTGGTGTCTCTTGCCTTGAATATCATAGAGCTTTTCTATGTCTTTCTCAAGAGCATTAAAGACCATGTGAAGAATCCAGAGCGTGAGCCTTACCACAATACATCTGGTCTGCCAAGCCCCTCCAATGGCTCCTTATCAACTGTTGCTCTCTCCACCATGTCCCTTCACAGGGACAAGCTGGTTCCTGGAGGCAGAAACAGTTCTTCCTGCGACAGTTACAGCAAACAAGGATGTGAGCAGAACCCTGCTAATTACAGCACATAGCAAGTTCGAATGGGACAAGCAGGAAGCACCGTTTCTAACTCACATACACAGCCTTTTGATTTCCCTGTTGACAAGTGGAATTCTAAAAAAAATCTAGCTACTGGACACTGGCCATTGCAGCCCAGCAGCCGTTCTGCAGAGCCAGCAGTCATGCCAGCAGCAGTGTAAATGACCTAGAAATCTACACACATGGTTGAAAGCATTACAGTTCTGCTCAATTGTTAAAGAAAAGGAAAGTGCAATCAATAGACAGTGTACTTTTGTTTCAATGACTCAACAACCTCAGTGGTGAGGCTTAGCAGATACAAAGACATTAGACTACCACGGTTCTTTTGAGGTGTCTGGGATAGAAGGATGGAGAGAGAGGGATTAACAGAGGTACATGTTGATATTTAAAATGGTTGACTCAACTTGCATTCTAAGTAAAAGTTGCACTAGGTGATGCATAAGTAAGGCCTTTTTCTCTCCCATATTCCCCTAGAATGGTTCAGTGTATGATATTTGCCACGTATTGGTATAAACAGATGCAGTATAAACTCACAAACATAGATTTTAAAATAATGCTCACAGTGTTCAAATTTGAGCTTTTCTCGTGGATTTTTTGGTGTGGGTCAAAATGATGTTTGCATTACATAATTTCTACTGTGAAAATAAAGCACTGTTTTTTTCCTAACTCCCCCCCACTCCTAGTGTATCCTATTATAGATACTGGTTCTATTCATTATAATTTTTTCTCTTTTGTAGAAAGATGTCACAAATGATTTCCTTTTTCTGAAATGTAATCATTGATGCTTGAATGATAGAATTTTAGTACTGTAAACAGAACTCATTAATGTGAGAAACTTAAAAGAAATGCTTAGAGCTGTACTACTAAGTGCTCTTACATGAATTTTGCAGTAACTGACAGTTCTTGCCTTTATCCAATTTAATAAACCCTACTGAATAAACATTATTTCGGAACTTATATTCTTTTGAGTTTGACAGTCTGTCTTTTGGGGTGGCTAGCATTTTTGATATTTGTCCTAAGATTTTATTTGGAATGCAAGAGAGGTTGAAAGAGATTTGAGTATTATCCATGTAACTAATTTGTTTGAAATATATACCAAAGAAATCTAACCATTTCTTCAAATGTCTTTTAAAGCTCATCACAGATGATTGGTGAAAATGCTGAGCTTAATACTTTATTCTTGCACGGCAGCTACATAAGCAGTTTTGTACAGTGAGAAATACTAATTTGTTTAACATTTCACATTGAACTACTGTCATGTTCAGCTTTATTGCACGCAATGTAGACCTAGCCCATCATATATTCTAGAGAGTGTTCTTTGTTCAATAAAGTTTTAAGAGAGCAATCTGCATCACTGCCTTCTCTGAGAGCTTCTAGCTGCACTGATCTTCCTAGTCTTTTGAATTCTTCACTGGTACATCTTTATCTAAGCAAAATACGCTAGAATAGATTTTTGGAGATGGAATTGTGGAGACTATGTTAGAGAAGGTTTTAGTATTAGCATTTTAGATTACATGTAGCAGGATCACAGATACACTTACTACTTTCAGATGTGCAAAAAAATGTAGCTTCTTTGTTTTTCTTTTTTTAAATTTTATTTATTTATTTATTTATGGCTGTGTTGGGTCTTCATTTCTGTGCGAGGGCTTTCTCTAGTTGTGGCGAGTGGGGGCCACTCTTCATTGCGGTGCACGGGCCTCTCACTATCGCGGCCTCTCTTGTTGCGGAGCACAGGCTCCAGACGCGCAGGCTCAGTAGTTGTGGCTCACGGGCCCAGTTGCTCCGCGGCATGTGGGATCTTCCCAGATCAGGGCTCGAACCCATGTCCCCTGCATTGGCAGGCGGATTCTCAACCACTGCGCCACCAGGGAAGCCCTGTTTTTCTTTTAACTGATCTATTCTTCATCAGAAGCTTCCTCCCACCCCACAGGGCACCGGGGGAAGGTGAAGCTGGGGACAGCATTCAGCCTGCCAGTCCATCTGACTGCATCTTGCTCTGACAGTCTCATTTGGAAAACCCATTCTCTTGGTTCAGTCAAGAGTGTTTCACATTTCCTCCTCACAAACCTTTTCTTGAGGAAGAATCACTGTTATTTTCTAATGGGGTGCATGTTTCTGTGGAAGACTGCAAAACTCCTGAAACCTTGGAATCAGATTGGACACTGCCACCCTCACTTCCTGTTTCACATTAATTTTCACCTATTGCTTGCTTGATTTTCTTTAAATTTTTATCTTGAGATACAGATTCACATGCAATTATAAGAAATAATAGATTCCATGTATCCTTCAACTCATTTCTCCCAATTGTAATATCTTACATAATTATAGCAGAATATCATAACCAGAAAACTGACATTGATATAATCCATGGACCTTATTCAGCTTTCACCAATTTTACGTGCACTTGTGTGTGTGTGTGTGTGGTGTGTGTGTGTGTGTATGTGTGTGTAGTTCTATCACTTGTGTAGATTCGTGTGACCACCACAGTCAAGATATAGAACAGTTTCATCACCAGGATTCCTTATGCAATCTTTTTATAGCCACAGCTGCATCCCTCCCTTCCCCTCTATCTATCCTCTGGCAACCACTGATCTATTTATCTCTGTAATTTTGTCATTTCAAGAATGCTATTTAAATGGAATGATATAGTATATAACAAAAGTATATATATATATAGTATATAGTATATAACTGTTTGTTATAGTATATAACCTTTTGGCCTTTTTCACTCAGCTTAACTCCCTTGAGACCCATCCAAGTTTTTGTGTGGACCAATAGTTTGTTCTTTTTTATTGCTGAGTAGTATTCCACAGAGTGGAGGTGTCACAGTTTATTCACCTATTGAAGGACCTTCAGGTTGTTTCTAGTTTTTGGCTATTACAAATAAAACTGCTTTGAACATTCATGTACAGGTTTCTTTGTGAATGTAAGTTTTCATTTCCCTGGAATAAATGCCCAAGAGTGTAATTGCTGAGTTGTATGGTAAATGAGCATATAGTTTTGTAAGAAACTAGCATACTCTTTTTCCAGAGTGGTTTCTATTCCCATCAGCAATGTATGACTGGTCTCGTTTCTCCATGTGCTCACCAGCATTTGGTATTATCACTATTTTTTATTTTAGCCATTCTGATAGGTGTGTAGGTGAACTCATGGTAGTTTAAATTTGCATTTCTGTAATGGCTAATAATGTTAAATATCTTTTCATGTGCTTATTTGGCATCTCTGTATCCTCTTCAGTGAAATATCTGTTTGTGTCTTTTGTCCATTTTCTAGTTGAATGTTTGTTTTATTACTGTTCAGTTTAAGGAGTTTTTAAAATATATATATTCTGGATTAAAATCCTTTGTTGGATATGTTTGAAAATATTTTATTCCAGCTTGTAGCTTGTCTTTTCATTGCTTAATAGGATCTTTCACAGAGCAGAATATTTTAATTTTGATGAGGTGATTTAACAATTTTTTTCCTTGTATGTATTGTATTTTTGGTGGTAAGTCTAAGAACTCTTTGTCTAGTCCTTTATCCTAAAGATTTTCTCCTTTGTTTGCTTCTAAAATTTTATAGATTTACATTTTGCATTTAAGTCCATGATCCATTTTGAGTTAATTTTTGTATAAGTTGTTTGAGAGATGTAGGTTGAGGCTTTTTGTTTTTTGGCCTGTGGATGACCAGTTGCTATAGCACCACTTGTTGAAAAGTCTCTCCTTTCTCCATTGAATTTCTTTTGCAGGCAAAAATCAGTTGAGCATATTTGTGTGGCTTTATTTCTGGATTCTCTGAGGTGTCCCATTGATCGATGTGTTTATCCTTCTGCCAGTATCATGGTGTCTTGACTACTGATATGTAGCTCTGTAGCAAGCCTCAACATCAGATATAGTGATTCCTCCCACCTTATTCTGCTTTTTCAAAATTTCTTTAGCTATTCCAGGTCATATGCCTTTCAATTTCTGTTTTAGAATAAGCTTTCCTATATCTATAAAACACTTGCTGGGATTTTGATAGGAATTACTTTAAATTTATACATCATTTTGGGGAGAATTGGCATCCTGTTGAGTCTTCTGATACATGAGTACAGTATGTTTCTCAATTTATTTAGGTTCTCTTCAATTTTTTCCATTAACATTTTATAATTTTCAGGATACAGATCCTATAGATATTTTTTTAGGTTTATATTTCATTTCCTTGGAGCAATTGTAAATGGTATTTTGCTTCTAATTTCTGTCTCCACATTTTTATAGTTTGTATATAGAAATGTGATTGATTTTTGTGTGTTTATCTTGTATCCTACAATCTTGCTAAACTCACTCGTTCTAGGAGTTTTTTGGTGGATTCCTTGGGATTCTATATGTAGACAATCATGTCATCTGCAAATTGTGTCCATTTTATTCCTTTGTTTGCAATGTGTTTGCTTTTTATTTCTTTTTCTTCGCTTATTACTCTGATTAGAACTTACAATACTTGTTAAGTAACAATGATTAGAGCAGACTTTCTTGTCTTGTTTGCGATCTTAGGGAAAAAGCATTGTCTTTCACCATTAAAATGATGTTAGTGGTAGGGTTTTGTGGATGATATTTATCAAGTTTAGGAAATTACCTTCCATTCTTAGCTTGCCAGAGAGTTTCTTTTTTTTTTTTAAATCACGAATGAGTGTTGGATTTTGTCAAATTCTTCTATTGCATGATTTTCCTTCTTTACCATGTTGATATGGTTTTCAAATATTGAATCAGCCTTGCATATCTGGAATAAATCCAACTTGGTCATGGTGCATACTTCTTTTTATATATCGCTGGATTTGATCTGCTAATATTTTGAGGATTTTTGTCCCTGAGTTCATGAGCAATATCAGTCTATAGTTTCCATTTTTTGTGCTGTCTGACAGGGTTTTGGTATACACATAATAGTAGCCTCATAAAATGAGCTAGGAAGTGTTTCTTCCTCTTCTAATTTCTGGAAGAGATTATGTAAAATTTTTTTTTTTTTTAGAAATTTAGGTGAATGGATACATTTATTAATAATATAACTATTATTATTTCTTTTTCCACACACACACACTGTATTTTATTTTTACAAGAGATAAATAGACTGACACCAAGCATTGTACATGGATGACCACAACAAAAGCAACAATGATTGCAATTACCAAACATGAAACACACTCATACTATGTCATAATATTGACATTCAGTCCAGTAATCCTCCACTGTAACAGCTCCTTTACTTTGCAGTGAAAATTGATTTGTATATTCTTTGCCTCTGAGTCCTTGTGGGATTTTTTTTTTTTTTAATTCAGACAGAAAGTCACAAAAATTATACTCATCCTCATCAGTTCACTCAGTCCCATGTAATTCATTTTTTTTTTCATCTTGATATTTTGTTAGCACTTTTATGAGTTCATCAGTTTTTCATTAGAGTTCTGAAAATGCTTATTCATTCAGTTCAGCAGTACAGTCAGTTACCAGAAACCTGTACTTGTCAGAGTCTTTTCCATGAATTTCTTGAAGATGAAACCCTTTTATAGGAACATATTTGCAAAAGCATCAGAGTACACCCAGAACTGTCTGTAAATGACAAAAGACTTAAAAATGACCACGGTTAAAGATTTGATGAGAGTTCATAATAATGCAGTTGACAAGAAAATTAGTTATTTCTGAGATATACATTTTAAAGTAATAACTAGGATTATTACTTATAACATTATACCAGAACATATAAGATTTTTAGAAATTTCATGTAATGTCTGAAACATTTATATTAACATATTTCCATACATATTTCCATACAAATACAAATATAAGATTTTTAGAAATTTCATGTAATGTCTGAAACATTTATATTAACATATTTCCATACAAATAACCCAATGAAAGTTTAGTATTAGTTGTTTTGTTTGTTTTTTTATACTGCAGGTTCTTATTAGGCATCAATTTTATACACATCAGTGTATACATGTCAATCCCAATCGCCCAATTCAGCACACCACCATCCCCACCTCACCGCAGTTTTCCCCCCTTGGTGTCCATATGTCCATTCTCTACATCTGTGTCTCAACTTCTGCCCTGCAAACTGGCTCATCTGTACCATTTTTCTAGGTTCCACATACATGCATTAATATACGATATTTGTTTTTCTCTTTCTGACTTACTTCACTCTGTATGACAGTCTCTAGATCCATCCACGTCTCAACAAATGACTCAATTTCGTTCCTTTTTAAGGCTGAGTAATATTCCATTGTATATATGTACCACAACTTCTTTATCCATTCGTCTTTTGATGGGCATTTAGGTTGCTTCCATGACCTGGCTATTGTAAATAGTGCTGCAATGAACATTCGGGTGCATGTGTCTTTTTGAATTACGGTTTTCTCTGGGTATATGCCCAGGAGTGGGATTGCTGGGTCATATGGTAATTCTATTTTTAGTTTTTTAAGGAACCTCCATATTGTTCTCCATAGTGGCTGTATCAATTTACATTCCCACCAACAGTGCAAGAGGTTTCCCTTTTCTCCACACCCTCTCCAGCATTTGTTGTTTGTAGATTTTCTGATGATGCCCATTCTAACAGGAGTGAGGTGATACCTCATTGTAGTTTTGATTTGCATTTCTCTAATAATTAGTGATGTTGAGCATCTTTTCATGTGCTTCGTGGCCGTCTGTATGTCTTCTTTGGAGAAATGTCTGTTTAGGTCTTCTGCCCATTTTTGGATTGGGGTGTTTGTTTCTTTGATATTGAGCTGCATGAGCTGTTTATATATTTTGGAGATTAATCCTTTGTCCGTTGATTCATTTGCAAATATTTTCTCCCATTCTGAGGGTTGTCTTTTCGTCTTGTTTATGGTTTCTTTTGCTGTGCAAAAGCTTTGAAGTTTCATTAGGTCCCACTTGTTTATTTTTGTTTTTATTTCCATTACTCTAGGAGGTGGATCCAAAGAGATTATGTAAAATTGATGCTGATTCGTCTTTAAATGTTTGGTAGAATTCTCCAGTGAACCCATCAGAGCCTGAAGATTTCTTTTATTGGAAACTCTAAAATTACAAATTCACTGTATTTAATAATTATCTGACTATTGTTTATTTCATCTTGGTTAAGTTTTGGTAGCTTGTGGTTTTCAAGGAATTGGCCCATTTTTTTGTAAGTTGTCAAATTTATGAGTGTAAAATTTGTGGTATTTCTTTACTATCCTTTGAATGGCTACAGGATTGTAGGCATCTCCCCTGTTTCATTCCTGATATTGATGATTTTTGTCTTCTCTCTTTTTAAAAATCTTTATCAGTCTTGGTAGAGGTTAATCAACTTTATCAATTTTTTTGGGGAAACAGATTTTGCTTCATTGATTTTTTTTTTTAATTTACTTTTATTTATAGCTGTGTTGGGTCTTCGTTTCTGTGCGAGGGCTTTCTCTAGTTGCGGCAAGTGGGGGCCACTCTTCATCGTGGTGCGCGGGCCTCTCACTATCGCGGCCTCTCTTGTTGCGGAGCACAGGCTCCAGACGTGCAGGCTCAGTAGTTGTGGCTCACGGGCCTAGTTGCTCCGCGGCATGTGGGATCTTCCCAGACCAGGGCTCGAACCCGTGTCCCCTGCATTGGCAGGCAGATTCTCAACCACTGCGCCACCAGGGAAGCCCGCTTCATTGATTTTTTTCAGTCATTTTCCTGTTTGAAATTTCATTGCTTTCTGCTTTTATCTTTATTATTTCCTTCCATGTTGCTTTGGGTTTATTTTCTTTTTCTAGTGTAGAGGTAAGAATTTAGATTATTGATTTGAGACCTTCTTTTCTAACATACGGATTTAGTGCTATAAATTTCTCTCTTAGTACTGCTTTAGCTGCATCCCGCATATTTTGATATATTTTCATTAAGTGATATGAAATTAAAATTTCCTTTAGACTTCTTTGTATGATGGCTGCTTTGAAATCTTTATTGGATAATTCTGACATCTCTGTGTTAGCATCTCGATAGTCTTCTCTCATTCGTGTTGAGGTTTTCCAGGTCGTTAGCATGACAAGTCATTTTCTATTGAAACCTGGACATTTTGGACATTATGTCGTTAGATTCGACCTTATTTAATCGTCTGTCTTATCTGGCCTCCTTTGACATTCCTCTGACAGGGGACAGGGGCACCAGATGGGGATGGAAATTTGGTTTCCTCAGTTCGCCTCCATTGACACCCACTGGAGAGGGGCTCCTTGTGACTGGTGTGGTTGGGAGTTGGGCTCTCCATTAGGCCTCTGTTTTTAATAGGGGCTGGGTGGGCACACAGCTGAGAGCACGAGAGCACGCAGCCATTACCGCACAACTGTTAGTGCAAGATCCTTAGCATGGTGGTTAGAGGTCGAGCTCTGCCAGTGGTTGGCCAGACAGTGGTCCTTGTGGTGGAGAGCGCGATGAGAGGGAGATAGCGGCCGTCAGGTGAGCTGGGGGCCCAGGGGACAGGCTGTGGGCTGTGTCCCAAAGAGCTCCGGAGCCCTCGCCACGGCTGCCCACTGGCCAGGCCCAGGCCTTGAGGCAACGGCAAACCTGTCCCCCATCCCCGCCTCTTTGACCTAATGGCAGCGGCGGTCTCCATGGGTCACAGTCCACAGGACCCGCCTCCCCAACACCCTTTGGGTGGCCTGAGGAGCCTGAGGGCCGGCTGGGTCCTGGACGCCTGGCTCCCTCAGTGATGACGGCTGGGCGGGCGCCGCCAGCTGAGAGCTGCCTCTTCAGCTGGGCCTGGGCACTGGTGGGAGGACCCAGACTTGGTGCTGGACGAATGCTCCCGCTCAGGGACCCCGTTTTCTTACCCAGGGCCTGGACCTTGGAGGGCGAAAGTCGATCCTTGGAACCTTGCCCTTTCTTGTCAGAACAGGGAATAACATTTGTTTAGGTGGAGGTTTACAGGAACATCATGACCTGACCTCAAGAACAAAGGATCTGACACCAAGAAGTTTGCAACAACTAACCACACCCCTCCCTCACCTTTCTTATAAAAGGGCTTTGTTGAAAGCTTTTGGGGAGTTCAGGGTTTTTAAGGCATGAGCCACCCATCTCCTTGCATGGCCCCGCAATAAACCTTTCTCTGCTCCAAACGCTGACGTTTTGGTATCGTTTGGCCTCACTGCGCGTTGGGCGCACGGACTTGCATGTGGTAACATGTTGACCACCCTGGTTAGGAGGGGCGGGAGGGGCAGGTGTGCCTTGTTACTGCTCCCCACGTGGCCTCCACTGACACTACCCTGGCAGGGGATTGGGTCTGCTTCCCACTCTGCCTTTGCTGGTGTGAATGGAGTCACAATTTTTACTGTTTCATCTGGCTGCAGTAGAGTGGTTATTGTCTAAAAGTTTTCCATCTTGCTAGGCTGCTCCTTTTCTGGTCTTTTAGTTCGAGAGAGAGCAGGCTTTGGTTGGGGCTATTTTTTGTCTGTGTCATGGGCATTTTGGGGTTGCTTGTTGAAGTAGTTTTATTAGAGTTGCTTTAAAATCCTTGTCAGATAATTCCAACATTTATTTCATCTTGGTGGATGTCTCTTCTCATTCAAGGTGTGACTTTCCAGGTCCTTGGTACAAGTGATTTTTTATTCTATCCTGGTCAATTTGTATATTATGAGACTCTGGATCCTTTTTGGTTTTTTTTTGTTAAGCAGGCAGCCTCCCTGTTGCGGGATTGTGTGAGGGGCGGGTGGGGGGTGTATGTTCAGTTTCCTGCTTGGCCCCCCTGATACCACCTCTGCAGAAGCGTTGCTCTTACTCCCACTGCCTCCTTGCAGATGGATGGGGCAGGTGTTCAGCTCCTCACTTGGCCCTGCTAATACCTTCCCAGAGAAAGTGGACCACTAATTCGCACTGCCTCTGCTCTGTCCTGCAGACACTACCCTCGCAGGGGCGCCAGAGTACTGTTGCCTGCTTCTGCCTAGGGAAAGATAGAAGATCAGCTCAGGGGCTGGACCCACCAACACCACAAGAGGGGAATGGAGCGCTGCCTGCTTCTGCCAGGCTGGGGATGGAAGATTAGGTTCCTGCTTCCTCGGAGTGTGTGTGTGTGTGTGTGTGTGTGTGTGTGTGTGTGTGTGTGTGTGTGTAAGAGTGTCTACCCGCTTAGCCCCACTGAAACCTCAGTGGGGTGGTGGTGCAGTTTTTCCATTCATGTTTGCCTGAGTAGGGTGAGTATTGCCAGAAAGATTTTCCATTGTTAGCTCATCCTTTTCTTGGTCTTTTAGCGGTGGGAACAGGCTTTTCTTGGCACTTTTTTATATTTGCCTCTTGTCGGTTCCAGGTCAGAGGCTTCTGTGGCACCCTGTTGGGGATACATAGGAGACAATGAGGAATCCCAGGGAACTCACTGCCAGGGAACTCACTGCCGTGGTGTGAGTCTGAAGTCTCTAGGCACTCGTCCTCCTCCTTTCCACCCTTTCTTCCTATCTTTGTGTGTTACGTACAGGGGTTTTTAGTTTTAAGAGGAAGGACCTGGGAGAAATGGGGCTACTCCATCTTTACTAAAAGTACAGGTTTTCGTGTGTGTGAAAATTCTGTAAACACCATTTATGTGATAATAAACATCAGTTCATTCTTCATATATACCATGTATCAGACACTGTGATTGAGACTTAGTCCTTACCTTCAGAGATCTCACAGTTTTATGGAGTCAAAGTCCTGTGAAATAGATTTTAATCCGCCCCATGGCATTCAGGTAGAAACACAATTTTTTATTTTAGAAATAAAACTAAATCTAACTCCACACCACCTGGCTTGTTGGTATTACTGGCGCTCCTTTGCTTCCCATGGACTGATACAAGCCTCCTTTGTTTTATGACATACCAGGCAAATGGGGCAAGGGGCGTAGTCCTTAGTGCTTTGTTGTTACCATGGTTACCATTGCTTGTTACTCAGGTTACCATTAAACCCTTTGCCAGGAGCTGCCCTCCAATGGGCATTGGTTCCCTGGCCCCAGCTCTCCAGGCTCTGGTGCTTAGTGATCAGACTGGAGGGATCTCTTCAAGCACCACCACTGTCCCAAGTCCTGGACACTCCTCTGCCTCCTGCAGAAGCTGCAGCCCCGTAATCCTCCCAGTCCGGTAGGAATGTCAGCTTTCTTTGGCATTAGAGTATTGGACGGGAAGTTTGGCTTTGCTGTGAGTCTGGACTTTATGTAGTAAGGACTGTTAGTTCTCTCCAGGGTCAGGAGAAGCCCCTCAGGGACAAATCCCATGCTCTTGGCTTTCCTCTGGAAACTTGCTTTAGTGATTTGGGAATGCCCCGCAGCAGAGCATTTTGAACTTGATGATGGTAATAACGGTAATAACATTTAGCTCATGTTCTGTTCTGAACATTTTCCTTGTATCCTCTCATTTAATCCTAATAGCAACCTCAGGAATAAGTGATATCATTAGACCCAGTTTTCTGGTCTAATGCTCTGCTGATTGATGCTTTTCCATTAGACAAAGGAAATTGAGGCACCGAGAAGTTAACAAACTTGCCTAAAGTCTCTCAGCTAGTAGATGGTGGAGCCAGGATTCAAATCCAGGCAGTGTGGCTCTGGATCTGAAGTGCTCACACTTCTTCTGGATGTGTGACATCCTTTGACTTTCAGTTTGCTGTATTATTATTTGTTTGAAATCAAGATTGTGTCTGAAAGAAGTGCTTCTGGGCTTCTGAAAATTATCACGGAATTAAATGTAATTAAACAGTGTTTCTAATTAGAAACACTTTTTGTTTTCTTTCTTATGAAACCATATAGATAGATCTGGCAACAGGAGTATGAAAAATAACCTGTACATATCTTATATTTTAAGCTGGAGTATATAGTCCTCTAATCAGATTTTTTAATTTGTTTCTGAAAGTAGGAAATAATGATTTTGTTAGAAATTTCTGCCTTTTTCTTTGGTTGTTTAGGGCTCAAGAGAAAATTTAACCAGATTACTTTTTATGATATATCTATTATTTATCACAGTTCTTTATACAGTTGTGACATTTTCTATTGCTTTAGGTGCCTTTTTGTTCAAATACAGGTAGTAGAATAACTAGAAGGATGTGATTCACAAGTCATTATATGAATATTATCCATGCCCTTAGATTTAAATTCTACTTTAGGGGCTTATTATAAAGTGGTTATAATGTAGCCAAGTTCCTTTGTTCAGAAAAGATTTGTGCTGCCCTTTAACTTGATCTTTCAGTGAAAATATGTAAACTTTTCCATTCATTTAAAATGTGGAATCAAGTTTCATTTACATATATATTCTATGTACTTGATAGTATAATCTAACAGTTTGTTCTGTTCCTTATAAACACACAGTGTTGAATATAAAATTTCTGCCATGAACGCTATGAGACTAGATATCAATTACAGGAAAAGATCTGTAAAAAATACAAACACATGGAGGCTACACAATACATTACTTAATAATGAAGTGATTACTGAAGAAATCAAAGGGGAAATCAAAAAATACCTAGAAATAAATGACAATGGAGATACGACGACCCAAAACCTATGGGACGCAGCAAAAGCAGTGCTAAGAGGGAAGTTTATAGCAATACAAGCCTACCTCAAGAAACAGGAAACATCTCGAATAAACAACCTAACCTTGCACCTAAAGCAATTAGAGAAAGAAGAACAAAAAAACCCCAAAGCCAGCAGAAGGAAAGAAATTATAAAGATCAGGTCAGAAATAAATGAAAAAGAAATGAAGGAAACAATAGCAAAAATCAATGAAACTAAAAGCTGGTTCTTTGAGAAGATAAACAAAATTGATAAACCATTAGCCAGACTCATCAAGAGAAAAAGGGAGAAGACTCAGATCAATAGAATTAGAAATGAAAAAGGAGAAATAACCACTGACACTGCAGAAATACAAAAGATCATGAGAGATTACTACAAGCAACTCTATGCCAATAAAATGGACAACCTGGAAGAAATGGACAGATTCTTAGAAATGCACAAACTGCCGAGACTGAACCAGGAAGAAATAGAAAATATGAACAGACCAATCAGAAGCACTGAAATTGAAACTGTGATTAAAAACCTTCCAACAAACAAAAGCCCAGGACCAGATGGCTTTACAGGCGAATTCTATCAAACATTTAGAGAAGAGCTAACACCTATCCTTCTCAAACTCTTCCAAAATATTGCAGAGGGAGGAACACTCCCAAACTCATTCTACGAGGCCACCATCACCCTGATACCAAAACCAGACAAAGATGTCACAAAGAAAGAAAACTACAGGCCAATATCACTGATGAACATAGATGCAAAAATCCTCAACAAAATACTAGCAAACAGAATCCAACAGCACATTAAAAGGATCATACACCATGATCAAGTGGGGTTTATCCCAGGAATGCAAGGATTCTTCAATATACGCAAATCAATCAATGTGATACACCATATTAACAAATTGAAGGAGAAAAACCATATGATCATCTCAATAGATGCAGAGAAAGCTTTCGACAAAATTCAACACCCATTTATGATAAAAGCCCTGCAGAAAGTAGGCATAGAGGGAACTTTCCTCAACATAATAAAGGCCATATATGACAAACCCACAGCCAACATTGTCCTCAATGGTGAAAAACTGAAACCATTTCCACTAAGATCAGGAACAAGACAAGGTTGCCCACTCTCACCACTATTATTCAACATAGTTTTGGAAGTGTTAGCCACAGCAATCAGAGAAGACAAAGAAATAAAAGGAATCCAAATCGGAAAAGAAGAAGTAAAGCTGTCACTATTTGCAGATGACATGATACTATACATAGAGAATCCTAAAGATGCTACCAGAAAACTCCTAGAGCTAATCAATGAATTTGGTAAAGTAGCAGGATACAAAATTAATGCACAGAAATGACTTGCATTTCTATACACTAATGACGAAAAATCTGAAAGTGAAATTAAGAAAACACTCCCGTTTACCATTGCAACAAAAAGAATAAGATATCTAGGAATAAACCTACCTAAGGAGACAAAAGACCTGTATGCAGAAAATTATAAGACACTGATGAAAGAAATTAAAGATGATACAAATAGATGGAGAGATATACCATGTTCCTGGATTGGAAGAATCAACATTGTGAAAATGACTCTACTACCCAAAGCAATCTACAGATTCAATGCAATCCCTATCAAACTACCACTGGCATTTTTCACAGAACTAGAACAAAAAATTTCACAATTTGTATGGAAACACAAAAGACCCCGAATAGCCAAAGCAATCTTGAGAACGAAAAATGGAGCTGGGGGAATCAGGCTCCCTGACTTCAGACTATACTACAAAGCTTCAGTAAATAAGACAGTTTGGTACTGGCACAAAAACAGAAATATAGATCAATGGAGCAGGATAGAAAGCCCAGAGATAAACCCACACACATATGGTCACCTTATCTTTGATAAAGGAGGCAAGCATATACAGTGGAGAAAAGACAGCCTCTTCAATAAGTGGTGCTGGGAAAATTGGACAGGTACATGTAAAAGTATGAAACTAGAACACTCCCTGACACCATGCACAAAAATAAACTCCAAATGGATTAAAGACCTAAGTGTAAGGCCAGACACTGTCAAACTCTTAGAGGAAAACATAGGCAGAACACTCTATGACATACATCACAGCAAGATTCTTTTTGACCCAGCTCCCAGAGAAATGGAAATAAGAACACAAATAAACAAATGGGACCTAATGAAACTTAAAAGCTTTTGCACAGCAAAGGAAACCATAAACAAGACCAAAAGACAACCATCAGAATGGGAGAAAATATTTGCAAATGAAGCAACTGACAAAGGATTAATCTCCAAGATTTACAAGCAGCTCATGCAGCTCAATAACAAAAAAAACGAACAACCCAATCCAAAAATGGGCAGAAGACCTAAATAGACATTTCTCCAAAGAAGATATACAGATGGCCAACAGACACATGAAAGAATGCTCAACATCATTAATCATTAGAGAAATGCAAATCAAAACTACAATGAGATATCATCTCACACCGGTCAGAATGGCCATCATCAAAAAATCTAGAAACAATAAATGCTGGAGAGGGTGTGGAGGAAAGGGAACACTCTTGCACTGTTGGTGGGAATGTAAATTGATACAGCCACTATGGAGAACAGTATGGAGGTTCCTTAAAAAACTACAAATAGAACTACCATACGACCCAGCAATCCCACTACTGGGCATATACCCTGAGAAAACCATAGGTCAAAAAGTGTCATGTACCACAATGTTCATTGCAGCTCTATTTACAATAGCCAGGACCTGGAAGCAACCTAAATGTCCATCGACAGATGAATGGATAAAGAAGATGTGGCACATATATACAATGGAATATTACTCAGCCATAAAAAGAAATGAAATGGAGGTATTTGTAATGAGGTGGATGGAGTTAGAGTCTGTCGTACAGAGTGAAGTAAGTCAGAAAGAGAAAAACAAATACAGTATGCTAACACATATATACGGAATCTAAGGAAAAAAAAAAAAAAAGACCATGAAGAACCTAGTGGCAAGACGGGAATAAAGACACAGACCTACTAGAGAATGGACTTGAGGATATGGGGAGGGGGTGGGGTGAGATGTGACAGGGTAAGAGAGTGTCATGGACATATATACACTACCAAATGTAAAATAGATAGCTAGTGGGAAGCAGCCGCATAGCACAGGGAGATAAGCTCGGTGCTTTGTGACCACCTAGAGGGGTGGGATGGGGAGGGTGGGAGGGAGGGAGATGCAAGAGGGAAGAGAAATGGGAACATATTGTATATGTATAACTGATTCACTTTGTTATAAAGGAGAAGCTAACACACTATTGTAAGGCAATTATACTTCAATAAAGATGTTTAAAAATAAATAAATAAAATTTCTGCCATGTTTTGTTAGAGAATAATGTATGATTTCTCTTAAAGTCATCCATTAATTTGCGTTTTTTCATACCATTGGTTCTTAAATTTCTACAGGCACTTTCTCACTATGTGATTTATCTGAATAACTGCATGATTTATCTGAAGCAGATATCTTTTTCAAATTTGTATTGATTTATCATCCATGCCGTTTAAATACATTCTTTGTTGATATATAAAGATTCTTTGTTAGTTCTGGCTCAAGAGAAACCACAGGAGTGAGCTTTGAAACTTAAAATGTAATTCATTAAGCAGACATCTGTTAAAACACCTGCTATAGTGGGTCCTGCTGGATGTTTGGAATAAAAAACAGGAAGGACATGATTAGTGATTGTAGAGAACCCACATTCTGGAAGGGAAAGGCTCATGACAGCATAATGATTGAGGTGTGGTCTCTGCCCTTGAGGAGTTCTTGGGCCAACAGAGAATGAAAATGTCACAAAACAGATCATTTCAAAACTCAGGGGATTGGTCCTTTTAACAAAAATAATATTTCAGTCTTTATTTTCTGTGATGTTTTTAGTTATGATAAAATTTACATATCCCGTTTCTATGCCCTGTGTGTCCATTGCCTCATTTCTTCTTGGTCCCTGTAAGATCCTTAAGAAGTACTTAGAGCAATTGAACTGCTTAATTCACCCAGCCCACCCATTTGGAGGCCTTTCTGCTAGATCTTAGGGGTGAGAGTTATGTGAAGTGCCTGTACTCTTGGATCTTAACTGTGGTCTGAGGTGGGCATTGAGGCAGGATTGCAAACCAGAGATTCCAGGGAAGTTGTGGTAAGAGCTTGGTAGGAGGTGTGGTTAGTGTGCTACCGACCGCAAGAGAGGAGCACACAAAACAAGCTGGGGGATCATGCAGTGCTTCCCGAAGGAGGGTTTTGAAGGAGGAAAAGAAGAATTAACTAGAAGTAGCAGGGTTGGCTTCCTGTCATTTAAGTAGCAGCTAAAACATCACTTCCTTGGGTACTCCCTTACCCAAATCAACACTCTATTAAGTTGACCTGTTTTGCTTTCTTTTATAGCAGTTACTGTTATCTTCTTGTCTGATACTTGTTCACTTATTGTGTCTCTTCCCTCCAGAATGTAACTGCCGTAAGAACAGGGACCCTCCCCCGATTTGTCTTGTTTCCTATGTATCTGCACTGCTAAGCACAGTGCCTGTCACCTAATAGGAGCTTGGGAAATGTTTGTTGATTGAACAAATGAATGAATGAAGAAAGGATGAATGCTGGAGGCAGAGTGTGAGCAGATAAAAGCAAGTATGTGTGAAAGCTCAGTTGAGAAACTGCGAATAATTAGCTGTGACAGGAGCAGGGGTGCTTTTCCTTAAAAGTTAGGAGATGAAGCATGGAATTAAAACTTCATCCTGGAAGTCTTGAACAGCTTCCAGGCTGCATGAAATGTAATATATGTTTCTTTTCCTGAATCCAGTGATTGACAAGCAGAGTATGTTTGAAATATCTATTAGGTGCAAAACTGATGACCTCACTGAGGCCTTGGGAGAATGTTACTAGAAGAGGATTTCAACTAGGAAGCTTCCGTGATAATCTTGACATCAAGTAGCCAGACATATCAGAATTTTGTTAGGTTTACAGTGTTCTTTGGCTAATTCTCTTGAAACATTGCACTGCTTGAGATTTATATTCCATGGTTGTTTCAAAGGCACGGCCACTTTTGGAATTTTTCTCTCCCTCCTCCCCCTCCTTTTCTTTTTTGCTTTAGTGCTTAAGGTAGCATATATGAGGTCATCCAGCTTCTTTATGTGATGGTGGTAAACAGTTCCTCTTCCATGACTGTGTGAAAATATGGTACAGTTCACTTCAGCAGACCTTTATTACATACCTATCACATGTAAGATAAAGTGCTGGCTACTTGGATATAAAGATAAGACAGACTTTTAGCTCTTTCAGAAATATTACAGGTTGCTGATTTATGTTTGATATACATCTCTTTCTATGGTAAGAGAAAGTGAATCTGGCATTTTCTAGTTTTCCCAACAATGCATAACATAACAAGTTTTCAATAAATTAACTAGATACTTTGAAAATAAGTTTTTTAAGAAAAGAAAAATTGTTACTACCTAAGTTGAATGCACTTTTCAGTTTTCTACATGGATTATGGTTATGGCAAAAAGGTGTGACTTGGAACTTTTTTCAGATTTTGGTTGTACCATTCTGTTTCCTTGTCTGCCTATGTGTGAACAGATCTGTCAGAAAGCATGATCACAGGGTCCCTAGAGGTAATCCAGCTCAGTTATTTGAGTAGGGAGCTTCTCAGTTTCTCTTGCTTTACCTATCAGCCTTTCACATCTTGGCAGTGTCGTAGTAATCCCGCACCTGAGGACCTTATGCTTTACTACCCTAAAGATATTATACAGAACATAATTTCTGTTGCTTTTGGACTTTGGAGTTTCCTTAAGCATGTTTCTATCCTAAAACCCTGGCATATTTTTCATGAATTGGAAAAGACTAAGCCTCGGTGGTGTTGGGACTCAAGGTGGGTCACCCCAAAATATGCCACAATGGCACATTGATTATTTTGAATTGACGTTGCTTGAGAAACAGCTGATGCAAGAAGGAAACTCTGACCTACCTCTGTCCCCCTAAAAGCAGAAAATAAATCTCCCATGTGAAAGGTGCACTCGCTGTATCCAGAGATAGAGGGACACCCTTATCATCAGAGATAGGAAATCTGGAGCCGAGAAGCCTGTATATATAAACCTTGTTACTTCTTTAATTTACTACCCCAAGCCCAAGCTCTTTTAAAATTATTCACTAATTGAGCACCCAAAGCCCAAGTTTCTTTGTCCTGTCAATTCCTCACAAATTTATTGTTTCTTTGTCTAAAAAGTATAAAAGCAGCCTGCTTTGGCCACTTCTTAGGTCCTATTTCTAGGAGACCTTTGTGCGCATGAATCTCCCCCTCCCTGACAGTGTGTTAGCTTTCTTTACCAGGCTTTACTCGTTTTCTTATTTTATAGGAAATTGTCAAATTAGGGCAAAGTATTTGCCCAAAATCAAGAATCATAGATGTTATATTTTATGTATACATATGCATAATTCATCAGTTTATTGATTAATAAAAGCAGAATAGAATCAGATATTCTTAAGCAATGACTTAATAACCATTTTAGCTATACTGTCTCTAACTTCAGCAGAAGGTATGAGTCTATACTCATGGGTCTGGTTTTTGCTAGGCTCCCAGGAAGCAGTGAGCAACTTGCCTCTATAGTAGCAATTATGATTGCTACTATAACAATTTGCTGTTGTTAGAGTTCTGTACATTGTTTACCCACCAATGTCTGCAAAACTTAGTATGCTGACTTCAATGGTATCTATATAATTTACTGGGAAAATTGGCCGTGAGAGAGTTAGGCACAGTCAGTTCTTCTCTCAATCAAGGAATCTGTACCAAGCTGTCTCTATAACTAGTTCAACAGAAAATAGATGTTTACCTTCTTTGGACCATGTATTTTTATGTCGATCATCAATCCATTTTAATTCTAAACCTTTCTTTGTTTATTCTTCTATCATTATACCTGAATGTTTATATATTTCACCGAGATAATCTTTCTGGAATACTGGTGATGTATCTTTGGTCAATAAATTGGTTTTTCTCTCCTGATCTTTTCTTATCATGGTTCCATGTGAGAGACTAGGGTGAATACCTCTTCATAGGGGAAGTTCCTTTGAGACTTAAAAGAGAAACAAAAGACAGCCCTTCCAGGTGCCAAAGGAATGTGGATAGAAGAGGTGAAGTTAAGGCAGGCAAGTCTTGACATTCTCTTCCCCCACCCCTCCCACCACCTCAGGGGACTGAAATTGTGGGTTTAGGAGGACAGTAGGTTGAGGGTAAAGCCAAAAGAGAAAGACGCTTATGCCCCATTCCCCTCTTGGAACTCAGGGAAGAAACTGCCTCGCAAGGTTGCCTCGTCACAATGGAAGCAGTGACAGCAGAGTAAAATGTGGCATGATATAGTTAGGCAGAGAGAGGATGCCTAGGCCTCCTTCAGCTCGTGAGTGTCTTCCAAGGAATCCCAAAGTTACTACGCACCCCAGATAGCTAGGTTGAGAGCCAGTGAACCTGTCAGTGGGGATGCTGTGTTGAGGGGCAAGCTGATAGCAACACTATGGTTGTTGGCCAGGTAGCAGGTGTAAGTGAGATTGCAGCGTCTAGATGGCTTTACCAATTAAAACTGAGGAGCCAAACAACCAGGCCAGACCCCTGGGCTCTAAGCCAACAGCACATACCTGAGCCCACAGCCTGCATGGGGTCCAACATTAGCATCAGGCCGGTGTCTGGGGTCCAGGCCTATAAGGAACCTTGTCTTGGGGACCATAGAGCCCCAGGGAACAGCACAAGGGCCCGTGCATGTTTATCTACGAGCCCTTCCCTTACCACAGTGAAGTTACATAACCCCACCCACATCCATACACCCAGCTGCCATCTTTTTATTTGGATGGCAGGGAGCAGGGAGAAAATCTGAAGGGAGAAACTGAGCGTTTGCCTGAAAGAAACTAAAAACAAGCAAGGACTGAGCTACTATAGAATGCCAGTTAAAGTCAAGGTCAGAGCTTGAAAAGCAAGGTTAAATCAGTTGTAGAAAATTAAAGAGCTACATTTTCTTGGCACATCTTAGATTTAGTCTTAGAGGATGTATTTCCATCATTTAAATTTTGCCCACTATTGAACACAGCTTAGATCCAATGATTGTCTGATTGAGGTTGTAGATTGCCTGCATTTCGCATGCCTAATTAATGCTATCTTTGTCTCAATGGAGTTTTCATTTTCTCATTATCTATTCATTGTTATAAAATGAAGGCAAAATGAAATAAAATTGTAACACAATTGCACAATAACTACAGTACGAACATGATGGTTAATATTACTAAACTGAAATGCTGTCTGGCAGGCATTATTACCATGTACTCTTTGAAATTTCCATTCATTTGCTGACAATACCAAATCTGAGTTTGGTGTAGACAAGGTGGTTTGAGAGCATCTGTACATAATGTCTGGAAGTGTGGGCTGTATGAAATCAAGTACACCTAGAATTTTGTATGATCTATAAATGTGGAGCTAAATTGTTTTGAAAGTTCACCTATCTCTTTCTAGTGAAGAGAGTTGCTATTTGCTTTGCTAGAGGGGTTAGTGAAAATTGTTCTTTGGGTGCCTCATCTTTTATCTTGATACCTACATTTTATTTTTTGAACATTTCATTAACTACCTAATCTATCATAATAACTAGGGTAGTCAATTTATATTAGTCTATAACTATGAGGTGAATTATTTTTAAATGATGCATTTAAAATCAACTCTATTCAAAAAAAACTCTATTGAGGTATAATTTACATACAAAGAATGTACCTTCTTATATACAATGAGAGGTACCCATTTTAAGTGTACAATTCTGTATGAACTAGTTTCCTTAGTTCGTCATGGTTACATCCTTTGACATTGTCAGCCAATATCCTTTCAGGTTGACGCTGATCCACTAACAGTTATACTGGGCCATATTAAAAGTACTTATAAAGGCTTTCTAGGTGTGTGAGTTTGTTTGCATTTATCAGCTAAATGGTCCTAGACTTTTATGTTTTTTATTCTTATATTTGTGGCACTCAGATGTCAGCCATCTAGGTGGCTCCAAGTCTCACAGCCTTACTGGGTACACTCACTTGTAATGTTCAAGTAAAAACAGTTCAGGATTTTACTGTGGAAATTCTAGTGGCTTCCTTAAGAATGTGGCTTACATTTTCAAGAGAGCCTCTCCCTTTGATTTTCTCTTCCCACTTAACTCATGTTCTTATATCTCACCTCTAGAGGCTCTTCCCTTCTTTCTGTTCCGTATCGGCCCAAGCTTTACTCCTCTTCCTACATTTCCTGGAACTCCGCTAATACAAAATGACTGGAAGCATTTGTAGCACGTGTGCACTGAGGATTTGGGGACCATGTTACTATACAGCACTGAGCGCGATGTATTAGCTAGTTCCGGGTCTGTGACAATTTCCTTCACTGGGAGTATCTCATACCACACACATGTTAGATATTAGTAATTATGTGACAGCTCTGTTTTCATATTATGTTTTGCCAGACTAGAGGAAATCTTTTAGTTTTGTCACAGAATGGAATAGAGGTGATGGTGAAGGAGAGCAATCCTTGTTTCAGGTGGAGAAATGAATCAATAAATAATAATTTTTTAACTTAGTAAGCCTTCCATATAACTTGATAAATACTGGCAACCTAGTAACTGCAATCATTTTACTGGCAACCTAGTAACTGCAAACATTTTATACCAATGCAATGGAAGAATTTTTAACAAAAAGAAAGCGATATTGGTTTTGCAGTGCCTTTTTAAGATCTGCAGGAGGCCAGAGTAGCCAAATAGCAAAAGAGATTCTTAATCAAGACAGTATAATTCTTCTGAACTTTAAGAACTTATTCAGATTCCTGCCTGCTGAAGGACTTCTGGAGAGGGCCAGATGAAGTTTTGAAGACTCTTATGTTCTTTCATTATCTTCATTTTTTGAAACTTTCTGAAGAAAGAAGGAAACAGATCTATCTTAATAAGTCTCCCAGGGATACACTGTCCTTAAAAAAAATAAATGTGTATATTTGTATTCTGTGTTTGTTTGTTTTAGTTCCTTGTATACCAAGGAATGTCTTTTATTCTTTTTAAAATTATGGTAGGAAAAGGTATTTCTCTGTTAAGCTGTGGCAGAATTAGTAAATGACGTCCAAACAGACACATGACACGGGCCGGCAAGATGTGAGGTTTGAATAGGTGATGCAGTGCATGAGACATTTGCACTAGATCTTTCTCTCTCGCTCAGCATACTTTAGACCAGTCATACATTTGTTTCTCACCTATATACTTGCAGTCCAATGGTAGAATCAGATAAATATGTGAAGGTGTCACTTTAATACAAGTTATGAAGGAGAGGTGTCTGCTCAGAGAGCATTTGGGGCTTCAGACCTAGCCACGGGGCTATGGGAAGACTTCCTTGAGGAAGTGAGGATTGAGCTAAGGCCTAAGGGATAGTGCAGGGTTGAATGGCACAGGGAGGGCCAAGCTTTTTGGAGGAAAGGGAACAGGCTCAATAGCAGGAGACATCGTGGTGAGGATGGTGAGGGCTCAGCAAGCAAGGGAGACCTAGGGAGAGGAGGTTGGAGAGCATCCCTTGCTGGCCAGGCGAAGGGGCTTTGATGTGGTCCTTAGGGCAGGGGAGTTTTGGGAGAATTCGAAGGGGAATGGTGGGGCAGTCAAATCAGATTTTCCTTTGCAAATGAAGAGCCTCGTTGCTGAGTGGCAGACATTAAAAGGGTTAGGAGGTTAGGCAGTACCCCAGGTGGGAATGCCAAGGGCTCCAACTGAGCTGGGAGTGTCCAGGTAGAGAAGAACAGTGGACCAATTTGAAAAAGATTTAGGAAGCAAAAATCAACAGCACTTGGTGATAACCTGGATGGATTTGGGATTGCAGAGATGGGAAGAGTGATCCTAAATTTCTGGCTAGGGTTCACTGAGATATGGGACAGGAGACAGGACCAGGTTCAGAGGGGGAAGATGAGGGGATGGTTAGGCATGATGTCTAAATATTTTACTTTTACTTATTCTCATTTTACATCTCAATAAAGATTCATGGAGGGCAGATCCAGACCATAGTGGGTAGAAGGGATTTTTTTTTTATATATCTTTATTAGAGTATAATTGCTTTACAATGTGTTAGTTTCTGCTGTACAACAAAGTGAATCAGCTATATGTATACATATATCCCCATATCCCCTCCCTCTTGAGCCTCCCTCCCACCCTCCCTATCCCACCCCTCTAGGTGGTCACAAAGCACCGACCTGATCTCCCTGTGCTATGCAGCAGCTTCCCGCTAGCCATCCATTTTACATTTGGTAGCGTATATATGTCAGTGCTACTCTCTCACTTCGTCCCAGCTTCCCCTTCCCACCCTGTGTCCTCAAGTCCGTTCTCTACATCTGAGTCTTTATTCCTGCCCTGCCACTAGGTTCATCAGTACTGTTTTTTAAGGTTCCATATATGTGCGTTAGCATACAGTGTTTGTTTTTCTCTTTAGTAGAAGGGATTTGATGTTTTATTGGAAACAAAGGAGAAAATAGATTTTGTTATGTAGGAATTTTATTACTGACTTGGCTTGAAGGCAGTTGTTTTATAGAAGACTCTTTCTTTGTTAAGATCCCACTTCCCACATCTTCCTTTCTTGGCTGCATGCTCTCTCATGTTCTTGATGATGTATTACTATTTTCATAAGACTATCCTCTTTTTAGAGTCTGAGCATGAAGTAAATTCATTGGGAGTTTTCCTTATAATGCTTTTTAAAATGTGAGAGTTTTTAACAACAAAAAAGAATATGTTTTAATTTATCTTTTGGTATTTCAGTATATAATGCTCTAATGGACCCATATTGCAAAAGTTATTATAAAAGTAATCGTTTTATGAAAATGAGATGAATGTAGACATTTTAATGCCATGATTAATAGCTTTAATAATTTTTGAAGAATTAATCTTTTAATCATCCCGTTTTCAACTAAAATTTCTTTTCACAGTGTATTAGTCTTTTCCAAAGCTTTACCTGATCTCAACAAATGGTCAGTCTCTCTTTTAAGGGGGAGTGTTTATAGTGGACTACTACAAAACCGTTACAATGAATAATCTAGAGCAGGGTTTCTCAACATCAGCACTTTTGACATTTGGGACCAGGTAATTCTTTGTGGTGGGGACTGTCCTGTGCACTGTAGGGTGCTCAGCAGTATCCGTAGCCTTTACCCACTAGATGTAAGTACCCCCCACCCCATAGTGACAACCAAAAGTGTCTCCAGACATTGCCAGATGTCCCCTGGGGGCCACAATTATCCCCAGTTGACTAGATTTATGTTTAAATCTCAGATATACCATGTTGTACTTAAAAAAAAAAAATTGTTGCAAAAAGGTGTGTACAATAACATGCCAGTTATATGATCTTTAATGTACAAAATAGTAGTAAATTTGCTTATGGGTAAATTCATCGGTAGTAATAAAAATGTGCATGGGAACACTACATACCAACTTCAGAGTGAAAGTTACCTCTGGGGAGAGAAGGAATGGGAATGAACGAAGATATATTTATGACATTTTACATTTCAGAAAGAGAGAGATCAGAAGCAAATAAACCAACATATTATAAACTTAAATCTCAAAGGGGTATGCAGTTTTTTCTTTATATTCACATGATCAATCTGTTTTAAACTTCTGCAGCATATCATGTAACATTCATGGTACTTTTTAACTTTTGTCATAAAGTTTTACTTACTATCATGCATTATTACACACCAGGATGTAAGCTTCTGTATGTATGAGATGCTTTATTTACTCACTCTTGTTAAACCTAGGATGTCACATAAAAAACCTCACATAAGGCAGGGGCCCAATAGATAGTTCTTAGCTGACTGACTGAAATGCTCCCCTGGGTATTAATCTTTCCTGATTAAGTCTGCAGTACTTAAATTTAGTAGTTAATCTAACTTTTAGTATTGGCAGACTATGGTAATTTACAAGTAATAAATAATACAAGTCAAGGAAAGATCTTTAAAGGATTCCTTAGGAAACAGTCTGGTTTTTATCATTGCGTATCCTGGATAATGTTTTGTATTTCTATTAGCTCCATTGTATCTACCTGCCATGGAATGTATCCTGTGCTTGAATTTACTCCCATTTTATAATTTTGCTCATAATGTAAAAATAACTTAAACAATTTGTCTAAGTTGAGAAGATTCTGTGAAATACAAGTTGGAATATAGATAAAGATGGAAACAATGAAATATTTGCACATTCTTTTAGTTGTATAAGTATAACAGACATTAGAAAACTATTTGAAATGTTTTGTTGGTGCTAACATGTACTTTTGAGAAAACACAGAAGAGAAATAATCATGCCTCCCCCTCCCCAGGAGTGAGAGAGTGTGTGTGTGTGTGTGTGCGCATACGTGTGCGTGTGTGTTTCAGAATATATCCTTTTCAACAATAGAACTTACATATATGGCTTGCAACAGTGAATAGCATTGCCATGGTTGAGAACTGGCCTCCAGGATCAATCTTCCTGGGTTTAAAAATTTAGCCCTATTACTTCTTAGTTGTATGATCTTGGGGCAAATTATGGAACTTCTTTAAAATTCAGTACATTCTCATCTGTAAAATGAACATGATGATAAGATTCTCTTCAGAGTATTGGTTTGAAAATTAAATGAAATAATACATGGGCAGCACAGACCCCGGCACAAAAGTACTTAAAAATAATAACCTAAAATAAAGCATACTTTTTCAGTTACCATATCTGTCTATAAGGTGATAATATTTATGTTTGTAGGAGTTTGCTTCTGCTGAAGGAGCATGTTAGTGTTTGAAAACACTTAGACAGTGTGGTATTTGCAAACCAAATGCAGATTGAAATACTTTAAAATACTTTAGTTGTCAAGTTGTATTCCTGCTATCTAGATGAAAAAATAAAGAATTTCTCCCAAGGAAGGGCTTCCTCAGAGAATAATTAGAAAATGAATTGTAGAGCATAACCTTTGGAATGTTTTAATCCATGAATAGCAGAGTAAAATAAAATCAGTATTTTTTTCTGTTCTGTTTCATAATGCATGTTGGATATTTTAAATTACAGAGCAAAACATTTAAAACAATGACTTCTGCTACTTCCTTACAACAGTGTATGATTGGTTTAGGGAATTCACTGTTCCAAAGCATAATTAAATCAAGTTATGTAACTGCATTTAAAATAACTTAGTAAATCTTATGATTGTTAATACCAGTCGGTTGCTTTGCCAACATCTGAAGAAGGGACAATTGATTCTGGGAAAAAAGCAATGACTGAGGAACTTTAGACAGTCAGTAGCAGGAATGAGTTTTGGTTACAAGTCTCTGTGTTCAGTATGGTTGTTCACTGATTGAGGCATGGTTTTTATGAGGTGGAGGATCTTGAGAATACTGGAAGACATATAAGACACATAGTAATTTTTTGACAAAAATTAAAGACAAAGAAAAATTATTAAAAGCAACAAGGGAAAAACGACAAATAACATACAAGGGAACTCCCAACAGCTGATTTCTCAGCAGAAACTCTACAAGCCAGAAGGGAGTGGCATGATATATTTAAAGTGATGAAAGGGAAGAACCTACAGCCAAGATTACTCTACCCGGCAAGGATCTCATTCAGATTCGATGGAGAAATCAAAAGCTTTACAGACAAGCAAAAGCCAAGAGAGTTCAGCGCCACCAAACCAGCTCTACAACAGATGCTAAAGGAACTTCTCTAAGTGGGAAACACAAGAGAAGAAAAGGACCTACAAAAACAAACCCAAAACAATTAAGAAAATGGTCATAGGAACATACATATTGATAATTACCTTAAACGTGAATGGATCAAATGCTCCAACCAAAAGACACAGGCTCGCTGAATGGATACAAAAACAAGACCCATATATATGCTGTCTACAAGAGACCCACTTCAGACCTAGGGACACATACAGACTGAAAGTGAGGGGATGGAAAAAGATATTCCATGCAAATGGAAATCAAAAGAAAGCTGGAGTAGCAATACTCATATCAGATAAAATAGACTTTAAAATAAAGAATGTTACAAGAGACAAGGAAGGACACTACATAATGATCAAGGGATCAATCCAAGAAGAAGATACAATTATAAATATATACGCACCCAACACAGGAGCACCTCAATACATAAGGCAACTGCTAACAGCTATAAAAGAGGAAAAGGACAGTAACACAGTAATAGTGGGAGACTTTAACACCTCACTTACACCAATGGACAGATCATCCAAACAGAAAATTAATAAAGAAACACAAGCTTTAAATGACAAAATAGACCAGATAGATTTAATTGATATTTATAGGACATTCCATCCAAAAACAGCAGAGTACAGTTTCTTCTCAAGTGTGCACGGAACATTCTCCAGGATAGATCACATCTTGGGTCACAAATCAAGCCTCAGTAAATTTAAGAAAATTGAAATCATATCAAGCATCTTTTCTGACCACAATGCTATGAGATTAGAAATGAATTACAGGGAAAAAAACGAAAAAAACACAAACATATGGAGGCTAAACAATACGTGACTAAATAACCAAGAGATCACTGAAGAAATCAAAGAGGAAATCAAAAAATAACTAGAGACAAATGACAATGAAAACACGATGATCCAAAACCTATGGGATGCAGCAAAAGCAGTTCTAAGAGGGAAGTTTATAGCTATACAAGCCTACCTCAAGAAACAAGAAAAATCTCAAGTAAACAATCTAACCTTACACCTAAAGGAACTAGAGAAAGAAGAACAAACAAAACCCCAAGTTAGCAGAAGAAAAGATATCATAAAGATCAGAGCAGAAATAAATGAAATAGAAACAAAGAAAACAAAAGCAAAGATCAATAAAACTAAAAGCTGGTTCTTTGAGAAGGTAAACAAAATAAACCATTAGCCAGACTCATCAAGAAAAAGAGGGAGAGGACTCAAATCAATAAAATTAGAAATGAAAAAGGAGAAGTTACAACAGACACTGCAGAAATACAAAGCATCCTAAGAGACTACTACCAGCAACTCTATGCCAATAAAATGGACAACCTGGAAGAAATGGACAAAGTCTTAGAAAGGTATAACCTTCCAAGACTGAACCAGGAAGAAGAAGAAAATATGAACAGACCAATCACAAGTAATGAAATTGAAACTGTGATTAAAAATCTTCCAAGAAACAAAAGTCCAGGACCAGATGGCTTCACAGGTGGATTCTATCAAACATTTAGAGAAGAGCTAACACCCATCCTTCTCAAACTCTTCCAGAAAATTGCAGAGGAAGGAACACTCCGAAACTCATTCTGTGAGGCCACCATCACCCTGATACCACAACCAGACAAAGATACTACAAAAAAAGAAAATTACAGACCAATATCACTGATGAATATACATGCAAAAATCCTCAACAAAATGCTAGCAAACAGAATCCAACAACACATTAAAAGGCTCATACACCATGATCAAGTGGGATTTATCCCAGGGATGCAAGGATTGTTAAATATATGCAAATCAATCAATGTGCTACACCATATTAACAAATTGAAGAATAAAAACCATATGATCATCTCAATTGATGCAGAGAAAGCTTTTGACAAAATTCAACACCCATTTATGATAAAAACTCTCCAGAAAGTGGGCATAGAGGGAACCTACCTCAACATAATAAAGACCGTATATGACAAACCCACAGCCAACATCATTCTCAATGGTGAAAAACTGAAAGCATTTCCTCTAAGATCAGGAATGAGACAAGGATGTCCACTCTCACCACTATTATTCAACATAGTTTTGGAAGTCCTAGCCACGGCAATCAGAGAAGGAAAAGAAATAAAAGGAATACAAATCGGAAAAGAAGAAGTAAAACTGTCACTGTCTGCAGATGACATGATACTATACATAGAGAATCCTAAAGATGCCACCAGAAAACTACTAGAGCTAATCAATGAATTTGGTAAAGTTGCAGGTTACAAAATTAATGCACAGATATCTCTTGCATCCCTATATGCTAATGATGAAAAATCTGAAAGAGAAATTAAGGAAACACTCCCATTTACCATTGCAACAAAAAGAATAAAATACCTAGGAACAAGCCTACCTAGGGAGACAAAAGACCTGTATGCAGAAAACTATAAGACACTGATGAAAGAAATTAAAGATGGTACCAACAGATGGAGAGATATACCATGTTCTTGGATTGGAAGAATCAATATTGTGAAAATGACTATACTGCCCAAAGCAATCTACAGATTCAATGCAATCCCTATCAAATTACCAATGGCATTTTTTACAGAACTAGAACAGAAAATCTTAAAATTTGTATGGAGACACAAAAGACCCCAAATAGCCAAAGCAGTCTTGAGGGAAAAAATGCTGAGCTGGAGGAATCAGACTCCCAGACTTCAGACTATACTACAAAGCTACAGTAATCAAGACAATATGGTACTGGCACAAAAACAGAAATATAGATCAATGGAACAAGATAGAAAGCCCAGAGATAAACCCACGCACCTATGGTCAACTAATCTATGACAAAGGAGGCAAGGATATACAGTGGAGAAAAGACAGTCTCTTCAATAAGTGGTGCTGGGAAAACTGGACAGCTACACGTAAAAGAATGAAATTAGTACACTCTCTAACACCATCCACAAAAATAAACTCAAAATGGATTCGAGACCTAAATGTAAGACCGGACACTATCAAACTCTTAGAGGAAAACATAGGAAGAACACTCTTTGACATAAATCACAGCAAGATGTTTTTTGATCCACCTCCTAGAGTAATGGAAATAAAAACAGAAATAAACAAGTGGGGCCTAATGAAACTTCAAAGCTTTTGCACAGCAAAGGAAACCATAAATAAGACGAAAAGACAACCCTCAGAATGGGAGAAAATATTTGCAAACGAATCAACGGACAAAGGATTAATCTCCAAAATATATAAACAGCTCACACATCTCAATATTAAAAAAACAAACAACCCAATCCAAAAATGGGCAGAAGACCTAAATCGACATTTCTCCAAAGAAGACATACAAATGGCCAAGAAGCACATGAAAAGCTGCTCAATCACTATGGAGAACAGTATGGAGGTCCCTTAAAAAACTAAAAATAGAATTACCGTATGATCCAGCAATCCCACTACTGGGCATATACCCAGAGAAAACCATAATTCAGAAAGACACATGCACCCCAATGTTCATTGCGGCACTATTTACAATAACCAGGTCATGGAAGCAACCTAAATGCCCATTGACAGACGAATGGATAAAGATGTGGTACATATATACACGATGGAATATTACTCAGCCATAAAAAGGAATGAACTTGGGTCATTTGTAGAGACTTGGATGGATCTAGAGACTGTCATACAGAGTGAAGTAAGTCAGAAAGAGAAAAACAAATATCATATATTAATGCATATATGTGGAACCTAGAAAAATGGTACAGATGAACCGGTTTGCAGGGCAGAAATTGAGACACAGATGTAGAGAACAAACGTATGGACACCAAGGGGGGAAAGTGTTAGGGGGATGGGGGTGGTGGTGTGATGAATTGGGCGATTGAGATTGACATGTATACACTGATGTGTATAAAACTGATGACTAGTAAGAACCTGCTGTATAAAAAAATAAATAAAATTCAAAAAAGAAATAAAATAAAATAAAATAAATTTTAAAAAGAAATATAAGCCCTAGAGGTATTTTTCTGTTTGTTCCTATTCACAAAATTTATTTTTCATTCTCTTTCTAATTTTTCAGTTGCAGAAATTTATTCTGGGAAACATTAAATGCCTTGATATAGCTTATTCACTCATGAAGATAGTAGTACAATTCAGGAACCTCTGTCTTTCTGCATTCCAAAGTAGTATAATGCCTATTCTGAGGCAAAATTAAGGGTGAGACATGGAATTATCATTCGTGTTTACTTATATATTTTATTACATCCTTAGTTTGTTATTTAAAATGTGAGCTCTTAACTAACTCATTGTTTAAACAAGTAAGCAATTTACACCTATCTTGTTAACTACAGCTGGTGACATTCTCTTGCAGACATTGTGGGGGCAATGGTGTGCTTTTGTGAATAAATTGAATTTAAAACACAGTTCTTTGGAGTTATTTTTCATATATTTGTCCTTTGTCTACACCTGTATTACATGTAGCATCTCAGGGTGGTGGCATGAATTTATTTAAAAGGAAAACCAAAAACTCATAAAAGTTCTGTAAGCTAAGAAACTGAACATTGAAGATCATTGGCAAAGTCCAGGGAGATAAATTGAACAATACATGCTATCTATTCTACGTTCTGAACCAGAATAGGGCAAACTGTCCAAAGGGAATAGGAAAAGACTTGGACCGATGCCCACAGGGGCTGGAAACAGGCAGCTATCTCAGGGTAGTAACTTCAGGAGCTGGAGTTCTCTATCCCCCATAGCCCACATCAACACCTGTATTGCCAGATCATTTCAGAGGCAAAATGCCCCAAATGCAGTAAGGCAAGAAGTAGAGACGGATAGGAAGCAGCATGTTGTATCCTAGGATTGATGGACCCCATGGCAAGCTGTGGTGAAGATTAGTGGGAGCAGGATGTGCTAGGAATTGTGGGCTGGGCAAACAACTTCTTCAGAGAACCTTGCCCAGGCGGCCCAGGCTCAGAGCAGCCAACCCAACGAGAAAGATGTTTGCTAAGGATCCAGGTTTTGAAATTGGGCTCCGGTGCATCAATCTGCCTTTGAAATTGAGGTTGCTAAAAAACCCAACTACCTGTTTTGCTGCCAGACACCAAGCGTGGTGAATCTCTTCCTATCTTAGCGAGGATGAGTTAAAAATGGGAGTCGGGGTGTGGCTTACGAAAAGACATGGCTACCCATGTCTTTCACTGCTCTGAAGATTTAAGAGCAGCACATAGTTCTAAAAAAATTTTTTTTTGTAACAAGCAGATGAAGTTGTCTCCTGAAGGAAAGCCAGGAGGATATGACCTCTATAGTGATAACAAGCTGAAACAAGGTAAAAATTGCAGAAGTCGGCTGAGATAAGGAAAGAAGATGAAGAAACCTAAAATGAAAGAAGTAAAAGAACAAAACTGATGTAGCAGTTTTGATTAATTCACTCATGAAATAGTCATTCATTAAATATTTATTGAACACCTACTATGCACCTGCCATTCTAGGCACTTGTGATGCAGTAGTGAACAAAACATATAAAGCAATTATGAAAAGTTCAGCCTAAAAGTTACAAGATTTCTAGTGGAAACTATTAGAAAAATAGGAGTAGAAACAACATTTAAGGTTGCTAGAAGAAAACTTTTCTAAGTTCTTTGATTTCCAGGTACTATTAGTTCAAAATACACACACACACACACACACACACACACACACACACACTCCCCTAGATATATTCTGATAATTTAAAATTTCCATTCCAAGGAAAAGGAAAAGTCCTAACAGCATCTAGGCAGAAAAGAAGAAGTTATCTACATCCAAACAAAAACCAAATTGACCTCGGAGTTCTTTTCTACAACACAAATACCAGAAGACCATCAGGGCATCGCTAGCCCGTTTGGAGCCTTATGTGGATTAGAAAATGGCAATTCTTCTTTTAAGATCTTTCATTTTCTTTTCTTTTTCTTTTTTGTTTGGCCAAGCCGTGCGGCTTGTGGGATCTTAGTTCCCTGACCAGGGACTGAACCTGGGCCCTCAGCAGTGAAAGTGCGGAGTCCTAACCACTGGACTGCCAGGGAATTCCCTTCATTTTCTTCTTGGAAAAGTATCTTAGTGTACGGATTTTGTTACAACAAGACACTTTACTCCTAACTACTGGAAACTTGCTTTAATAGACATACAAACCTGAGACATCTATGATGTGAATGGCACTTTCCAGGGCTTTGCAGGACACACAACCTTACAGTGACCCTGAGGATGGTGGAGAACATAAGGTTGTCTTCCTGAGAATTCTGTGCCTTCCAAGTTGCCATTCACGTGTGAGGACTTTCAGATATATGTAAAGACCTGGAAAGTAGGATACTTACTCAGAAAGCCATCCAAAGACAAATAGTGGCTGAGCAAAAACTTAATGCAAATTGAACACTCAAATATGTGAAAAACCACGGTAGGAAATATGTAGAGAAATAGAGACTATACACCTGAAACTAACACAGCAGTGTAAATCAACTATATTTCAATAAAAAAATTTTTTAAATGATCCAGACTCAGAGATACAGAGAACAGGCATGTGGTTGCCAAGGGGGAGAGGGGTAGGGAAAGGAAGGATTGGGAGCTTGGGATTAACAGACGCAAACTATTATATATAGGGTGGATAAACAACAAGGTCCTACCGTATAGTATAGGGAACTATATTCAATATCCTGTGATAAACCATAATGGAAAAGAATATGAAAAAGCGTATATATGTAAAACTGAATCACTTTGCTGTACAGCAGAAATTGACACAACATTGTAAATCGACTATACTTCAATAAAAATTTTAAAAATAATAAAAATAAACATGATCCAACTATATGCTGTCTATGAAAGACTCACTTTAGATCCAAAGAGACAAAAAGGTTGAAGTGGAAGAATGGAAAGAGATATTCCACAGAAATAGTAACCAAAAGAGAACAAGTGATTATATTATATATTATCAGACAAAATAGACTTTAATTTTTTTTAAAAAAGGTTACAATAGACAAGGACATTATACATTAACAAAAAGGTCAAATATAGGTGACTTCCCTGGCAGTGCAGTGGTTAAGACTCCACACTTCCATTGCAGGGAGCACAGGTTCCATCCCTGGACAGGGAAATAAGATCCAACATGCTGCAAAACGCGGCCAAAAAAAAAAAGAGGTCAAATATAGCAAGAGGATAACAAAAAAAAAAAGAAATGGAGACTAAATATAATAGCTCATGTGTGTGTAATTACAAATTAAATATAGCAGCCAAAACCTATTCTCAATAATAGATTTATTTAACAAAATGATATAAGAAGTATCAGGGTCAGTAACCCCAGAGTAATTTAAAAACAGCTTAAGGTCACAGTAATTTAAACTGGTTCTGGCATAAGAATCAACAGGTCAATAGTATAGACTAGATTAAAAAGCTCTGAAAGGAAATCTAGAGTATATATATATAAGGATGCTAAGATGCAGCAGAACTAAAAATCCATGCTAAAAGGTACTGGGAAAATTGGTTCAGTTTTTAGAAATTTAAATTTAGATTCCCTCACCATATAGCATATTAAAATAAATTACAAGGGAATAAAGGCTTAAGGAACAAGATTAAATCATTGAAATATCGAGACAGATAGATGTGGATGAATATTAATCATATACAAGCTAAGTAAGGAGTTTGAGCACAAAAGTTGTGCACCTAATAACAAAGGCATGTATCAATAAATTTGACTATATAGTAATAAACTATGTTCAGCAACAATAACAACAACACCCTAAATAATTCCATGTCCACAACAATCTGGGGAAAATATTTGTAACAAAATTTGTCAACAAGTTCACATTCATGAATCAGTAAGAAAAACATTAAGGTCAGTACACCTTATTTCACTTACCAGTTCATAGAAGCAAACCTTTGATCTCATTGGTGTCTAAAGATTTTTTTAATGATTGTATTTAGTGTTGGCTATGGTTGTAGCGTGGGTTCTCATGCTGCTGAAGGGAACTGTAAAATGATATATTTTTGGATATCAGTTTGGCAGTATTAGGAGCCTTTACCGTTCATACCCTTTAACCCAGTTATATCAGTTACAGAATTTACTTTATGGAAATGAAGATGCAGATGTTGAAGTATGTTCATTGATAGACTGGTTAAATAACCATCCATTAAAAATGGTGGTTTTAAAAATTATTTAATGACAGGTCAAATGTTCCTTATACAATATCAAGTGAAATAAAAGCAACATACAGCACAATATATGTGTTCTCAAATTCTTCCAATTTGAGAAAAATTTACTGGAAGAAAATATACCAAAATGTTATTAGGAAGGGTTATATAGTTTATTTCTTTTTATGTTCCTTTTATACTCTTATACCCCTTTATGTTCTTTTATATGAGTTTGTATTATTTTTATAAGTAGTTTGAATAAAAGTAAAATGTTAAATTTTTCCCAGCATCTTCTGCCCTCATTGCATGTGTTTTCCACCAAACATTGGATTTTATGTAGAAAACTTCCGTCTGTTTGGCTTCGTTCTATAAGTAAATGTATAAACCATATTGAGTGTGTATGTGTCTGTGTGTGAGTGTTGAGGAGAAAGAGGATTTTCATGGTATCGGTGAAAGGATAAATAAAAGAATAAACATTTCATCTTATTTGACCCCCCTTCGGGCAACTGTTTTATACTGTAAATTCTATTTATGAGATGCCAGGAGAAAAAAATCTGATGAATTTCTTTCTTCAAGATGGTAGTCATAAATTTAAATATGTAGTCATATCAGTGGACAGTTTTGACCTAAGCAAGACCTTTTATAAAATCAGGCAAAGTTTTAACACTTAGGATGCCATTTAAAAAATGTGCAATATAGGATGAAATGGTACCTGAAACAACACTCAGTTGAAATGTGGGCAGTCCTCCTCTCTTCCTGGATGCGATCCTGTTGCCCCTTTCTTTGTGCTGTGAGCAGTTTCTTTATCTAGGGCTTTGTGTCTCTTAGGCCGCAGGTGGGTTGCTAGCTAGAGCCATTTGAAAAGGAGCAGGGTAAGAAAACAGTGTCAGTGTATTAAGAGAGAGTAGCATACCTAGCAGAGTTACCTGGTACTACCTCTACTAATATTCTAGGTGATCTTCCTCCACATCACTTTGACTTTGCAGTTATTCCTTCTCAATAATGAAACAGTTACAATATCAGAAAGTACCTGGGTGGCTGAGTTTAAGTCAGAAGGTCTGCTGATGTACAAATAAATTGTATCCCCAAAGCTCTCTGTACTCTACAATTCTGTTCCTCCCTTAAAAACAAAAACATAATAACCTTAATAAGAATCTTTTTCCTTAATAGCCTATAGCACTTTCAGATAATTTTCCCCCTGTAACACCAATATGAAAGCTGGTATTTTCTTCTTTTTTCAACGGGCAGGTGAGAAACAGGGTTTGATTTACAGATATAGTTACAACTCAGAGTTTGTCTTTCAGCATAATGACTGAAATGGTAGCTTTTTTAAAACTTCTTTTTTCCCCCCCTACTTATTTGATTCTCTTTGCTTTTGTAAGGAATCTAGGAGAAAAGCATATATTTTTAATAAGTTAATGATTTTGTACCCTGTTGGTTATTGCCTCGTATTGTGTCTGTTTTTCAAGTCTTTGTTTTGATGCAGGGACAAAGTTTTATAAAAGATTTGCTCTTACAGATCTGAAAGTATACCCACTTAGAGTAAAAAAGAACAGGCCTGAATCATTCAGAAGACCTTTTTATATGACATGTTGGCTTTGAAGAATCTATATATTATTTTACCAAAAGCTTTTTTGTTCCTTTTATAGACTAGAATATCTTACATGAATTATTTAGCCTAGTTATACTTAATCTTTAGCATTTTCATTTCCTTCCCAGCCCTTATTTTCTTGTCTTCCAGCCAAAAAAGACCAGAAAAAAGGATTTGTGATGTTTTCAGTTTAAAATAGGGTTCTTCTCACCAACTACTTCTGCTAGTTCAGGAGAGCTAAATAAAGGCAGGGGAAAGTTGGTGATTGGTATTTGGTGGCAAATGTTTATCCCACTTTGGATATGAAATGCCTATCAATGGGGAAGAGCTGGTGAACAACTAGATAGGTTTGTTAGGAAGAGGTAAGTGAAGGGAGGAGACTTGGAAGAGGTATTCTGCTACCAGCAACTACCAAGTATTATAGAAGCCTTTCCTCTGGTCTTAGAAACCCAATTAAATGTGTCCCTGGGTTTCAGATGGCAGTATAGATACCAGTCTATTGTCAGCCATCCTGGCCCTTTTGCGTAGTCTCAAGACATTGACACTGCTGGTTCATCCATATTCTATTGCCAAATCTGTTCTTCGTCCCCCAGCCCCTCCACCTTCTCCTTTTCCTTCCCTGACAATGCCTGCAGGGTAGTAAGAAAGAGAATTTTGGAACTGAGAAATGAGGGACTGGGGAAGAGGAGGATTTATTTTTTATTCTCTGGGTTCTTGCTACTCTGTTTCAGAATGTACCCCCAGACAGTTGGGATTCCCAGTTTGAAAAACACTGGAGAATGACTTTTCTTCTGCCTCTTTTCCTTTGCAGGAAACGCATGAAATTGTGGCAATCAAGAAATTCAAGGACAGTGAAGGTATATATATACTTTTTCTTTTTATATTTAGTTTTTGTGAATAGAATATGGAAGAGATGAAATCTAGCTGATTAGACTCTGTTCCTCAGATTTTACGGTCTCAATCTCAGTAAATATATCTTAATTATCATCATGCTTTGCTTTGAAACATTTAGTTCCTCCCGTGTGAATCTTTTCAAATCTCATGATATCAGAAAATTCATCTTGTGTTTTAAGGGACAGTCAACACTGGAAATCTTGCTTCAAATGCTGGATAGAAAACATGCTATTTACACTGTTTCTAAATACTAACAGTTTAAAATGATAAAACTTACTTGAAGTAAATACTTCCTGGGTTCACACAAGTAGCAAGTGTTATGTTAAAGGCTTCAGTATTGGTTACTGCGATCTCTGCTTCCTAGTTAGCTAGAAATATAAAGGTAAGTGGTATGTAAACAGTACAGAGGGAATGGTTTTATATTTAGAATAACTTATTGGGAAAATAAAAGCTTTTCAAGAAGAAATACCATACTTGGAGGCTTTGGTCACACATCCAGACCATTTCAAATGGAGTATTAAAATTACCCTATCCTGGACAAGAAAGTTTAAAATAAAGGATTAACAACAACAACAACAAAAATAGTGCACCAAAAAAAAAGTAATGTACAAAAGAAAAAATAAATAAAGCATTTCATTAGGCCATTAGGTTTTAAATCCAGACTCTTGGCCATCCAAATACAGCCAAGTAGAAAAACTGACCACAAAGACACACATGGCCTTTAAGAAGCTCTAGGCAGCATTTTTTCAATTTTTTTTTTTGACAGAGATCCGACAGCAGAAGTATTTTTTACCTCCTACACAGTATCCTCATACATAATGTCATATATATAACTGAAGCAAAAGTTTCACAGAATTATTTATTTTATTAATGTGAGATTCTCCATTTTCTGTTCTTTCTTGCTCATATAAATTCATATAAGTGCCTATTTTGGCATGAAATACGTTGATGTCACCACTAATGAGTCACAACCTGCCATTTGAAAACAAGTGCTGCAGGAGTAAGAGGCCCCACCATAGCATCAACCTTCATATCTAATTGGAAGTGTGACAATAGGCATTCATAGCCTACCTTCATCAGCACACAGTGACTGTGCTGTAAGACACCAGCCTCTGTATTTGTGAAGTTTCATCACCCCTACCTTAGAGACTTAGCAAACATTAAATAACAAAAGGGCCTCGCTAACAACTCCTGGGGTAGATGCAGTAGTATTTGATGTAACCCAGCTCTGATGTGCTGGTTATGTGGAGCACAAGCACGTCAGCCAGGAATTTTAGCATTGGCTTGGCAGCCTTAAGGAGAAGGCAACAAAAAAATACTTTAGCTTGTTCTTTAAAAACAAAAACCAAAAAAGCCCTGCTTCCAATCATGTACCTGTAGTCTAGTGGGAAGCAATAGCCCCAGGCCAACCCCCTAGGAGACCACTGGAAATAAGCTCTTTGAGCAGTGGCTTTGGGCTAACCGCAGGTGGCCAGGAGACAAATGGTGATCTACTAAAAAGAGTGGTTGCAACAGTAGATCAAAGCATAACCTTTGCCTGTATATAAAGACTTCTGGCTGTGCATTCATCTTGTAAGGCACATTGTCAACCATCAGCTACCACCAAAAATAATAATTGTCATCAAATTTTTGAAAAGCAGTGCAATCTAGGCCATGTATGTCATTGCTGTTTTTAAGAAAACTAAATACCCAATTCTTCACAACCTCTATCCTATGAATACCAGTTCTTAGCTTCAATTAAACAATATATTAGTCCCTGAATTACAGTACCTTCAGATTGGCAATCAGTAGTGTATCTGTTAAAATTCATTGAGCACTGGGGACTTCCCTGGCTGTCCAGCAGTTAAGACTCCGCACTTCCACTGCAGGGGGCTCGGGTTCGATCCCTGATCAGGGGAACTAAGATCCCACATGCCGTGTGGCGCGGCCAAAAAAAAAAAAAAGAAAAGAAAAATTCATTGAGCACTGAGTCAGGTGCTATAAGAACAGTGAAGGTAAATCAGGTCTGGATACTTTCAAGAAACTTCTGACCTATTAACAGAATTAAGACCTGTAAATAAAAAGCAGTAAAACGGAGTAGAAAGCAGTCAGTGCCTGAATGACTTTGTATAATTTTGAGGTGAGAGAGATTGTTTCTAGCTCTGGCATCCCAGGGGTGTATGGATAGTCTAAACATTATAGGAAACATTTGATCAGTTTTTATTTCACTGAGCTGACAAAACATGAATCCACTCTGCCCTCATTTCTGCTGGGCCATTATCAGTTGCCATACCTCACAGGCATGCAGCCGCATCACCCACCCACTTTGCAGATGGACAGCTTTGTAAGTGCGCCTATACATACTTCCAGAGGGACACTTCCTAAATATTTCAGCAATAGAATCTAAAAACATATCCAATTATTCATAACTTTTTAGTTCCAAGCCTATTCTAGGCACACTTTCCTATTGTTTCCAGTTCTCCCTGGGAGATCTCACACAATCTTTTCTGTCTTTACCCTTTTCCTCCCGCCAGAGTAGTATCATGCTTAATGGAAAGTAAGGGAAAATGTGTGGTAAACACCCTTTTGGAGTGTGAAGTGTACATAGATAGTCTAGTATAGGTGAGGATGTCCATTCAACCCCTATGTAAACCCCTTAATTCTGTATCAGTTTATCATCTTAAATTTTAGTCAGGCTAATTATAATAAAAAATACAGTTTCATGATAATATTGCCCTTATTGTCATATAGCTCTCATGAATTTCTTTTATTAGGTACTCTGAATATATTCTTTTGATATTTTGGTAGTGACTTTTCCAAATCCAATGTTTAAAAATCTTCGTGAAGGTAATGAAATAATCCTGTGAAAGCACTGTTAAACTGAAATAGGATCTGAAATTGGTCTGACCCACGTTCAAGCTAATCAAGTATTCTTATGCTGATTATATCAAGGAATATTTTATGAGTATATATTACCTCCTGTTAGCTTTAAAAGATTATGATAATGTCCTGTTTTCTTGTTAAATTCATATGTATGCACAAATTTGCATGAAACATTTTTAAAACAACATTTTAAGGTAAACCACTATTTAGTTCAAGAAGTCCTTATTATCCCAGGACAATAGATTACTATTTAAAATGGAAACCAAAATTTCATAGTAAATAAAAAGTTAGATCGGGAGTTTAAGTTGAAAAAATGAAACTAAAATTATAAAAATAAGTTTATCTTATAGTTAACACAATTTAGATTATAATAGCAACTATGTACTGTTTCTTAGAAAAAAGAATCAATTGTTATCTTTTGGCAGGGTGGGGCAATTTTTACAGTAAAATTGTAGGCTAGGTCAGTGAATGACTTCCACAATAAAAAGGTCATTAAAAATATACAAAAGGCTTTGTCACTCTTCTCTTGGTTTTTGTATGTTCCTGTTTTTTTGTCTTCATCCTTGTTCGTTTTTTATTCTCCAGTTGTTAGCTGATATAACACCATCAGATCATTTATCAGTGTGTGCCTGTGATTTTCCCTGAAAGACTTTGACACACTGGTGGGAATCAACACCTGTTAAAAGGAAGGAATGTTTGAGTGATGACAGTTTTATTTGAGATCACTTCATTTGTTAATATTTTCTTGTTTTGATGACTTTTGCTTCTTTATACATCATCACAAATGTGGAGTCTCAGATAGATAATGAATTCTTAATGATATCCTGAATGATAGTATTATAAATTTGTCTATTAATGTAAATTCCCACATAGAAACATTAACTAATAAATACCTAACCGACCAGAAGTCTCCATAGAAATTTTTTTTAATTAATTAATTAATTAATTTATGGCTGTGTTGGGTCTTTGTTGCTGCGCGCAGGCTTTCTCTAGTTGCAGCGAGGGGGGGCTAATCTTCATTGCGGTGTGCGGGCTTCTCATTGCAGTGGCTTCTCTTGTTGTGGAGCACGGGCTCTAGGCACATGGGCTTCAGTAGTTGTGGCTCGTGAGCTCTAGAGCGCAGGCTCAGTAGTGGTGGGGTACGGGGCTTAGTTGCTCCGCAGCATGTGGGATCTTCCCAGACCGGGGATCGAACCCGTGTCCCCTGCATTGGCAGGCGGATTCTTAACCAGTGCGCCACCAGGGAAGTCCCCTCCATAGAATTAATTCTGCTCAGTACATATTTGGATTTTTCTGAGAGGAGAAAAATGACCACAGACCAAAAAGATACTAGAGATTATTTAGTTAAAAGGTACTTTTCAGACTATGTATAATAATAAAGTTAGCCTAATCCTCCTACCTTTCCTATAATTCCAATCTTGCACAATGAGATTTGATGTTCAGATGATAATCTTCTATCACTATTGGATCATCATTTTCACGTACACACATGTGCCAGTGTCTACGGTCCTCAATTTTTTAAATAATCCAAGAGCACTGATATAGATTAGATAGCTTTGGACCAGCAAGAATGAAAACATTGTTTAACCTTTAATTGAAGAAGTCCTGTGGTCTAAAATTTATATTTGACAAACATTTGGATCTTCTGATGTGACAATACCTTCTGTTTATTTGAACTTTTCAGTCCTTCCTGAATGTATGGGTGATGGGGTGAGGAGGGATCCTCCCCACTTGTCACTGGGCCTCCGTACATGGCAAGGAGGCTGACTCTCAGGGAGCTGTGTGGTAATCCATGGTTAACATGGAATTTAGGTTGTGTCTTTGCTTTTATATCAAATAAAATTGCTTGCATTTCATATTCTGCTGCTGCTTATGTTTCTGTAGATAAATATTTTCCCTTGGAATGGACATCTTTGTTCTTAATCATGAGAAAATGTTTAATTGATCATCTGTTCTTTGCTCCAGTTTATTTCATCCTTATTTTTACCCAGACACTAGACAGCTCTATTCTGATCTTGGGATCAGGGGAACTCCAGTCTCTTATTTTGTATATTTGTAGAAAACAAGGGTTTATAATCTTTAAATTCAAGAACCGGATTTCTCTGTAAGAGAGGCTTTGAGACAAACTTTCCAAACCTTGGTTAAATAGAGAAATCAATTAACTAAGCTTGAGCATTCTGGCTAGTCATGATTTCACCACACTTCTTTTTAATGACCAAAATGGATCTCTTTCAAACTTCAGGGATTCTTCTAAGATTTGGTGAACATTTTGCACCTTTCATGGTTTAATACATTTCCACTGTGCTTTACCTGGCCTTCATCTCTGAAGATTTAAGTTTTCTCATCATTTTTGGTATATATGACAGCAGCACCACCATTCAAAACCCCCTGGCCATGTTACTTGCCTCCTGTTGATGTTCCTTCTTCAGTCAGGGCAACCAGACTCAAAAATGGCACCCTTATGGTTTTGTGCAAGGATGGCTTGACTTTTCCCCACTTTGTACCTGTTTAAAGGTCCATTACGGGGGACCTCTTTGGCTATACAAAAATGTCAGGTTTGTGATTTCATAAAGTAGGTTATAGTTATTTCTGGATTTCTTTTCTAAGCCCACAGTTCTTTAAAAATAGTTTTACAGAAGAGTTTCTGCTCATCTTTAGATTTTTCTCTTTTCGTCACTTACTTATCTTTGCATTTCTTTTGCTCCTGTGATCTTTATTCTTAAAAATTGTTTTCTTTTACTTTGAATCTCCCTTCTTGCTTTTTAGGTGTGTTAACTTGCAGCCTTACTGGCAAGCTTAGAAATAGGTTAGTTTTTGTTTTTTTTAACTTAATGTCCTTCTTCTACCATGCCATTTAGTCATCACTCAATAGAATTTCTATAACTTTGTCATAATTGCTGCCTGTACTAAGCTAAACACCCTCCATGGTAATTGATGACCAGGTCCATCAGCATGCACATAAGCAGGAATCACATGGTGGGACCTTCAGCATCATCTAGTAGAACCCTAACTCTAGTTTACAGCTGAGGAACCACAGCTAGTATGTGATTAACTGAGACTAAGACACAGACCCCAGGATCTTCACTGAGTTTTTCTTCCGCCCACACCATACTGCTTTGCCACATAGTTAAGCAGAAGCAGAGTCTAGACTTGGGTGTTCCGACTTGGGTGTTCCGACTCACTCTCCAAAGCTCGCTCACTGCCTTACACCAAGGCGCCTCCGTCCCTGTGTTCTACTCGGTGTGACATTCCCTTCATTTACCCTGAGAAAGTTATTCTTTGTAGACTTGGTTTCTTCATTTGTGAACTGGAGGAGCCTAGCCTAAATAAAAAGCCATGAGATTATTTCAACTGAAAGGCAGGGGTGTTTGTGCCCTCTTTAGTGGGCTGTGCTTCCACCTTTAAAAAACTGGCTCACTCAGCAGCTTTGCTACTTTCTGAACCTCTGAGGAGAGAAGCATTTGTAAGTGGAATGTTCATTCCTTTTCCCAATCATCTGATCATTTAGTGCCACAATTTTCATTATAAAGTACAGGGGGTAGGCCAGGAACCTTAAAAGTACTCAGAGGAACAAAATGATAGGACTTCCAAATAATGAAGAGTGTGCATTTTGCTTGCACTTAGGGAATTAATAACTCCACTTTCTACCTGTTCCCATTCATTACAATCTTAGTGCCGAAGTGCTTACCTCAACTTTTAATAACTTTGACTGACATAAATTAGAGGAGACTTCATTTCCTAAACAAGATGACTGCTCAAATGAGGTGGTTTTGGCTCTGCATGCTAAGTGATTTTGTGAGCTTCTTTTTGAAGATTTGTTTCCCTTTTCTCTCTAGCCATTGTTTAGCAAAGTCAGTATAGATTCGAATGATATAAATATATATAACAAAGTACCAAAATTCAGTGAGGTTTAGGCTCATAATCAATGAGATTTTAATGAAGAGAAATCATGGATTATTAGATTTGGAAAAGGCCATGGGACTTTTTAGGGTACATGTGTGGGTGCAGAGGAGTGCCCATTTAGTTATTTTATGAATGAAAAGTTAAATGGCTTGCCCAAAGTCACATGTTACAGTGTTATCTGGTTAAAAGGGTCCAAAATCTAGGTCTCCCAGATCCTACTCCAACGTTCCTTCTACGATAGCCATTCTGCTTTGGCCATTTGGCTTTATCTGTTAGCAAGGTGAAACTGCCACAAGTTGCTAATGATACAAAGCTCCCTTTTTTCAGTGCCAAGAATTCGCCAAGCTTTTGATTAGAAGAGGTATTCCAACTTTATTTACCTTTGACTTTGTTGCACCATTTATTTGTAACCAGCTCCAGCATAGCTTAGGGATGTTCTAATGACCGAATATATATGTGTTCTTGACTCTTGGTGCAGTCGGTTTTCTGGAGCCTCCATTTTTTATAATCACATATTGTAGAAGACTTACCGGGGCAGAGGTGAATAGGGGAAAATAAATTCAGTTTGTCTTAACTGTCTGAAAAGCTGCCTTTCAAAGTTCTGGAGAGAGAAGATTGAAAGCAGTGTCCTCAAAACTGAGAGGGCAAAGTGCCTATTGTTTGCTATCACATTGCTGCTTCCCATGTTTTAAGGGAATAAGAGCTAGCCACATATGGGCAAGGATTTCCTCATGGCACCAGTGAAGGCATTCGTGTAGGAAGTATTTATTGATCCCCTCTGTGCCGGGTCCGGTCCTAGGTGGTTGGGTGCGTGTTGTTGAACAGCAAGCAGAACTTAGACCTGTCCTCCTAGAGCTCTCGGATTAGCATGGAGATGGAGGCTTGCTTTGGTTTAGTGATCAAGTGACACTTAAACTGCAGCCTGAAGGAGCCAGCCCTGTAAAGAGTCTGGTAGTATAATGAGAGTTCTCGGCAGAGGGAACAAGCTCAAAGGCCCCAAGTTTGAAAAATAAAGTTTGGGGCTATTTTGGGAACCGAAAGACTAACGTGAGGGAGGGAGAGAAGGGCATGAGATGGGGATGGAAATGCAGACAAGGATCAGGTCATGAGTAGTATAGTTGTCTCTTGCTGAATTACTTCCTTATTAGAAGTAATTTTATTTGCTTCGTATTGAGATCTGTGTGGCAGATCTTAGAGACAGGTGGATTTTAGTTTGATTACCCTAACCTTGGGAGTAACTCAGATGGGACAGCAGAGAAGCAGGTTAACCTTCTTCATAAGACTGAAGACTTTTAGCTTCCCTAGGCTTTAGCAGTTCTGACAGTTACAAAATACTACTTCTCTGGTGCAGCCCCAATTTGCAGAACAGCTGGACATTTATCCCCCCCACAAGCCTCTCAGCCACTTCAGGAAGTCCCCTAGTCATGTCACGCACGTTGCCCCTACTGCCAGGTGGCCCCCCTGTTTCATGCTCTGACATGGGCCCTGTGAGTACCCAGTTCCCAGTTGACCCCCCTGATGTGGGCTATGCTACTGTCAGCCTTTGCTACTGCTGCTTCCTGCCTTCTGATAGGCAGTATCTCTCTCCTTTCCTAATCTGTGCTCCAGCATTCTCCAACAGCTTTCTTGAAGTAGGGAGAATATTTCCCTGGTGTAACCGTTTCGCAAAGGAGTGTTGACTTTGTTTTCTGTTTGTTACAGATATTCTGGGGCTACTGCCAAGCCCATGGTTTTGTTATAGTCTCTTTTCTTTAAACTCAGTTTGAATGGGGGTTAGGGGAATTCCCTGGCGGTCCAGTAGTTAGGACTTGGCGCTTTCACTGCCGGGCCGGGTTCAATCCCTGGTCTGGGAACTAAGATCCTGCACTGTGAGGTACGACCATAATCTGAGAAGTACTCCTGGTATTGCATTTAGGATCTCCCCTCCCCCTTTGGCCCCATTTAGGTTCTTTTCTCTTGTGTATCGTGCTTAGGAAACATATCTTCCTTGAAGGCATCTTCATCTTTCTCGTCCCTGTCCCCAAACTATTTTCTACCTTCCCAGACATGCCTGAACTTGAGGGTTACACAGCTTAGACTTTCAAGCTAGGATTCTGACCATTACCCAAAACCTTGGGGCCAAATGTATTCTAGAATTCATAACTTTTAGATTTTAGAATGGAAATATGGCATGTCACTTTAGCATCCTGTAATCAGGTATTATTTCTAAAGCACAACATATCAATATTCATACTAAGTAGGATAAACAAAGACTGTCAGTGGTCTCGTATTAGTTCAGGATTTGCCTCTAAAGAGATTTGCCTTAAAGTTAGAAAAAGTATTCAATTTTTAGACTGATTTTTTTTTTTTTTTTTTTTTGGTTTTTGGAATGCAGATAAGGGATTATGAACCTGTATCCTTCCTTGTATATACATATGTAAACATGACTGTTAGAATTTCCTGGCTAAATCTAAAGCTATTATAAAAACTCCTTTAACATGAAATATTGCCTTCCCTGCTCCCCTGCCAATTGATCCATTAGAGTTAATGTGACTTCTGTCCTTCCTCTGTGTCTGTGGGGGTTATCATGAGTGGAGTTGATGATACGAAAGGGTGTATTGGTTCAGCATAAGTTCTCCATCCCAGTACAGCTACACTACCTGGGATGGACAGACGGACGTGCCACAGGAGGACAGCAGGAACATGCAGCAGCCGCTATTCAAAGAGAAGATCAGACACCCTTAGAGTTCCCTGCAACTTGACTGTGACCTGCATTGTGCATGCCTGGCATATGACCTCTGCTTACAGAGGTGACTCACATGCAGCCTGGGGAATAAAATGCTCTTTTAAGACAAAGCTTCAGGCCAAACTTTGAAACATCAACTGCTACAGATGTTGCATAAAGGCTCCTCTGCACACTGATGTGGTTAATTCCTTTTTACCCTTTTAAACTCCTTCTTTCTCAGTATGTAGTGTTAGAGTTAAAATGACAGTGGATTTATATGTCGTATCTATAAGTCTGTTTTACATAAACACTTTGCAATAAGCAGTATAAGAAAATACAAGCAGAAAATTAGGTTCATGCTGGTCAAGTAAGCCTTTTCTTCTTTAAGTTTCTTATTCTTGATCCTTTCAACAAGAAAATGTGATATTGAATATTCCATCCTTGGACTTCTTATGCAGAAGTACTCAAAGTGGAAAGTGAAATTGGTATGTTTTCAATGTTCTTAGAATTTTTTGAATAGTGGTTTGAAAGCTTTAATTTTACTCTATTCACCATTGTTTACATTCTAGAAAATGAAGAAGTCAAGGAAACGACTTTACGAGAGCTTAAAATGCTTCGTACTCTCAAGCAGGAAAACATTGTGGAGTTAAAGGAAGCCTTTCGTCGGAGGGGGAAATTGTACTTGGTGTTTGAGTATGTTGAAAAAGTAAGTCACTAACTGACGCAATAGAGATTTGCCTCATTCTTTTATTTAGGGCTGTTTCTGATACTATTAAAGAAAGTATTATTATCTAGTATGACTTGTCATTGTGCTCATAATCTGACTTTAAAAATGACAGTAGTACCCATAATCATTAGAAGTCCTGAAAATATATTGAAGGATTTTGTACAATTTAACTGTAGAGAGATAAATTTAAACAATGTATTGGTTTGACTTCTGAAGTCTTAGACTCTATCTTCAACAAGTAATTTTTAGACTTGGTTTATTTTAATTAAACCTAAGCAAGGCCTCTGAGGGAGAGGCACGTAAATTGACAGTGATGACAGGCATAGGATGGGTGTCTGAATCAGACCTACAGTGGCTAATGAGCGGGCTCATGAAGCAGCCTTTTGTGAATTGCCAGTGCCGTGGCTTTATCTGAGGGAAGAAGATGTGCCAGGAGCCATAAGGTAAAGCTTGAGGAGGTAGATGTGACCACAAGTAAGGAATTAGAAGCGTGGGAGAAAAAAAGAAAAGCACACATTGTTCGAGTTGTCTCTGTAATTGCTTCAATTTTTTTTTTTAATTGTTAACTCTTAGTGACAGTTTTAATCATATGACCTAAGGGCAAATGTCCGATACAGTAAACAATATTGTGTGCCTATGAATTTCTTGGACAGCAGCTGACTTATCACAGTTGGTTATTGTCAAGAACTAAGTGCCTTAACAAGAGTAGAATAAACTGGAGTCAGACAGAACTTTTACAGGTTTCCTTCGTGAGTAAAGGTGGCTCCTGCTGATTTCCTGTTATTATCTAAAGAAGATTAAGACTGGAGAGGTTTATCTTTGCTTTAGTCAATTCCCAGGTGCTTTTTATGTCATAAATGACAGAGTAGCACCACCAGCATCATCATCACGAAATGGAAAGCAGTGTTGCCAAGACGGCTGACCAGTAATGTGGCTTTTTAATTAATTCAACCTTTACAAGTTATTTTTCTAATTAATATGTATATAGTGATTTCATTACAAGCAAAACTTGAAAAAATATTACAAGGCTCTTTGTTGTTTTAAAACACTGTTTTATGTTTCTTTTCAAAAATCTGTTTAAAGGCTTCCTTTCCTGTGTCAATTTAGGTGTTTTCCTAAGGGGCATTTCCCACCAAAATAAAACTGAAGTTTGATATTTAAAAAAAAGTTATAAAAAAAGGATTGCTGTAAAATCAGATGCTTACTTTTTAGTTGTCAAAAATAATCATGCAGTTTGCAGTTTTCACTGCCAAATAATAAAATTCTGACAGATCTATTTCAGTTATCTTTTTTATTTCTGTTCTACTCATGGTGATTGTTCACGGTTAATAACAATTTCATATGAACAAATGGAGAAATTACCTCTGTGTATCAGACACTATGTAATGTCTCCAATCTCTGCTGGAAAGTGGCAGAGCTGCTACCAGAACTCCAGTCCTCTGACCTGCGAGCCTGGGATTCTTGTGCTGGCCTTATGGTTTTTCAGTGGAAGGTGACCATCACCCTCCCATCAGTGGCGGTGCCTAACGATTGACAATGAGTCTCAAGAGGGCAAGGAGAAAGATACTCTTAGGGGTAGGGGGTTGTAACAGAGACGCAGGATTACAGTGGCTTAAACAAAATAGAAGTTTCTCTCTCAGGTACAAATACAAAGGTAGGCGGGTATGGTAACTCTGCTCCACAGCCATAGGAGACCCAGGTTGCTTCTGCCTTTCTGCTCTACCACCCCTGAAATGTGGCCCTTGTCCTCAAGGTCAAGATGGAGCTCCAGCTATCACATCCCATTGGCCAGGACTTAGTTGCGTGGCCACACTAGCTGCAAGGCACAAAGAAAATGTATTCTTCATTCTGGACACTGAGGCATCCACTTACAAGTTGTATTACTCTAGTAAGGGAAGAATGGATATTGGGGGACATTCCTCTCTATAACTCAGGAATTTAGAGTTGAATATGAAATGAGACATACAATTTATGTTCTTTATTACAAAGCCCTCTTATTCCTCCTGTGCATTTGGGACCTCCTGTGCATTTGTTAATTGAAAAAGACAATTTGAGTGGAGAATCACTAAAAAATGATGCATATATACTTTAAACATTTTGTTTTAACTTAAAACATATCAATATACATTCACTTTCCACTCTCTTTAGAGGCAGGGTCAAGGCCTTTTGAGTATTGATTTTCTGGTTGGAGTTCTGATGGGTTTTCTTACATACATCCTACCCATAATGTATCAATGATATCCTGTGTCAGTTTCTTTAAAGTGAAGTGAAAACTTAAAAACATTGCAAAGAAATGGCAAGTAAACAGTTTATTGCAATATATTATTGTGCATGTTGGGATGGAGGAAAGCAGAAAGAGCTGAGGAAGCAGGGGCAGGACTATTTCAGCTGAGAATCTTTGAGAGTAGCATAGGATAAGGGTACAAAAATGTGCGCTTCAGAGATGACTGGCCTGAGTTTAAGCCAAACTCCATTATTTACCAGCTGTGTGATCCTGGCACTGTCCTTGGCTTCTCTCCATGACGATTCCTGACTCGTGGCCCTGGCAATCTTGGGAAAACATCATCCAGTTTCTTAGATCCAGATCCTTGGGCCTCCCTTTCCCCAGCACCACCCCCACCCAGCCTGGACGCATTGACCCAACCGTTTCCTAGGACACGCCCGCCCCACCTCCTTTGGACCTTCGCCCTGTCCTGGACCAGGAGTCGGCCTCAATCCCCATCAGCTTCCAAGGTCTGACCCAGGCCTCTACTACCCTGAAGCGGGCTAACCTGACACATAGCCGTGTGGCTGACAGGGTCTTGGTGCTGCGGCCGGGTGTCAAGCCTGAGCTCTGAGGTGGGAGAGCCGAGTTCAGGACATTGGACCACCAGAGACCTCCTGGCCCCACATAGTATCAATCAGCAAGAGCTCTCCCAGAGATCTCTGTCTCAACACTAAGACCCAGCTCCACTCAACGACCAGCAAGCTCCAGTGCTGGACACCCCATGCCAAACAACTAGCAAGACAGGAACACAACCCCACCCATTAGCAGAGAGGCTGCCTAAAATCATAATAAGTTCACAGACACCCCAAAACACACCACCAGGCACGGCCCTGCCCACCAGAAAGACAAGATCCAGCCTCATCCACCAGAACATAGGCACCAGTTCCCTCCATCAGGAAGCCTATACAACCCACTGAATCAACCTTACCCACTGGGGGCAGACACCGAAAACAATGGGAACTACGAACCTGCAGACGGTGAGAAGGATACCCCAAACACAGTAAGTTAAGCAAAATTAGAAGGCAGATGAAGGAGCAAGGTAAAAACCCACCAGACCAAACAAATGAAGAGGAAATAGGCAGTCTACCTGAAAAAGAATTCAGAGTAATGATAGTAAAGGTGATCCAAAATCTGGGAAATAGAATGGAGAAAATACAAGAAACGTTTAACAAGGACCTAGAAAAACTAAAGACCAAACAAACGATGATGAACAACACAATAAATGAAATTAAAAATTCTCTAGAAGGAATCAATAGCAGAATAACTGAGGCAGAAGAACGGATAAGTGACCTGGAAGATAAAATAGTGGAAATAACTACCTCACAGCAGAATGAAGAAAAAAGAATGAAAAGAATTGGGGACAGTCTCAGAGACCTGTGGGACAACATTAAACGCACCAACATTCGAATTATAGGGGTCCCAGAAGAAGAGAAAAAGAAAGGGACTGAGAAAATATTTGAAGAGATTGTAGTTGAAAACTTCCCTAATATGGGAAAGGAAATAGTTAATCAAGTCCAGGAAGCACAGAGAGTCCCATACAGGATAAATCCAAGGAGAAACACGCCAAAACACATATTAATCAAACTATCAATAATTAAATACAAAGAAAAAATATTAAAAGCAGCAAGGGAAAAGCAACAAATAACATCCAAGGGAATCTCCATAAGGTTAAAAGCTGATCTTTCAGTGGAGACTGTGCAAGCCAGAAGGGAGGGGCAGGACATATTTAAAATGATGAAAGGGAAAAACCTACAACCAAGATTACTCTGCCCAGCAAGGATCTCATTCAGATTCGAGAGAGAAATTAAAACCTCTACAAACAAGCAAAAGCTGAGAGAATTCAGCACCACCAATCCAGCTTTACAACAAATGCTAAAGGAACTTCTCTAGGCAGGAAACACAAGAGAAGGAAAAGACCTACAATAACAAACCCCAAACAATTAAGAAAATGGTAATAGGAACGTACATGTCGATAATTACCTTAAGTGTAAATGGATTAAATGCTCCCACCAAAAGACATAGACTGGCTGAATGGATACAAAAACAAGACCCATATATATGCAGTCAACAAGAGACCCACTTCAGACCTAGGGACACATACAGACTGAAAGTGAGGGGATGGAAAAAGATATTCCATGCAAATGGAAATCAAAAGAAAGCTGGAGTAGCAATTCTCATATCAGACAAAATAGATTTTAAAATAAAGACTATTACAAGAGACAAAGAAGGACACTACATAATGATCAAGGGGTCAATCCAAGAAAAAGATACAACAATTGTAAATATTTATGCACCCAACATAGGAGCACCTCAATACATAAGGCAAATGCTAACAGCCATAAAAGGGGAAATCGAAAGTAACACAGTCATAGTAGGGGACTTTAACACCCCACTTTCACCAGTGGACAGATCATCCAAAATGAAAATAAATAAGGAAACACAAGCTTTAAATGAAGTATTAAACAAGATGGACTTAATTGATACTTATAGGACATTCCATCCAAAAACAACAGAACACACATTCTTCTCAAGTGCTCATGGAACATTCTCCAGGATAGATCATATCTTGGGTCACAAATCAAACCTTGGTAAATTTAAGAAAATTAAAATCTTATCAAGTATCTTTTCCGACCACAGTGCTATGAGACTAGATACCAGTTACAGGAAAAAAACTGTAAAAAATACAAACACATGGAGGCTAAGCAATATGCTACTAAATAACCAAGAGATCACTGAAGAAATCAAAGAGGAGATCAAAAAATACCTAGAAACAAATGACAATGAAAACACGACGACCCAAAACCTGTGGGATGCAGCAAAAGCAGTTCTAAGAGGGAAGTTTATAGCAATACAAGCCTACCTCAAGAAACAAGAAAAATCTCAAATAAACAACCTAACCTTATACCTAAAGCAATCAGAGAAGGAAGAACCAAAAAACCCCAAAGTTAGCAGAAGGAAAGAAATCATAAAGATCAGATCAGAAATAAATGAAAAAGAAATGAAGGAAACAATCGCAAAGATCAATAAAACTAAAAGCTGGTTCTTTGAGAAGATAAACAACGTTGATAAACCATTAATTAGCCGGACTCATCAAGAAAAAAAGGGAGAAGACTCAAATCAACAGAATTAGAAATGAAAAAGGAGAAGTAACAACTGACACTGCAGAAATACAAAGGATCATGAGAGATTACTACAAGCAACTATATGCCAATAAAATGGACAACCTGGGAGAAATGGACAATTTCTTAGAAAAGTACAACCTTCCGAGACTGAACCAGGAAGAAATAGAAAATATGAACAGACCAATCACAAGCACTGAAATTGAAACTGTGATTAAAAATCTTCCAACAGGGACTGAGCTGAGGGCTGGTGACGCGGAGCTACCAGATCGGTCCGAGATGGCAGAGGTGGAGGAGACACTGAAGCAAATTCAGAGCCAGAAGGGCGTGCAGGGAATCATCGTGGTGAACACAGAAGGCATTCCCATCAAGAGCACCATGGACAATCCCAACACCACACCGTACGCCAACCTCATGCACAACTTCATCTAGAAGGCCCGGAGCACCGTGCGTGAAATTGACCCCCAGAATGACCTCACCTTCCTTCGAATTTGCTCCAAGAAAAATAAAATTATGGTTGCACCAGATAAAGACTATTTCCTGATTGTGATTGAGAACCAACCAAATAAGCCGCTCTCTTGGCTCCCTGCGTCATTCCTTAATTTAATGCCCCTCAAGAATAATAGCGTTAATCATGTCAACTGACTGGCATATGGAAGTCACCTTAGAGCCCTCTCAGACCAATCCGGCTGCAGCTCCACCTACCCCACCAAAGTCACCCGTCTGCTGGCCAGTCGCACCTGATTTTCCAGGAGGAAAATCACATCCAGGTTTATGGAGCAAGAGATTGTGAGAAACCCACACACCCTGTTTCCTTCTGACTTTGAGTTCACTTTGTTGCCCTTGGAAAAGGCTGTTTTTCTTTAACTAAAAATAACCAAAACGCTTAAAAAAAAAAAATCTTCCAACAAACAAAAGCCCAGGAACAGATGGCTTCACAGGCGAATTCTATCAAACATTGAGAGAAGAGCTAACACCTAACCTTCTGAAACTCTTCCAAAATATAGCAGAGAGAGGAACACTCCCAAACTCATTCTACGAGGCCGCCATCACCCTGATAACAAAACCAGACAAAGATGTCACAAAAAAAGAAAACTACAGACCAATATCACTGATGAACATAGATGCAAAAATCCTCAACTAAATATTAGCAAACAGAATCCAACAGCACATTAAAAGGATCATACACCATGATCAAGTGGGGTTTATCCCAGGAATGCAAGGATTGTTCAATATATGAAATCAATCAATGTGATACACCATACTAACAAATTGAAGGATAAAAACCATATGATAATCTCATTAGATGCAGAAAAACCTTTCAACAAAATTCAACACTCATTTATGATAAAAAACTCTCTAGAAAGTAGGCACAGAGGGAACTTACCTCAACATAATAAAGGCCATATATGACAAACCCACAGCCAACATCGTTCTCAATGGTGAAAAACTGAAACCATTTCCTCTAAGATCAGGAACAAGACAAGGTTGCCCACTCTCACCACTATTATTCAACATAGTTTTGGAAGTTTTAGCCACAGCAATCAGAGAAGAAAAAGAAATCCAAATCGGAAAAGAAGAAGTAAAACTGTCACTGCAGATGACATGATACTATACACAGAGAATCCTAAAGATGCTACCAGAAAACTACTAGAATTAATCAATGAATTTGGTAAAGTAGCAGGATACAAAATGAATGCATAGAAATCTCTTGCATTCCTATACACTAATGTTGAAAAATCTGAAAGAGAAATTAAGGAAACACTCCCATTTACCATTGCAACAAAAGGAATAAAATACCCAGGAACAAACCTACCTAAAGAGACAGAAGACCTGTATGCAGAAAACTATAAGGCACTGATGAAAGAAATTAAAGATGATACAAACATCTGGAGATCTCTCCATCCAACAGATGGAGAGATATACCATGTTCTTGGATTGTAAGAATCAACATTGTGAAAATGACTATACTACCCAATGCAATCCCTATCAAACTACCAATGGCACTTTTCACAGAACTGGAACAAAAAATTTCACAATTTTTATAGAAACACAAAAGAACCCGAATAGACAAAGCAATCTTGAGAAAGAAAAGACTATACTATAAAGCTACAGTAGGGCTTCCCTGGTGGTGCAGTGGTTAGGAATCTGCCTGCCAATGCAGGGGACACGGGTTCGAGCCCTGGTCTGGGAAGATCCCACATGCCACGGAGCAACTAAGCCCATGAGCCACAAATACTGAGCCTGTGCGTCTGGAGCCTGTGCTCCGCAATGGGAGAGGCTGTAACAGTGAGAGGCCCGTGCACCCCGATGACGAGTGGCCCCCGCTCGCCACAACTGGAGAAAGCCCTCGCACAGAAACGAAGACCCAACACGCCAAAAATAAATTAATTAATTAAGAAAAAAAAAAGCTACAGTAATCAAGACAGTATGGTACTGACACAAAAACAGAAATATAGATCAATGAAACAGGATAGAAAGCCAGAGATAAACCCACGCACATATGGTCACCTTATCTTTGATAAAGGAGGCAAGAATATACAGTGGAGAAAAGACAGCTTCTTCAATAAGTGGTGCTGGGAAAACTGGACAGCTACATGTAGAAGAATGAAACTAGAACACTCCCTAACGCCATCCACAAAAATAAACTCAAAATGGATTAAAGACCTAAATGTAAGGCCAGCCACTATAGAACTCTTAGAGGAAAACATAGGCAGAACACTCTGTGACGTAAATCACAGCAAGATCCTTTTTAACCCAGCTCCTAGAGGAATGGAAATAAAAACAAAAATAAACAAATGGGACCTAATGAAACTTAAAAGCTTTTGCACAGCAAAGGAAACCATAAACAAGATGAAAAGACAACCCTCAGAATGGGAGAAAATAGTTGCAAACGAAGCAACTGACAAAGGATTAATCTCCAAAATATACAAGCAGCTCATGCAGCTCAATATCAAAAAAACAAACAACCCAATCCAAAAATGGGCAGAAGACCTAAATAGACATTTCTCCGAAGAAGATATACAGATTGCCAACAAACACATGAAAAGCTGCTCAACATCACTAATCATTAGAGAAATGCAAATCAAAACTACAGAGGTATCACCTCACACCGGTCAGAATGGCCATCATCAAAAAATCTACAAAGAATAAGTGCTGGAGAGGGTGTGGAGAAAAGGGAACCCTCTTGTACTGTTGGTGGGAATGTAAATTGATGCAGCCACTATGGAGAACAGTATGGAGGTTCCTTAAAAAACTAAAAATAGAACTACCATACAACCCAGCAATCCCACTACTGGGCATATACCCTGAGAAAACCATAATTCAAAGAGTCATGGACCACAGTGTTCACTGCAGCACTATTTACAATAGCCGGGACATGGAAGCAGCCTAAGTGTCCATCGACAGATGAAGGGATAAAGAAGATGTGGTAACATATATACAATGGAATATTACTCAGCCATAAAGAGAAACGAAATTGAGTTATTTGTAGTGAGGTGGATGGACCTAGAGTCTGTCATACAGAGTGAAGTAAGTCAGAAAGAGAAAAACAAATACTGTATGCTAACACATATATATGGAATCTAAAAAAAAGGAAAAAAAGGTTCTGATGAACCAAGGGGCAGGACAGGAATAAAGACACAGACGTAGAGAATGGACTTGAGGACACGGGGAGGGGGAAGGGTAAGCTGGGACGAAGTGAGAGAGTGGCATGGACATATATACACTACCAAATTAAAAATAGATAGCTAGTGGGAAGCAGCCGCATAGCACAGGGAGATCAGCTCGGTGCTTTGTGACCACCTAGAGGGGTGGGATAGGGAGGGTGGGAGGGAGACGCAAGAGGGAGGAGATATGGGGATATATGTAAACGTATAGCTGATTCACTTTGTTATTACAGCAGAAACTAACACAACATTGGAAAGCAATTATACTCCAATAAAGATGTTAAAAAACAAAAAAACATTGCAAAGCAGTTTCAGTGAAGAATCCGTACCACACCACCGTCCCTTGCCAGTGTTTTATAGTTGTTGCACTCACAATCGATTAGATAGCATTATGAGTGGTAGCTTTCCTGTATTACGTCTTTTCAAAGTATTAAACTTCATTTTCTTGTAAACAGCAAACCTCTTTTTTAAAAACATTATTTCATTGGTTTATATGATATTGAATTATATTAAAATAACAAGTGCATCTGTTATAAATACATATGGGAGTATTATAAACAACTGATTGTTTATATGAATACAACTTGACTGGTGGGAACCACATTGTAAAGTTGTAGTAGAGCAGCAACTTTTTGGTCTTAGGACTCCATTTACAGTCTTAACATTATTGGGAACCCTAAGAGCTTTGTATTTATGTGAGTTTTATCTATTAATATTTATCATATTAGAAGTCAAAACTGAGCAATATAAAAATATTTATTAATTCATTTAAAAATAATAATAGACCCATTACATGTTAACATAAATGCCTGTGTATCAGTCATTCTTTCAAGTAAAAATGGTGTACCTGAAGAAAAATGACTAGTTCAGTCTATAACTCTGTTACCCAAGTGCTTTTCCCCATGACAGCTATCGTATTTTGATATGCAGCAGAAGTGCTTTATGTGTATTCCTCATTTTATCATGTAGATTCCTAAAAAGACATGTACTCAAGAACTGAAATTTAATAAAAGTAATAATTTTTACTGCTTCATCAAAGACATCCTTTACTAACATTGGCCTTTTTCTTTTTTTTTTTTTTTTTTTTAACTGTAACGTGGTGGCATTGAAAAATCCAATGCCTTGATTCATGCTAAGGTGCCACCAGTTTACCCATCATTGCTTTGTGCCATCAGTGTAAATACCAACACAGTGAAAAAGGCAAATTACTGAGTGCTGTCATGACTATAGTTTTGATTTCATGGGTCCTCTGAGACCCCCCCTCCTCCGAGATCCACAGATCACACTTTGAGAACTGCTGTCCTAGGTGGTCATCTACAAACAATAAGCTCTAATCATGCTGTAGACCTTAGTCTTATGCTTTACAGAGGGAATGGAGAATATTTAGTTAATCTGGAAATTCAGCAGAAATTGGTTAAGTGGAATTTCTACTTAAAAAATGTGCATGAGTTTTAGAATGGTCTCTGACTCCAGACTAAGATTTTTGAATATCGGTTTGTTTGGAGTCTGTGAATTTTTATTTCAACAGTATTTTGTAGCCTGTTTAAATATTTGTTCTGATTATATTGATCACTGCTAACCTTAGGGATCATTTAAGAATATTTTCCAGGTCTCTCAGAAATATTTCAAGGCTTGGTTTTATTTCAAAGTTCTATTGGAGATGCACAGTGCACTATGTTAAAATGACTGTTTCCCCTCTCTTCTATACATTACAGTGTCTTTTCTCTACTTTATGTTGTTTTTCCCTCGAAATTAGGCTAAAATGATGCCTGATAGGTTTTAGGGAAAGTGAAAAGTGCACAGGGTTATTATTTGAGATAGCATTGGGGAGTAGTAAAAATGGAATTTCTCTTAAAAGAGAACCTTGATTTAATACAATATGCTGCTTCACGAGAAAGCTTGTAGATGGAAAGCAAAACAATTTTTAAAATATGCATGCTGTGTATTAGATGAATTATCGTCCAAGGTGCTTTTTTAAATTGTTAATACATGATTTATGTGCCACCTAATTTTGGAGATCAATGGCTCTCTATTTAATTTTTAGAATATGCTTGAATTGCTGGAAGAAATGCCAAATGGAGTTCCACCTGAAAAAGTAAAAAGTTATATCTATCAGCTAATCAAAGCTATTCACTGGTGCCATAAGAATGATATTGTTCATCGAGGTAAGTATGGAATTTTTGAAATGGAAAATATTAAAATATCAAATAAAGTTAACAAAATATTTCACACAGGCACTGACATTCCATTTAAATTAAATACATTTTGAAAGTATAGGATATGAAACATTGTTTGGGCTCCAAGTCTCCTTTTGTACCACCAAAAGGATGGACTGCACATTTATTTGGATATTATGGTGAGATCTCTGTGTTTGTAAAACCAGATCCGCTTTCAACAGCAGAAGCACCTAGTGATAAAACGAACTCAACAAATGCAAACTTTGAAGCTTACTTGCGGGGGGGAACTACCCTCTCCATTGCCTTTTGGTCCTGCAGGTAGACCAGGTAATGTGAAACAAGCCAGAATCAGGCTTTAGAGGTGGTGCTAAGTCACTGGCCCCCATTGACAGTCACTTCTCGTTTCCTCTTAGACCAAGATCTCTAGTATGTACCTTTACCTCCTGATTTTCCCTACCTGTTCATGAAAAGTGCCCATTGTTTGCAGGTTGTAGGCATGATCAACCTTGCATAAAGGCCATGATTATACTTCCATAAACTGTTCTATTTTGTCCTTTATTGCCATGAAGTGGGTGGTTTATAGCAGTAAAAGGGAAATTACTTGCTCAGCAAGATCTTTAATCTATACCATTTATCTTTTCCTGGTAATCTCTTGCATTCAAGGGACACAAATTGATACAATAATGAAGCTAAAAGATGTTTGTCAGAAAATGTTGCAGTATCCACTTCTTATCTTTGAATTATCAGACAAATGAATACTACATTTTAATTTATCTAAACAGGCACACAAGGATATCACTTTAAAAATAGCCTCACTTTAAGAATAGCTTAAAGGTCATGTGAAGAATGTCAACTCCTATTATTTCTGGAAAGAGACAGTTTGTATTTCTCTTGCATTTGACTTTCATAGCAGTTACATTATGAAGGTTGTTGGCAGCATGGAGAGATGTCTTGGTCACCTGGACATCTAGTGTCTAGGGTAATGATTCTAATAACAGTCTCTACTACAGTTTGAGGCTATTAAGAAACCGATTTAGGTGCATTTCCATAGTGATACTGTGATTTGGTTAAGTGTATAGTGAATTAATGGTTGTGAATTAATTCAGAAACCATGATTCTGAAATCTACAGATCTCACTCCTACCTCTTCCCTTTCTCCATTTTCACTTCTACCATATAATATAGATGATGGGTACTCTAAAAATAGAATTGTGAGATACCTCCAAAGGGAGGGAATTAAACTGCATTTTCTATGTATTTCTACTCCTTAACTCCCACCACATCTTCAAAAGATCCATGGAAAAAATGAGAAATCTTATCTTGACTCATCCATCATAGCTTCAGCACTAGACATTTATGATAGTGAACCACATCATAGAAAACCTAAAGAGATATATAAATATAGAAATTATACAGAAAATCATAACGAACAATGTATCTTATTTGTATTTTTTTCTCCAGTAAATATAATGCTACCTACTTACTCTCATATGTGTTTTTAAAGTATCTTCTGGGTGTAAACATTTTATAGTCTATCTCCAAAAATTTGTATTATTAGTATTTTATAAAGTAAAAATAGTTCCTTAAAATGTGGTAGCCTAGATTTAATCATTCTTGAATTCCTTTCAGAGATCCAATTAATGCCTTTAAGATTTAAGGGGAAAAATATTTTTGAAATGGTGGTCTGCATGTTTTTCAAAAAGAAATTAATTGGAACTTTTGTGTACCAGCATAAAATGTGTTACTCTGCTTTTCACTGCCACAGTTTTCTATTCATATTACTCTGGATATTTCTAATTAGGTGCCATTACAGTGCTCTAACAGTGTCAGTCAGCAGTACATGGAACATTTTTTAATAATTGTTTTTTAATCTTGATACTCCAGATATAAAACCAGAAAATCTCTTAATCAGCCACAATGATGTTTTGAAACTGTGTGACTTTGGTAAGTTAAAAAGAAATTGAGCCCTGTAAGTACAGAATTAATTTAATATAACACTTAGGTAGCTTTTACAGGTGTATTAAAAGTATTTTTTATCTTTTGACTTAAATTAGCAAATGAACATTCTATTGGGTTGTATATTAAAAAAAGGATTTTGGGAAGAGTTCTACTCTCTCTTTGCATAGTTTTGTCTACTATTTTAAAAAATTCATCGTGCAGTATTTGTTTAATGAGAATTCAAAGCAAATACATGCATGTGCATATATTCATAAGCCCAGTACTTAATGACCTCAGAGAAAGAATTTTCCAGAAAATACCACTATGGCCTTCTGGCTTGAGTAGGATAAAAAAATTTTTAATATTTTAAATATTGATAGAAATTGTTTCAGGCATAATCATAAACACTGAAAATATAACTATGTAAATACATATGTATTGTATATATGCAATAGTTACATATCTGTAAGGTTAAAAGACATTTTTAGAATGATTCCATTTATTCCCTTTAAATGTTCAATGGGGGACTTCCCTGGTGGTCCAGTGGTTAAGAATCCTTCCAATGCAGGGGATGCAGGTTCGATTCCTGGTCAGGGAACTAAGATGCCACATGCCATGGGGCAACTAAGCCCACGCACCACAGCTACTGCGCTCACGTGCCTCAAATAGAGAGCCCGCGTGCCGCAAACTACAGAGCCCACACACTCTGGAGCCCGCACGCCACAACTAGAGAGGAGCCCACGTGCCGCAACAAAGAGCCTGCGTGCTGCAACGAAGAGCCTGCGTGCTGCAACTAAGACCCGATGCAGCCAAAAAAATAAAAATAAATTAATTAAAAAAAAATACTGCAAAGAAGAGTCCTGCTGTACCTAAACATCTTAACAAGTACTTAGGAGCTGAAATTTGTCAAGCAAGTTATAAATAAAAAAGATGCATATAGAATGGTTAATAATTGGAAAAAAGTATCCTTAGTCTAGCATCATTTCTTAAAGAAAAGACAGCTTTAAACGGTCAGGAAGTTCCACATGACGGCTCCACATGTGGCGTTCTGTGCCCTGCACATCCCCACCAAGAACCTCCTGATTGTTTTCCCTCCCAGAGTGTGTAGCTGCTTTGTCTGGCTTGAAGAATCCCACTAAAAAATATGAATATTTCTTCCAAATATGTCTTATAAAGAAGTGTTGATTAACTGAAGTTAGGGGGTTTGTCTTTGCTGTGGTTATTTTTATTTTTTTACTGTTCCACTTTAAGAAACACTATTTTCTATTTATTGAAACTGACATACACCTTAACTTTTACCTTTAATTTTAATATTCTGGTTCTCTGTAACTATTTACAGTGAACCTATATTGCTTTTGGTGAGTTAGATGGGTAATTAACCTACCTGCCAGTTTATTTTGTGGCCCCAAAACCTCTTGAAAAGGTTGTTACTTGGGGGGTCGGGTAGCAATAGAGTCTGTAAGGTAATTAAGATATCCCTAATATGCTTCTCAGTCACATTAGGAGATAAAAATCATTTTAGCCTGCTTTGTTTCCATCATTGCCAAACCCTACCGTTAGTTGTTTACATAATGGCTGCAGCTGATCAGCACCAATAGATATACAAATACTATCTAAGGTCCCACATAGCAGAATTAATGACTATCTGCAACATGCTAATTTAGCTTTGACTTCTGGCTCTTGTGGAGTCTTCATTTTGTTTCTAAGATTTACACTTATTGGAAAAGCTCTGAATGCTTATAAAAGCATGCAATGACTTTGAAAACAGATTTCTTTATCAGAGAGGAGAGACTGGCTTTGTAGTGAATACATTGTATATTTTAATTGATGAATGAACAATGGACTAACTTTTTTTTTTTTTTTAATTTATTTATTTTTGGCTGTGTTGGGTCTTCGTTTCTGTGCAAGGGCTTTCTCCAGCTGTGGCGAGCGGGGGCCACTCTTCATCGCGGTGTGCGGGCCTCTCACTATCGCGGCCTCTCCCGTTGCGGAGCACAGGCTCCAGACACGCAGGCTCAGTAATTGTGGCTCACGGGCTTAGCTGCTCCGCGGCATGTGGGATCTTCCCAGACCAGGGCTCAAACCCGTGTCCCCTACACTGGCAGGCAGATTCTTAACCACTGCGCCACCAGGGAAGCCCTGTACTAACTTTTTTAAATGACAAGGACACTGTTAATAAACAGCCCATTCAATAACAATCATTATATTCTTTTGATGTTCCTTTAAGGTATTAATAGCACTGAAATATTTTGTCAACATGAAATTAATTCTTTTTCAAAATTACACCTTTGGGCTTTGCTATCTTTCAGGTTTTGCTCGGAATCTATCAGAAGGCAATAATGCTAATTATACAGAATATGTGGCCACCAGGTGGTATCGGTCCCCAGAACTCTTACTTGGGTGAGTTACCTTCCCAGAATAGAATGACATCTACATATTTGCTGATCCTCTATTGTTAACTTTGGGATTATCTGTGGAAGATAAGAACTTGAGTTAATTAAATGCCAGTTACCTATTGCAGTATAGCAAACCACCTAAAAACTTAATGACATAAAGCAAGCACCATTTTATTTGCTCACAATTCTGGGTGCCATCGGGTTGGGGGAGTCAGCTATTTGAGTTCAACTGGATGATTCTTCTGCTGGTCTCAACTGGAGTTGCTCATGTAGCTACAGTCAGCAGGTCATCTGGAGGCTGGTTGGTTTAGAGCCTCAGCTGGGACAAACTATCTCTGTTCCATGGGGACTCATCCTCCAGTGGGTTAGTCCAAGTTTCTTCATATAATAGCAGAAGAATTCCCTGAGCAGAGGGAATTCAAAAGCAAAGGTGGTTTTCAAGCCTCTTTGCATGACTTTTGCCTCATTGGCCAAAGCACATTACTTGTCTAAGCCCTGATTCAAGGGATGGAGGAATAAACTTCGCCTCTTGATGGGAGGAGTGGCAGAGTCACATTACAAAGTGGCAGGTGTATGGAAATGGGGGGGGAATTATTGCTGCCATCTTTGTTAATAATCTTCCACATTAAGAATGTGGATATCCACAGAGTTTGACATTCCAGCTTATCTGTTTGTTCATGTATTCATTCGTTCATTCAGCAGATACTTATGAAGTATCTCTTATGCCTAGCCACTTTTCTGTAAATATTGAACCAACTGCTATTTTCCTTCCAAACATTGTAAATCCTGTTTGATGATAAATGGCTTTCCAAACGAGTACATTGATGATTTTCTCAGCAACACTGCCATATCCATCCACTTTGTGCCACCCTTCCACTTTCAGTGGTATTTCATTCACCTGTCAACACCAGAAAAGCATTTTCTGATAAGATACTTCTTCCTCTTAATATGTTTTAACTTTAGAACCTAAGAAAGGACCTGTAGTCTTGATCTCCATCACACAGTTTCACTAATAATTCTCTACCTATCGTAGTTGTATTATTTTCTTATTTTTCCTAGATCGTATTTCCTTCTTTGGGACCATCAAAGAATTGAGGTAGAAGGCACACTCTACAAATAAAATTAGATATGGTGGTAATGATGACCAGTGCACAAATTATTATAGGTTTCATCTTTTTTCTTTAGTGTGCCGTACATGTATCTAGGGGACATGAGAAATTTAATTTTTAAAAGATATTTTTTACAACATTGTAAACTATACTTCAATTTAAAAAAATTTTAATAAATAAAGGTACTTTTTATATAATAGAAATATAAATTTCTGTATTTCTTCTGAAGATCATGATGACTATATGTTTAAGCTACTCACTGAGGGTTTATTTTATTTTATTTATTTTTTACACAGCAGGTTCTTATTAGTTATCTATTTTATACATATTAGGGTATATATGTCAATCCCAATCTCCCAGTTCATCCCACCACCACCACCACTACCACCCCCCCACTGAGGGTTTATTTTTATTTTTTTTACACTTGTGGTCAATTGATTTTCTTTATTTTTTTTATTATTTAAAAAAAATTTTTTTATTGGGGTATAATTGTTTTACAATGTTGTGTTAGTTTCTACTGTACAGTGAAGTGGAGTTCCCTGTACTCTGCAGCAGGTTCTCATTGAGGGTTTATTTTGAAGTTAACAATTGATTTCCCAGTGTCTACCAACCATCTGGTGTTAATTCTTGTTTCATTGCTGACCTAGAGCCTATAAGAATTATTGGTGTCAGTTATTGAAAGCTTTACCATTTTTTTTGAAATCAAAACTTGTGCTTCATCCTGTGAAATAAATGGTGGCTAGTCACTTTATTATCCCTCCTTGTGTGGATAGATTTTAGAATTTCTGTGCTCATTTTTCAACTTGGATTTAGGATTGATTTTCTTTTGTGTTGTCTATGTTTCTTCTGTGTACCTCTGTCTGGACTCACTCTAATGTGTAGTCCATTCATCTGTCCCTTCTTTTGGGAGGGATTGGGAGTTTGAAATTCCTGGACAGGATTTGCCAAAGAAGAAATGAGTACGAAGTAAATCATTCTTAGAACCCCATCTGAGGATTCAAGTATGGTAGAGGGACTCATTATAATATGGTTTTGTCTATAAGATGTCCCTGAGGAGTTCATTCTGAGGACAGCCTTATTATGAAACTTCAGAGAGTATTTGCTGCCTAATAATACCTCCTGGGAAACTGAGCTATGTTTATAGCTCATAAACTGAGTTAGGTTTAGAGCTATATGGGAGCTACCAAAAGTAGGTGGGGACTCCAACTAATTTGAGCCAAATTGAATATTACTAATTAAATGATTGTCAAGTACTGGTTGAAGAACCATATTATTTGTATAAAAATCCCATTGAAATCAGTTGATATTTGGTTAACATGAAGAATTTACAGATTTTTGTACATTCTCAAGACTTTGTCCTTGACATTCAAAGTAGTTACAGCTGCATAAATTATTCAAATTAGTTGACAGAAGAAAAATAGCTTATGGTGGGTATGTAAAGATTTTCCATAGTTTTCTCCATCTAGCACAAGTTTTGTCTTTCTCATACTTGTATGAAAGAAAGATCAGTATCCTTCCCTTCCCAGCAAGCTACCAAAAAAATCTAAATGAAGTTTCCTAGTATGGTTCTTGGGTTTTTATGGGAGGAAATGAGATAAATAAAATATTGACTTATTGTTACAATAATTTATTATCCTAGAAACATATTCTGTATTATGTTAAAAGTGCTTTAGAGTATTTTTTAAAAGTTTTATATTACTACTATAGCACTATGGCATTCTAGAATTTTAATTCCTTTTTTTTTCAGATATTTTATTTTGGCTTTCCCTTCTTAAAACTTAGATAATTTATGTTTGAAACTAAAAAATATGATTTCTTAATCTGCCTTATGTAATTTGACTTAAGGCTATAGATATTGCGGTATACATGTAAAGATTTTTTGGGGATACGTAGATTTTCATGTATAGCTGATTAGCAACAGTAGTACTCCAAAAGCCCTCTGGTAAACTCAGACCTTGGAAGATAGCTATAAATCCCTAAAGAAGTGGAAAAAATGCTTTGAGGGAAATGCCTGTCATAAAGCCCCGTAAACAAAGGGTATAAATAGATTGAAGTAAATAATCCAATAGCGTTTAGCACAATCTTAGCTGTTTTGACTCTGTGCAATCAGAGGTTAAATAATATTAAGTGTTTGTTGTTTAAAAAGACACATAAGTCAGTGGTACATTTTAATAGGCTGAACTCAAAAAATGGATCTGTATAACTTGTTGACATTTAGAGAGCTAAAGGATAATTACCTAGAAAATACATTTCTTGGGAGCATTTCATTCTCCAAGTGAGTGGTAACTCATCAGACATGTGTGCTGTATTTAGGGTTTATTAATCCATTCATATTCAAAATATATCTGGATGTGAATAGATTTCAAATCAGTGTATACTAACTAATTTTTATTAAACTGATGGCTTTATTAGCATAGATTTATTCACTTGTGTTCTGAAGTTTTACTTTGATATCCGTAATTCCTTTTTTTCAGCCTCACTTTTGTCCATGTGGTATTGTTTAATTCCTTAAATACCCAAATATGCTTTAAATCATGAATCTGTTCAAAATAATTTGGAAATTATTAAAACTTATTTCTTCAGTTGCCAAGATAATCTCTCCCTTTGCTTTTCAGAGCTCCCTATGGCAAGTCTGTAGATATGTGGTCGGTGGGCTGTATTCTTGGGGAGCTTAGTGATGGACAGCCTTTATTTCCTGGAGAAAGCGAAATTGACCAACTTTTTACTATTCAGAAGGTGCTAGGACCACTTCCACCTGAGCAAATGAAGCTCTTCTACAGTAATCCTCGCTTCCACGGGCTCCGGGTAAGAGGCTTTGCTAAAACCCCAAATGGAATCAGTACGTACACTAGTATTTAAATCATTGTTCATTGCACAGTGGAATGCTAAGCTATCCATCGAATACTATTGCCTTTCCCATTACAGTGTTTATAATCCCCATTATAATATTTTATTTTTGAATTTTACATAGTATTTGTGAATTTTAAAAAGTCTAAATTTGAAAGTGGGAGCTGCTAATATTTTCCTAATTTGTAAGTTCCAATTTTTCAAAATCTTTTTTAGTGTATGCATTATTCTAAACTTTGGTTATCTCAGAATGTTTCTTTATGCAAAATATTAAGCATCCCCAAAAGATAGAAAAATGCATAAATGGCTATTGCTTATTTGAGCAAACATATTTGTAGTGATTTGAGGAAGATGATGAATACTCACATTCTGCATATTTAAAGGTGCTGTTCTAGTGGGTATTTCCTGTTTAGTGAAACATCAATTCTTCTTTTCAAACTAGTGTATTGTCTTGGGCAGCCTTTTCTAGACTTGCTAACTTTGTGCAAAACTTGATTTCAGAAAATATGCTAAAAAGAGTCTTAAAGTATAAACTTTCCCCAAATGAGGGACAGCCAAGTCGCAGGAGGCATCTTACTGGAGTGGCCAGTTACAAGCTGCTTCTCTGTTCCATCCACCCCCAAAGCAACTTTTTTAGTTTTCAACTACCCTGTTTGGGCCAACATGCCAGTTGGTGGCCCTTGTGGGAACTATAAAATAAGCTCACCACCACTTCTTTTCTTTCTCTTAAATGCATAATTCTCAAACCATGTTTTCTTGACATTTGCAAAGCACTTTGTTTTTTTCCTTTGACTTTCTGGCCTCAGTTTATTTCACTTTGAAGAGTACCCCTCCTCACACATGAATGCCCAGCACAGTATCCCTCCTGCTAGGCTCAATGAGTGTGGAAGAAAAAAAGGAACAGAAATGCAAACATTTCTCTTCCATCCCCTTCCTGCTTTCTCTCTCTTCCAAATCTTTCTGAGTTACCTCAGGCAAGTTTCTTTTTTTCTCCTTTTATTTTTGCTTGTGTAAGCTGAAAAATAGCCAAATTATGACCATTAATTAGGGTGCAAATAGTTCAACAGTTATTGAGCATTTGTCCTACTAGATGCTGAAAATATGATAATAAGTAGGACTTGCCCTCAGTCCAGAAGAAAGGAAAATCTATTCTAGTCAGAAATAAAGCGAGTCATAACTAATGAATTCCTGTCTCACTGAGAATGCATCCAAACTCCTTCCCATCAGACCTTGCCTTTTCTGGGCCCTTCTAGCTCCCTGACTTCAGCTCATACCCCTTTCCATTCCCATCCCTTTCCAGACTTTCATCACACTTACCTTTCTTTTTCTTTAACTTCCATAAACATTCCCAGGTGTTCCAGCTTCATGAAATTGGGACTTGTGACTCCTTTTCCCAGGAAGGCACTTCCCTTGCGTGGCCCCTTCTCATTTTATAAATCTCAGCTCCAAGAATGCCCCCTGTCTCTGACCCCCCAACATACTTCCCCCACCTCCTTCTTGGTCTCTCCCATAGCACCCTTCTTTTTCCATCATAGCACTTATCACAGTATGTAATTATTTTGTTTATTTTTTAATTATTAATGTTAGAAATCATCTGTTTTATTGCTGTATTTCCAGCATCTAGCTTAGCCCAGCACATGTAGTAGGGACTCGATGAATATTTGAATGCTCTCTTGAACCAATCTGCATTATCAGCAGTCAAGCTCAATTATGTTTCCCTTCTCTCCATCTCTAATGCTTCTTTCACTCTTACCACCTTTTACCTGAACAACCACTCCCAAACTGATTTCTCCAAGTTTCTCTCTTCCCTACAGTCTTCACATTGCTTTTAGAATGATCTTCCTGCAAACTGCCCATTTAATTCTGTCGTCTTTGTGCTGAAAACCTCTACAAGATTGCTTATTAAATTTAAACTCCTTAGGATAGCATTAAAAACCCCTTGCTCCTAGCCCTCCAGCCTTGTCTCCCACCTTTTCCAACCCCCTGCCCCCTGCTCTGCAGCCACATTGAACTTGTCACCATTTCCTTGTTTCTGCAGTGCTATGTTTTCATTTCTGTAATTCTCCCAATACTTACCCACTTCCTGGAAAGCTCTCCATCCTCCCTCCCCCCAGACTCAGGTCAAGTGTCCTTCCATGAAGTCCTTCTAGACTTCTCCAGGGGGAATGGGTGCCTCCCCCTTCTGTGCTCCTGAAGCACTCTGGTCATAGCTCTTGTAGCACACATGGCAGTCTCTTTTAAATAGCTGTTTGACACAACACTGTAAATTAACTATACTTCAATTTTTTAAAAATTGTAATAAAAATTTTTTTTTTAAAAAAGCTTTTTGAAAAATGTATCCTCACTGCACTAATGAATTCTTTAAAGAAATGAGCTATCATGGCCACCGTTATATTCACAACACACCTAGAGTTGCTCTTACTAGGTTGAATAGTATTAAATGATTGAATATTTGACCTGGAGCATCAAGCTTGGTCTTCTGGCTGCCTTATTCTTTGCCTGGTTAAAGAGGCTCTAAGCTGGATTCTCTGAAGAGAGTGTAAACAGATCTGCCATGGTACCTGGCTTTAATAACTTGTAAACTAGCTGAAGAATTAAGACTTTTGTGCATGAAATAACTAGAAAACAATACAATTTATAATAAAGCGTGGTATATAATGAAGTACTACATTCTTTACTACATTGTACTGTTTTCTAATACATCTAAATATAGTTGAGACCTTGAGAATGTTAAACATTCTAGAAAGTTGGCTAGATTCACTAGGAATGATTTATAGAGGATTTGCAGTTTGAAATGGATATTGAAGAATGAGTAGCATTTGGATTAGATAGGCCAAACAAAGGAGATCTTTCACTCCTTTGTCTATGGTCCTGTTTGTTTACAGACCTCCTCACTAAATAGTATTATCGGTAAAATGCTAGACAGTACATGACAGTGCTGCTTGTAAATATCCTTTGGAGAAATTGCTGCTTCCCTGACACTTTGATTTTTATAAACCGTAATGTTTTTACATTTTAGTCTGAAAGTGTTTGTGGTGTTTTAACTAAATTAGTTTAACCTTTTTGGAGGTTTAACCACATCTTTTGAGGGAAAAGTCTTCCTTTATCATTTACTTGAGAATGTCTGAGACATTCTCAGCTAAGCGTACAGGGTGTGTGAACTGCAACTGCCTTGAAACATGGACTTACCAGTAACCAGTCCAGTGTGATTTGTATTTTGATTCAGTTGTGTAGAGATTGGAAAATCAACAAGATGTTGCTCTAACAGTATGCATTATTTTGAAAAAAATAACAATTGCCATCCCATAATATAGGGCCTAGACTTTGAAGTTAGGCTGCTGAGGTTCAAAGCCTGACTCCATATTTACTACTTGAATGACCTACGGCAAGTTCCTTGTGCCTCTTTTTCTTCATGTGTAAAATGGTGATAACAGAAGTACCACCTGATGGGGTTGTTGTGAAGATTAAACGTTATAATATATGTAAAATGCCCAGACCAGTGCCTGACACATAGTAAGTGCTCAGTAAAGAGGCACTCTCATTGTATCGTATTGGCCAAGTGATCAAGAAAGAAAGGAAAGAAAAAACAAACTACTGATTGAGGTATACTTAAAACTTCTATGCTTGAGTTTTGGTTATTTGTTGAATTACCTAATATGAGAATGGTGTCTTTCTTTCCAAAAAACATAAATTAATTTTTTAAAGTTAGGAGTTTGTGTGGTCATTTAAAAATCATATTTCTAATACCTTTTGACCTTGGGCATTAATTTTCTTATTGATGAAATGTTACTTCTGGAAAAAAAGGAGGGTGTATTTGGTAGCATAAGATAAACCTCATAAGCAAGATATTAATTAAAATCTACTGGTATAGAGTCTTTTATCACAGCATGACAGGTGTCTCTCTCTTTGGGCTGATGTTTAATGCTCCAGTAACATCCAGAGGAACCTCTGTACCTCCTTTAGGAAAGGCGCCCATGTTTAGAAAAAATGTGGGTTTGGATCACAGACCTGGGTGCAAATACAAGTTCTGCTTTTTAATTATGTAACCTGCCTTGAACCATTTATTTGAATTTTCTGATCGTCACCTTCTTCATCTCTGAAATAAGAAGAATAACAATTGTTAAAATGTCTCACAGAGCATTACTTCCCTCAGAAACCAGTTTTAGGTTATTGCCTGTGTGTCTGTGTTAAATTCATGTTATTCCCTCTACGTCCTCTACCTAGAAGGTGCTGTCCTACTTTTCTCTATCCTCACATTTTTTCTTATCTTTCAAAAGCTAGTTCAGATATTATCTATGTATGATTCTTTCTTCTACAGCTGCAAACCACCTTGGCCTCTCCTTTCTCTTAGCTTCAACTAGAATTTATGGCCACACAGTTTCGTACTGATTGCTTTCACAATCAGACTGAGGGTTGCTTACATGCAAGGTTTTGGTCTTACCCATATTCTGCATCTCCTGCCATACCTAGCACTGTGTGGGGATGACGTCTTAATACCTTGTTTGAATTTTTCTACATAACTACTTCTCTCATCCACTTATTTAGCATGTTTAGAGATTTCAGGCTTTGAAATGCTCTTATGTTGGTATAAAGGAAATACATATTAAAAGCAAAGTAGCCCTCCCATTGGGAGGGAGTACATGGCATTGGACTCTAATGCTTTACCATCCACTTAGATACTGTGAAATGTGAGTTGGCAGAGGGAAGGACAGAGCATCTGAATAAACTTGACCCTTTCCCCTCATTTTATTTAAAAATGCATTTGTTAATTTAGGAGCCTGTTTGCCTTCTGTTCCAACTTACATAAAGGAAGGAATTGAAAACAGGTCATTCAAAGAGTATATTAAAAGCAATAATAGAACGTGTGTCTGAATTCATTATTTGTACTTCTGTAGCCTTTCACGTACTGGCCTTTTTCTCTTTTTTTACTTCTCTAATTTTCAGGAGTAAATGATATGTTGTTGTGAAAAGGGTGTAAGAATTGTCTGTATAAGCAGGCAAATTCTATATGAACTCTATTATAACCAAATTATTTGTATAAGTAGACAAGACTGTATAAACTGAATAGTTTCAAATTTTTATATTTTGTTTTGTTTTACATGCTTCAGTATTGTCCGACTAGATTTAAGTATCATCTTTCACTTGTGAGTTTTCCTGTCATTTAACACCCAGTCCTATTAATCCCTACCTCAAATACATAGACACCAAAAGTAATATACATGTGAAATAAATTTAACTTTGGCACTAGGGCAGTAGCTTCTGCTCATCTGCTACCTTCTCCAACACTCAAAGCACATGCACACACATACCCTTACCCACGTGCTAATACTTCTGTCATGTTGTTGTTACAGTTTCCAGCTGTTAACCATCCTCAGTCATTGGAGAGAAGATACCTTGGAATTTTAAATAGCGTTTTACTTGACTTAATGAAGGTGGGACAAGTTGATGTTATCTGTACAAAATGTCTTTTGGTTTGTGATTTCTCTTGCGTCTATATATGACCATAGCCTGCTTTTATGAATTAAATGTTTTGTTAATAGGTGTATAGTGGTGAATAATGGGGGACTGTGTCATCTGAAGAGGCATGCAATTTATTTATTTATTTTATTATTATTATTATTTTTAACATCTTTATTGGAGTATAATTGCTTTACAATGGTGGGTTAGTTTCTGCTTTATAACAAAGTGAATCAGTTATACATATACATATATCCCCTTGCAGTTTATTTAAAATTGCAGAAGTATCTGGTATTGTAACATTCCGTCTAGACAGGACCATGAGATACCTAAATTAGATTCCTAAAATGGACAGAATAGTAACAATCTAAATATAAATAATGAGAAATAAATCATTTAAAAATTTATCCAGCACTCGAGCTGCTCAGGCATAAGGTTTTAAAACAAATCTTAAAATGAATGTTGAAAGAAAAGAGATTCTAATATTTTTTGCATATTCAAGGCCTCCCATAAGATTATTTTATCAGCGAACCTAATTCTGCTCTTTTTCTAACTTGATTTCTCTCCCTCTGGCTCTTCATTTGACAACCGCAAGATCACTGCTACTACCATGCCTGAGTGTTCCTCCTCATGCTGGTGCCCCTGTCCAGAAGGTCTTCATGCTCTGGACTACTGAGTGCCACAGTTTTTCTGTTTTTTTTTTTAATAAATTTTCCTTTTTAAAAAAAATATTTATTTATTTGTTTATGGCTGTGTTGGGTCTTCGTTGCTGTGCGCAGGCTTTCTCTAGTTGTGGCGAGCGGGGGCTACTCTTTGTTGCGATGCATGGGTTTCTCATTGCGGTGGCTTCTCTTGTTGCGGAGCACGGGCTCTAGGCACACGGGCTTCAGTAGTTGTGGCATGCAGGCTCAGTAGTTGTGGCTGGCAGGCTCAGTAGTTGTGGCACACGGGCCTAGTTGCTCCGCAGCATGTGGGATCTTCCCGGACCAGGGCCTGAACCCGTGTTCCCTGCATTGGCAGGCGGATTCTTTTTTTTTTTAACTCCAAAGCTTGGGATGGGACCCAAGCATGAGTTTTTTTTTTTTTAATTAATTAATTTATTTATTTATTTTTGGCTGTGTTGGGTCTTCGTTTCTGTGCGAGGGCTTTCTCTAGTTGAGGCGAGTGGGGGCCACTCTTCATCGCGGTGTGCGGGCCTCTCACTATCGCGGCCTCTCCTGTTGCGGAGCACAGGCTCAGTAGTTGTGGCTCACGGGCCTAGTTGCTCCGCGGCATGTGGGATCTTCCCAGACCAGGGCTCGAACCCGTGTCCCCTGCATTAGCAGGCAGATTCTCAACCACTACGCCACCAGGGAAGCCCGGCAGGCGGATTCTTAACCACTGTGCCACCAGGGAAGCCCTCTCACAGTTTCTTATTCAAGCTTTTCTACCCAAGTAGATAGCCCCTTGAGTGAGAACTACTTTTTCATATTTCTCCAGCTTTCATTGCAGCCAGCCAGTGCATAAGCAAGTGCTAGTTATTTGATAGTAGACCTTCAAAAGATACTTGTTGGGTCTTCCGTGGTGGCGCCGTGGTTGGGGGTCTGCCTGCCAGTGCAGGGGACACGGGTTCGAGCCCTGGTCCGGGAGGATCCCACATGCTGTGGAGCGGCTAAGCCCATGCGCCACAACTACTGAGCCCGCGTGCCACAACTACTGAAGCCTGCGCGCCTAGAGCCTGTGCTCCTCAACAAGAGAAGCCACCCACCGCAATGAGAAGCCCACGCACCGCAACAAAGAGTAGCCCCCGCTCGCTGCAACTAGAGGAAGCCCGCGCGCAGCATCAGAGAGCCAAAGCAGCCAAAAGTAAATAAATAAAATAAATTTATTTTTTAAAAAAAGATACTTGTCAATGGATCAATTTTATTTTCTGCCCATTCAGTCAACTGTCAAAAACAGAGGAGTTTACTCTGCACAGAACCTTTAAAGGCATACTTAGCACAGTTGGAAATTGCTGAGCAGCACTCTCAGAACTTTGCTCTGCTTTAAAACTATGTTAATCTGTGTTCCAAGGAACCCTGTGTAAATAGGTGTGGGGGCGGAGGTGGGCGAGGGGGTGTGGCCTTTGGGAAAGGCCACTTACCATATAACCTTTCTTAGAGATTCACAATATTCATTAACTTATAAAGGCTTTCAGAAATCCCACAGTAAAGAAGCATTTCCCAAATTTAATTAAATACTAAATACTTAAAAAAAAATAAAATGCTACAGCACTAGTGTTCTTCTGAACACAGATTGAGAGATGCTATTTAAAAAATCCTCAAGGCTCTTTAAGGTTAATTAGGCATAAATTATCTCTTAAATCATTTGCGTTATGTCATATGTTCTTTCACGCAGTCTATATTTATTTATCAGGGCTTTAATTATTTGGTAACTTTTAAAATGTAAATAGAGTAAAATAGAAGAACTGAAATACAATTTCATGTTTTCTGCCTTTTGTCTCTTTTAGTTAAAAATAACTGAACTTCTTTTGTTAAATCATTACCAAATGTAATTACCAAGTATCAGCGTGGCACCTGGTAAACGCTAACACAGATTAAAAATACGAAGATAACCTGAACCATTATGCATTTACACCAGTTTGAAAGTTGAACAGTTGAATTCCCATTCATTTAATATATTTACCCTCAAATTTCCTTAATGTTAAATAAACATTTTATTGAAACGTGTATTTAGAAGGTACACAAATTATAAATGTACCTCGGAGTAAAACTTTATAATGTAAATGTATCCATGTAACCCCACCCGGATTGAGATATAGGAAATTATTAACACCCCGGAAATCTCTTCATGACCCCTTCCCAGGTGCCCCTTCCCACTCTTGGAAACCAGGACTTTGACCTCTATCACCAAAGGTTAATACTTCCTTGTTATTATTGAATGTTATATAAATAGAATTATTCCTTTTGTCTTTTAGCTATTTTTGAAAATGAATTTGAAAAATAAATAGTACCATTTATCCTTTCATGAAGAAATTTATCCTCTATGCCATCCCCTAAAGCAGATTTGATAATTTTGTGCATATATAAATACCTAAAATGGCCATCTCATCCTGCGTCTATTTATACATATCAGCCATTTTAGTGGGGATACAAGTTACCAGAATTAATCAAAGCTCCTAATAATATAAAGAATAGCTACAATAATTATATGGGCTCTATTTTAGTTAAAATTGTTTTTTCCCCCAAATACTGAATTTTGAAACTATTTACTAAGTTTCATACTTTCCTCATAATGGCCTCATCCTTCCAAGTGTTTGAAAATTAACAGCTGTGTTCATAAATATAAAAATAGTTCATTGTATGTGCAGCAATTTCTACCCTTGATAATCTTAAATAAATGAAAATAGCACTTTAATGCTAGTAGATGTTTAGCTTCTAAAAGGTCGTATGTACTTTAATTTCCTTTGTTTTTAACTAGTACCATACAGTTGAAACCATTTTGATATTAACTGCCTTAACTGCCAGTAAGACCAAAATCATTTCATATACCTCCACAGTTTTTGTTTTCTAATAAATAAGGAGAAAGCATTGAGATAATTTTAGAGTTGTGCCTGAGTCAGCATAGGATAGAATACGATAGGATCAGAATTCAAATTTTCTTTGGTGCTAGGTTGAAGGTGGTTGTCTGAAATTGAATTCTGGCTTATTGAGAACAAATTGAGGTTTGTTCTCACTGTTCAGTAGTGGATCACAAAGAAATTGACTGTGGGCAAAGCCAATGAAAGTGAGCTAGAGACGCATTTGGGAATGCTGGAATTTCACCCTTCTTCCTTTCTCTGAGGGAAAATGCCCATCACTCAAAAGAACAAATGTCAGTGTGCTCTATTGAGTTGTGTTCGGTTATGTAGGTTATGCTTCTTTATGTATTTGCTTAACTTGTCAATAAAAATCAATTAATTTTTAAAATAAATTTATTTATTTTTAAAATTTATTTGTTCGTTTATTTATTTATTTTTGGCTGCTTTGGGTCTTCGTTGCTGCGCGCGGGCTTTCTCTAGTTGCAGCGAGTGGGGGGCTACTCTTCGTTGCGGTGCGCGGGCTTCTCATGGCAGTGGCTTCTCTTGTTGCAGAGCACAGGCTCTAGGCACACGGGCTTCAGTAGTTGTGGCTTGCGGGCTCTAGAGCGCAGGCTCAGTAGTTGTGGCACACGGGCTTAGTTGCTCCGTGGCATGTGGGATCTTCCCGGACCAGGGCTCAAACCTGTGTCCCCTCCATTGGCAGACGGATTCTTAACCACTGCACCACCAGAGAAGCCCAAAAATCAATTAATTTTAATAATGATTCACCTTTTAAAATCTTGTCCAATTACTAATCAGATAACTAATGTTAGAAGAAAACATTTTAGTTGTTAAAAAAAAATTAGTACCTTAATGAATAAAGAACACATACAAATAAATTAGAACAATTACACAAATAGAAAAATACGAAAAGAAGGAATATAAGTAAACATAAAAATATTCAACCTCATTATTAATCAAAGATATGAATTAAAACAGCTGTGAGATACCATTTTTTAAATAGCTAATTTACAAGTATGTGCTAAAAAGAATGATAATGCCTATTGTTGATGAGGGTGCCAGGAAATTGGTAGACTCTCAATTGCTCAGAGAAGTACTATTTGAGACAACCTTCCTAGGGGGTAATTTGGCAACACATAGAAGGTAATCCTTAAGAGTTTGCATACCTACCAGTTCCATATCTGGGAACTTATCCTATGCAAGGGATCATGGATATATGCAACGATTTCAGGTATACATCACAGCGTTAATTATAATAGTGCAAAGTGGCAGCCACCTAAACATCCAACAATAAATCATTAAATAAATCATACCACAAACTTCCATGCAGTCATTTAAAACATGTTGTAAAGTTATTTGTTGCATCATTGTTCATAATAATAAAAGAAGGAAAACAAAATGCAGCCTAAGGTACGTCTAAACTTGAGGCTGTTTACTGATATGGAATGATCTCTTAAGATCTAATGTTGAGTGGAAAGAAAGCTAAGTACAGCCTATTGTGCGTATGCTGCTGTTTGGATAAAATAAAAGGAGCAGATAGAGATATATACAAAGTACCTGTTGGAAGGATTCACAAGATGCTGGTACCATGGGCTGCCTCCAGAGAGGAGGACAAGAAAAAGATGAAGAATGTATATTCTTTGATATGAAAATATATACTTATTTAAAAATATATTTTAGGGAATCCCCTGGCAGTCCAGTGGTTAGGACTCCGCGCTTTCACTGCCGAGGGCTCGGGTTCGATCCCTGGTCAGGGAACTAAGATCTCACAAGCTGCATGGTGCGTCCAAAAATAAAATAAAAAATAAAAATATATTTTAGATGTTTAAATTATGTTGTAAAAAATGATTTTGATTAGTAAGTGCAGTATACAAAACTTATGTGTATAATATAAGCCAGATTTTATAAAAGAAAAAATATATACATGATATTTTTTAAAGGGCTGGGAGGGCATATTCCCAGAGGACAACAATGGTAAGGTTATGGGTGATTTAGATAGTCCTTTAAAAATTTTTTTTTTGGACTAAACTGTGTTTGCTAGATATTCTGCAATGACCATGCATTTCTTTTATAAGGAAAAGAAATATGGTTTTTATTACAATTTAAATTTGACTTTGTGATGTTCTTTCCGATCCTAACTTTGTTTCCTAAGAACTTACTGAAGTTGGACCCAGCTGACAGATACTTGACAGAACAGTGTTTGAATCACCCTACATTCCAAACCCAGAGACTTTTGGATCGCTCCCCTTCAAGGTCAGCAAAAAGAAAACCTTACCACGTGGAAAGCAGCACTTTGTCTAATAGGTAAATATTCCCTTTTAAGGAAATACAGATGCAGTATTGGTCTTACAAGTAGGTGGAGGAGGTGGCTGCTTAAATGATGCAATTAGAGAAAAGAAGGAAAGCCCTCCTTATTCAAAAATATCTTTCTTATGCTTATTGCATGATTCAGAACCATAATTAAAGAGTTGTGTGGGTCATAAAGACTTTCTTATCTTTTATAAGATTTTCCAAGGGAAACCTATGCATTCCCTGGGAAAGGTAGCATGGGTTAGCAACTAAGGGGGTTTCTGGCCTCATGAGCTAGAAGATCCTGTGTACATGGGACCCAGGGGTGATTCCTGGAGGAAGAAGGATGTGTGAGGGCAAAGGGATTCCTGAAGGGAGCGGAGGATGCCAAACACAGGTGGGTGGGAAGGCACCTAGGACAACCTTTGCAACTGAACCAAGTAGTTCTGGCTCCATAGCAGGGGCTTGTGTTTTTGTTGCTCTTGTCTTTTAATCATTGAGTTGAGAAATTAGTTTTTCATAAGAATAAGAATATAGAAATAGTAAAGTTAGTTTGGTAGATAGTGATTAAAATTGATGCTTTCTAATGTAATTTTCAGCATGATCTTTAAAAAAACATTTATTTCCTGGGGAGGGGGGGAGCAAGGAGGGGCACAAGGAGTTGGACCCTGCAATCAGGTTCTCTCTCCAAAAGTGACATTCCTTAATTCTGATGGCTGCATTTTCAGGGGCAGTGTCCTTCCTCTCCTTGTCTTCCTTCCTCTTCCAAGAAGCTGGTCTTGTCATCTAGCATTGCTTAAATTATGGAAGATAGGAAATAGTTTCTCTTATCTACTATTAGAAGAGAAGTAGAAAACAATAATTCTTAATATGAAGCTTTTCTTTTTTTTTTTTTTTATAGGGAGCATTTTCTTTTTTCAAATTTTATTTATTTATTTTATTTATGGCTGTGTTGGGTCTTCGTTTCTGTGCGAGGGCTTTCTCCAGTTGTGGCAAGCAGGGGCCACTCTTCATCACGGTACGCGGGCCTCTCACTGTCGCGGCCTCTCCTGCCGCGGAGCACAGGCTCCAGACGCGCAGGCTCAGCAATCGTGGCTCACGGGCCCAGCCGCTCCGCGGCATGCGGGATCCTCCCAGACCAGGACTCGAACCCGTGTGCCCTGCACTGGCAGGCAGATTCTCAACCACTGCGCCACCAGGGAAGCCCTGAAGCTTTTCTTATATAAGTTTTTTCCCATGTCCCCCCTTCCTCTCCACATAGAACAATTATTTTTAACCAATTGGAATTTTGAAAGCTTAAAACGTGGTACTTTTTAGATCTGTGAGTGCATCTATGAATAAGCAATAACCATTTACCCTGTATTTTCTCTGCTTAACTGCGATGGTGTGATTGTGTTTTATAGCTGTTCTCTATTTAAAATGAGTGGTTTGGTCATTGTTTCCCTCACATCTTATAAAACATTCTTACCTGTTTGTTTTCAAGGAGGCCTGGGAGATTCAAATTCAAATTCTATTTCACCAAGTTTGTGTTCACTTTGTTGTCAGTTTCCATGAGATCGGTGCACTAAGGCAAGGACCAGTATTCATCTTTCAGTTGCTCCTTTGAGTTTAGGAGGGTCACATTATGCCTGTGTCTTATCTGGGGTCACTCCCAGTTCAGGTGCTTTTGTCTCCCTTCTACCTTGATTGTCACTTGACTCCTCTAGTTTACATTTGCAAAGAAAAAGGATCTCGATAGAAAGTTCAGTAGACTGATGATAAATTTTTGATTTGTGCTGTAGTGATTGGTGGTATAACCATACCATAAAAGGAGGCCTGTGTGTTCGTCCTGTAATGACTCACTTGGGAGAAATCCCCATGGGGGTCCATGGCTCTCCTTGGGAACCCTCTTCAGGGATCTGTCAAGGAGGATGTGTGTGGCCATGAGGATACGGTTCATATGGGTTCTTGAGGAGTCCTACAAAATCCCCTTTTGAAGCCGATGAGAATAAAAATTATAAGTAAATAAAAATCTCTGGAAGAATTTGTTTTCAGGTCTTGACACTGTATTAAATATATTAAGGAAACAGTCCTAAATGGTTTCTCTAGGAAAGAAACCATTAGCTCAGTTTACACGTATCTGGAAATATTTCTACTCCACGCTTGCCTATGGTCCATATTTCCTCCATGGAAGCTCTTGTTGGGGACACTAATTCCGCACAAACCATGGCTCCGTTGGACTTCCTAGCACCATTGTAGAGATGTTCAGGGCACCATATTGTGTTGGTGCCCTGCCTTGTCCCTGAGACACACCAGTATCCTCATACACATATCCTCACACACCCTGTCTTCTGTCTTCCACGTTCATGTCTCTGTAGGAGAGGCAGTGGACTCTGCATTACCTAGCCCTTGCCTAAGTCTCCTTCAGACTCTCCTGAGGTTCTGCTCACCTTGGACATGGTGGGATGGTGCTTCATCCTGCCACACAGTGCCCTCTCAGCAGTCCTGCTTCGCCAGTCTTCCCCATAAAAATGTAGTTTTGCGTCTTTGATGTTTGGTTTGAAAAGTTATTTTAACTAGAAATTAACCATCTATTTATCCATCCTGCCAACCATTTAAGAAGGGTTTATATATAAAATCCTCTTAAGTGGTTGGCAGTTTAACACAGATTCCTTACAGTTGTATGTCAAAGAGATCTATGGAATTTCCAAAGCAGTTTTTTATTGTGCTTTGGCAGAGCTCCAATTTGAAGACAATATGATGCCTTTTCTATGAAGGAGTTGCGTGCAGAGCTCAGTGGCTTCAGGTTAATACCGAGACAGAAACTTTCAGAATAGCGGTTTAGGCACTTTGTACATTTATGGGAAACCTAACCCTGTGACAAATGTTTCCACCTTAACTTTATAGCCTCTCTTTTCACATTAGAAAGTATATCTTATGTTACTATGAATATGTTCTTCCTAACATACGTAGGTTTGTGCTCCACATTGAGAGCAGTGTTTCCAAGAGTTTCAAAAGCTCTAGCAGGTATCTTCACTCTTCTCTACCTTTTTCTGGATGTTCTCTTTGGAGCTTTGGACATTTCACAACATCTGCATGAGTTATCTCTGCGATTACCCTCTCTAGGCCTGAAGGAGAAAGGGGAGGAAGTAGGGTTGTGAGAGTCCAGGGGAGCCAGGCAGGGGAAACTATCCTGTGGGAGCTGTAATCTAGAGGCACAGCTATGATCTGAGTCAGGGAGCCACTGCCGGGGGAGACAGCCCCCAGCCCCTTGCACTGCTAAGCCCAACTGGGAGTTAGGTGACAAGGGAGGCTGGGTGACACTCTGTAGTGTTGGGTTCCCCAGACCCAGGATGGGGCAGAGAGGAATGGAGAATGGATTGGGGGTTGGGCACGTCGGAATAACCAACACACTTAGTCAGATCTATTTATGAGTGAGACTGTCTATCATCATTTGGGTTTTTTGAGAAGTTGCTGAGATATTTTAGTTACCAGGATATAAGTTGACAAACAACTCTAATGGTTTAAAACCTGAGATGAGGACTATCCTCTATAGATCTGGAGATAGACTCTGTTAACATCATTTAACAGAAAGTGAAACTTTCCTTTCTTTGTAATTTCTTTCTGGGTCTGGGGTCTGCCATTTAGTTAGCTCATATTTTTCTTTTTTAAACAAAATTCACATTTATTTAGGTTGAAATAAACTATACAAAATTGATTTTCTTCACCCAAAATAACAGCAATATTTTCTGTATTATTCCTAGATAAACCATAAAACACTTATTTTTGTAGGTTTTCTAGGTTTTGCTTGTAAATCAAGATGAGGCAGTAGATACGGTCATGGAAAAAGACAGAAGAAAACAGACAAATCAGTTGTCAGTATCCATGGCCTCTGATCCTGTCAGTTAGCTCATATTTAAGTGACCTTATTTAATGTTGCAATTTTTGTGACCCGATTGGGAGAGATATTAGTAAGTGCGTTTTGGAGATGAGGCCTTCCACACTATTACAGGCATGCTTGATATCAGATACTTTTTAACACTCCTCTGAAAGGTAGGAGGAAAGGATGAGGGCCTAAGGGCCCTTTGATGCCTGAACGAGTGGATTCTCATAGAGAAAATAGGAAGGCATAGTTTCACAGATTTCCACTCTACAGGGGAAAAAAATGTGACTATTCCTCTAATTAGTGTGCAATGGGAACAAAACTCTCCCAGATCAAACCGTCTTTAGCAATAGCAATATATGCAGCAAATTTTTTGGAATGCATAGTAAAAAGGGAATTGTGTAAGTTATTGTTCATTTAAAAGCATTCTTACCTATCTCAAACCACAATTTGGTCCTTTAAATAGTTACAGTAGAACAAACTGACCTTGCTGCGATGTCAGCTTCAGCTTTCAAATAGAGGACAGGGTTTTCCTCAGGATTTATATTTTGTATTTTAAACCAAGTAGGAAATGAAGCTTTCAGTCCTAAAGATTTCAGTCCAAAGGAAGCCTCAGCCCATTTGGAATAATGAAGTGTGAAATGAAGAAGAGAATAAATTGTGTCTTTTGGAGAGAAATTACCTGTTTAGATCCCTGTGATCCAGTTAGAGACATGCTCCTGTTTAGTGTACAGGAGGTATCTGACACTGACATGCCCCGAGTATTGCCGCTTCTCTAATACATAAACGTTGATCATCATGTTTTCCAACAAACCTCACTAGGCGGTTCACACGTCTTTTCAGAGTATCATTTTCTTTTCTTGAGTACCTTGGTAGAATTCTCATTCGTTGATTATACAGGCTAAAGACAAAAGAGACATTGGTGCTTGTGTGTATGTGCTGTGAGTGTGTATCTCTGAGGCAGGCTGTGAGTTTTACGAATAAAAACGAAGTTCAAGGAACACAGTGATCTGCAAGTCTCAGTGTCTCCTTCTGATGTTCAAGCAGAGAAAGAGTTATAAAGAGTTTGCGTATAGCTCAGCCCTCTTCTTCTTTGCAGGCTTTCTATAGCACACACCCATGTGAGCACCAACATAGCAAAAGCAAGTTTGCCCAGATTATCAGTTAGAAGCTGTGTTGGCAGTAAGTTAGCTGAGCATTTAAGAATGCCAAAGCGCTTCATCAGGACCAGTGCTTTGTGGCAGAGTGACTTGATCTAAGCAACTTACTTCTTATTGATAGATTACGTGTTATTTATAGTCATATGTTTGCGAGAGTTACTGTTTTTAGTCTTTGCAGTGTTTTAGATATTTGTTCTTTTTTGTTTTAATGATACTTTTTGTGCGTCTGCTCTTGAGGGAAACTGATATACTTCTTTCGTTTTTGACATAGAAACCAAGCCAGCAAAAGTGCGGCTTTGCAGTCTCATCACAGATCTAACAGCAAGGACATCCAGAACCTAGGTGTGGGTCTGCCCCGGGCTGACGAAGGTCTTCCTGCCAACGAAAGCTTCCTGAACGGAAACCTTGCTGGAGCTACTCTTAGTCCCATGCACACCAAAACCTACCAAGCGGGCAGCCAGCCTGGGTCTACCAGCAAAGATCTGACCAACAACAACATACCACACCTTCTCAGCCCAAAAGAAGCCAAATCAAAGACAGAGTTTGATTTTAATATTGACCCAAAGCCTTCGGAAGGCCCGGGCACGAAGTACCTCAAGTCAAGCAGCAGATCTCAGCAGAACCGGCACTCATTTATGGAAAGTTCTCAGAGCAAAGCCGGGACGCTGCAGCCCAGTGAAAAGCAGAGTCGGCATAGCTACATCGACACCATTCCCCAGTCCTCTAGGAGTCCTTCCTATAGGACCAAGGCCAAAAGCCATGGGGCATTGAGTGACTCCAAGTCTGTGAGCAACCTTTCCGAAGCCAGGGCCCAGATCACAGAGTCCAGTACCAGTAGGTACTTCCCATCCAGCTGTTTGGACTTGAACTCTCCCACCAGCCCAACCCTCACCAGGCACAGCGACACAAGAACTTTGCTCAGCCCCTCGGGGAGAAATAACCGAAGTGAGGGCACTCTTGACTCACGCCGAACCACAACCAGGCATTCTAAGACGATGGAGGAGTTGAAGCTGCCCGAACACATGGACAGCAGCCATTCCCATTCACTGTCTGCGCCTCATGAATCCTTTTCGTATGGGCTTGGCTACACCAGCCCCTTCTCCTCCCAGCAGCGTCCACACAGGCATTCCATGTATGTGACCCGGGACAAAGTGAGAGCCAAAGGCTTGGACGGAAGCTTGAGCGTAGGGCAAGGGATGGCGGCCAGAGCCAACAGCCTGCAGCTCTTATCACCTCAGGTACAACTTAGGACCTTGACCAGATCTGTCGGCTCATCATGGGAAGGTGGTGCAGGGATGTGATGGGGTCAGTGTGCAGTTGTCCCTACTGCAGGAGGTCATACTTTCTTGATAGGACACATTTAAGGAAGCAATATTTGAAGGACTAATCTGTTAAAACATTTTTTTTTAGTTTTTTAAGCTAATTGTTGAGTACTCAACACAGAAAGCGTTTTTTTCAAAATCTGTTTCCTTTCTTAAATGTTCCTTTCTGGCATATTTTGTTCATATTTTGTCCTATTTTTTTTCATTTATTTTTTATTGAAGTATAGTTGAATTACAATGTGTTAATTATTGCTGTACAGCAAAGTGACTCAGTTATACATACATATACATTCTTTTTCACATTCTTTTCCATTATGGTTTATCACAGGATATTGAATATAGTTCCCTGTGCTGTACAGTAGGACCTTGTTGTTTATCCATTCTGTATATACCAGTTTGCATCTGCTAATCCCAAACTCCAAATCCAACCCTCTCTCACCTCCCTCCCCCTTGGCAACCACCAGTCTGTCCTCTATGTCCCTGATTTTGTTTCTGTTTCATAGATAGGTTCATTTGTGTCATATTTTAGATTCCACATGTAAGTGATATCATATGGTATTTGTCTTTCTCCTTCTGACTTACTTCACTTAATATGATACTCTCTGGTTGCATCCATGTTGCTGCAAATGGCATTATTTCATTCTTTTTTATGGCTGAGTAGTATTCCATTGTATATATGTACCGCATCTTCTTTATCCATTCATCTGTCGATAGACATTTAGGTTGTTTCCATGTCTTGGCTATTGTGAATAGTGCTGCTGTGAACATATGGGTGCATGTATCTTTTTGGATTAGAGTTTTGTCTGTATACGTGCCCAGGAGTGGGATTGCTGGATCATATGGTAATTCTATTTTTACTTTTCTGAGGAACCTCCATACTGTTTTCCACAGTGGCTGCACCAACTTACATTCCCAGTAACAGTGTAGGCGGGTTCCCTTTTCTCCACACCCTCTCCAGCATTTGTTATTTGTAGACTTTTTATTGATGGCCATTCTGACCGACATGAGGTGGTACCTAATTGTAGCTTTGATTTGCATTAGAGAATCCTATTTTGATTTATTACAGAATTCATCAGCTATATGGGTTAGTTTTTAATTTTCTCAAAATTCATTGTGAATTCATGGGTATTTTCTCTAATCTCTCCAAACCACATTTGCTTAAATCAAACCCTTTTGCTAATACCTTACTCGATATCTTAACTGAATTGAAAAGTTTTAAATTTATCCAGAACTATAGGTAAATATAACTTCAGGCCAGGATAAATGCTAATTTTCAGTCTTTTGGGTTGTTTTTAAATCTCAAGGCAATGTTTTTAGCATAATGCTCCCTCTATCTTATTGATCTTCAGACTCTAGAACTGACACTAACCTGTTTAAAAGAAGCAGCATTCTTGTAACAGAACACATATTTTTAAAATTATGTTTTTGTGATATGAAACATTCGCCTGCATCAAAGAAATGAAGGTGGAGAAAAACCAGTGTTAGAAGACGGAAAGACTGTCATGTAGGAAAAGTACTCTCCTTTTAGAGGATACAAAAATTGGTTCATCAGCGTGTGTCAGAGCTCCAGAAAATAAGATGGTCTGTGCAGTGGGAAGCTTAGCAAGATGAGTGCTGGGGAGGGGGAGACTGTCAGTAACTGAGCAGTTGGTGTAGCAAAGCAGCTAAGATCTTGAGCTGGAAAGCCAGGCAGATCTTGAGCTGGAAAGCCAGGCAGCCAGTCCTGCAGTGTGCTTCGAACTCTGTAAATTTGGGGAAGTAATATAATCTTTCTGTGCCTTGATTCCTCATCTGAGTGTTATTGTGAGGATTAAACATGGTGTATAAAGCACTGTGTGCCCTATGCCGGGCACAGAGTAAATGTCTTCGTTGTTGCTACTGCTTCTGGGATGATGGGGGCTGTTCTTTAGACACCGAATACCTTCTCTATGCTGGGTATTCTTGGGCACTCAAAGGAGTCTGAGGCAGGGTTCTTGCTCTTGAGAAATTTATCTTCTCTCAAGGAAGATTAAATTATACATGATAAAAATGAAATAATTAAGAACCAGATTTCTGTGGCACTGCCTATAAAAGGTACTTGAGGACAGGGAGAGATCATTGTGAGCAGGAGCAGTCAGAAATGGCTTTAGGAGCAACTGAAGGTCTTGCTTAGAGCTCAGATGTGGAGAGAGGTTTTGTGGCGAAAGGATGAAGACGTATTCAGGCATTTACTGAGCTAGGCACAATGATAGGCTCTGATGAAAAAGATGTGGTCCCCGTCCTCTTAGAATGTATGGGCTGGAGATGGTGGGATGACACTTGCCAATAGATAGGTGGTAATAATACTGTAAGGCTGCATGCCCACACTGTGCTAGAGCTGTGTGCACCGCAGGGGCAGAGGGGAGTGGCACAGTCCCAGCGGGGGGGTTGTAGGAGGCCCCCAGGGGGCAGGGGTGGAATCTGAGCAGAAACTTCTGAGATGTTGGGGGTTTCACCAGTGGAAGAAAGTAGAGTGGACATCAGGAAAGAGGCTTGAGGGAGGACCAAAAAGGATATCTGGAAGTTAAGGAGGATAATTGAGACCTTAAGTAGCATGGTGAGTTGTGGGATTGCAACTTGGGCCACGTGGCTGGAGTGAAAAAAATGCAAGATTTAGAGTGGCTTTTGCAATAATCCAAGCATGGGGTGAGGAGAATATGTTCTGGACTAAGTCAGTGCCAGTGGGAAGACAGAGAAAGAGTGGGTCTAAAGACTCCTCAGAAGTAGAAACGGGACTTGTGAATTGAAGGATTGAATATAGAAAAAAGGAAGCCTTCAAGGTTTCTCTTCTAGGATCTCCTTTTCAGAGTAGAAGAGAGGACTTGAAGTCACCTCATTCAACCCCTCTATTGCACAGATGAGCATGCTGAGGCTCTGAGAGGTTGGGTGGATTGCCCAAGTTTACCCAACTAGTTCAGGGTGGAGCTGGGATGCTGAGGCAATGTCCAGGTCCCTAGGCCAGAGCTTTTTGCATCATGTCATGCTGACATATTGAGGTTGAAGCGTGACCCTGGGCCCCTATGCAGAGATGTTCTCCACGAGGTTGGAAAGACTGTCTGGGGCCCAGGTGAGAGGAGGGGTAGGAGATGTCATGACTGGAGTCAGAGCAGTTGTCGGAGGAGCCCCTCTAGAGAGAAGGGATCATTTAGGGCCTAGAAAGATGTCTAGAGTCTGGCAGCTACACATAGATGTTACATGGAGGTCAAAGCCAGTAAAGTGTGTTAGCATTAAGCATAGTGTAATAGAGAAGAAGTTAAAAAAAAAAAACAAAAAAACTATACCTTGGAAAATGGACAAATGGACTGGCTCTCTGAGAGTGCTAGAGAAAAGGCTTCATGAACATGGTGGAAATAAGCTAATTATAAAACAATAACTGTCGGCTAAACACAGATCCAACTGTTGCTGAATTTTAAGTCCAGTTCGGGAAATGCAGTACCAAGCTGCAAGAAAGTACAAGTTTAAAGGCACAAAGATGGCAGATTGGCTTGACAAGTAACTGAAGCTGTGAATAATGATGGGAATCACTCCCTTGCAAAGTGCTGTAGGCACCTTCAAGAGCAAGGGGACTGGACTGGCTCTGTTGCTTAGAGTTTATGTTCGATGTAGAGGTCTTTGTAAACAATGCAGGTGATAAAATTCAAATGAGATCTTGTCACAAAGTAGAAAGAAGAAAGACTACATTGGATAATTTCCTGCCCAGAATCCTTTCGTAGTACATTTGGGGAGTGAAGGGAAGAAAGAGAAAATCATATTTTAAATTTTAAATAAGCCGTTTTTGACACACCATGTAAGGCTCAAAATAATACTCTTTCTGTGCATAATATACAGATATGCAATTCAGCTAACTCCTCTGAATGGCTTGGTAATTTTATTCCTTAATCTTTTTTTTCTGAGGGTAGAAAATGCTACTTTTCCCCTCAGTGAACACCACTGTGGACCAAGGCTTCTTTTAGCTTGTGACTCACTTCCTTGAGAGAAATAGGTAGTGTCTCCGGAGATGAGTGCTGTCGTGATTATTAAGAAAATACATGAAGTATAAGTACTGTTATCCTAGAGAAGATTAAGACGAGAACTTAAGTACAAAAACTACAGTAGTTAGGGAGTTTTTAAGACAGAAATTATTAAGGGTACTGATTCAATTCCTTGATATATCCAAAGAACGTTTGTTTTCATCTTAATCTGCCATGTAAGTCCTTCATGAAAAATAATTTTGCATCTGTAGTTCTTTTTTGAGAACTCAGCCTAAAATCTGCTAGAGAAATTTTGGATTAACTAACAGAATCTCTATTCTAATTGAGTGCTGCTCAGACCATGACTTTCTATATATTAGGAAGATAATTTTCTGTTTTTAATAATTAATTGAACTATTTTCAGAGTAATTCATTCCCTGCTTGCATTAACTTTAATGAGAATTTCACTTTCCATCTGTGTGACACTTGTTTGACTTATTTTACATTCATCAGATGATTCACTCTTTTATGGGACAATTTGTGTTTTAACCAATTCACATTTTTAATTTTAGCCAGTTAAGGTACTGGTTATACCAAATAAAACCCATGGCAATTTAGGTGATTTTCATCCCTAGGAACAGGACACTCTTATAAATCCTTTGAAATTTGACTTCCAGCCCGGAGAGCAACTCCCTCCAGAGATGACTGTGGCGCGATCTTCCGTTAAGGAGTCCTCCAGAGAAGGCACCTCTTCATTCCATGCACGGCAGAAGTCTGAGGTCTGAATTTTCTAGAGCTGCTACCTTTTACAGTAGAACATGTCTGTAAAGATTGGTCCCTCAACACCATTACAGTCTATCTTTTAAGATTTATTCGTACCCAATCTCCCACAGATAATTCGAACTGGCTTATAAAGTAAGCAGTTTTCCTCATGCCATAATTCTGAGTTTTCTCTTAAATAGATCCCGGAGTAAATTATAGATCAATTAGGCACTGTTCTACGTTCACAGGCTACCTCATTATCTCTCTGTTGTTTACTTTTTATAAACCTATTTTTTATCTCAGGGTGGAGCGTATCATGACCCCCACTCTGATGATGGCACTGTCCCCAAAGAAAACAGACACCTGTACAATGATCCTGTTCCGAGGAGAGTTGGCAGCTTCTACCGAGGTAAACCCAGCTCCTAGCACCCATCAGGGTCCTCTCTTCTCTCCCCCTCACTACACATCCAGGCTGCACTCTCCCCTACATTTCACTGCCCTGACTTCCGGTAAGCGTCATTCTTACCTGCACTACTGCCTTCCACCTCGTCTCCCTGCCTTGGTTCCTGCTGTCTTAGTTCAGACCCTTGTGGCTTCTGACTTGGGTACTTTGAGTAGCCTCCCAACTGCTCTCCCTATCTCTAAGGTCACCATCAAAACGGTCCCTGGAATGATCCTTCTGAAGCTGTGTTCTGACCACACCACTCATTCATTCGATTAAGTCATAACATATGTATTTTAAAATTTATTTATTTTTGGCTGCGTCAGGTCTTAGTTGTGGCATGCGGGATCTTTCTTTGCGGCACGCAGGCTCTTCACTGCGGCGCGGGGGCTTCTCTCTAGTTGTTGCGCGTAGGCTCCAGAGCGCGTGGACTCTGTAGTTGCAGCGCGCAGGCTTAGTTGCCCTGTGGCATGTGGGATCTTAGCTCCCCGACCAGGAATCGAACCTGCATCCCCTGCATTGGAAGGCGGATTCTTAACCACTGGACCACCAGGGAAGTCCCAAGTCATAAAATATTTATCGATGTCACTTGTATGTCTGACACTTCTAATTTAGAACGTCAGTGAACAAGACAGCCAAAGGTCTCCACCCTCACAGAGCTCACATTCTCATGAGAGAGCAACACTAAATGTAATAATTACATAGAGCAGTAAAAGATAATAAATGCTACAGGGAAAAAAATATAGCAGGGCAATCCATTGCCTCCACCCCAGCCCCAGTCCTCTATCTCTCATCTGCTGAGAGTCCTCTGGCGACTTCGCATTGGCATCAGGACAAAATCTGAGTTCCTTAAGATGGCATTCTAGACTTTCTGTGCCCTGGCCCTTGCTATCCTCTCCAGCTCCTCCTCCTCCACTCTGGTGCCCAGCCTGTGGGACTCACACAGGCCGTGCCCTCCTCTGACCTGAATGCAGTACTCCCCCTGCTTGGACAACTTGTTTCTGTCCCTTTTGAGATTCTGCTTTGAGGTCCTCTGCAGTGTGATGGCTTCCCTGCCCACCTAGGTGAAGTGAAGTGTTTCCTCTTTTGTTCCGCCCATGGCCCTCTGTCTCTAACATGACACACACCAACCACATGGTACTGATTCTTTGTTTACATTTCTCTCTCACAAGGTTACAAGGCCCTTTACCTTTTCCTCTTTTACCCTCATTGACTAGCACACTGCCTGGCAGTTTCATAAATATTTGTTGATTGGATGAAAGAAAATCTTCAAGTGTACTTGCATGACCTTAAAAATGTGCTTTGATGTTTGACAACTATAACAGATGTTTCAGTGGCTGAATGGATTTAGGAGAGATTGAGAGAGAAAGGTTTCACCTTTAAGGAGCTATGTAGTAATAGAGTGGGAGCCCCCAGGAATCCCCAGCCCCTAGTGGTGAGACTGGCAGTAAGCCCACTCGGTAAGCCTCCTGAGTCCGTGAGGCTCAGCTTCTCAAAGCCTCCTTCAAGGGTCACCACGACCTTCTACAGCTGCCACATCCACATTGCCCAGCTTCTCGTTATTCTGTTGATCTGGGAAGACAGCTGGAAAGGGCAGGAACTGGGGGGTAACACGGACAACCGCTTGGTCATTTTAACTAGGAACCTGAGCTAAATGAATGCATACAAGTGTTATGCAGGACCTAATGTATATTGAATGATTAGGCTACTCTGTTCCCTCCTAGCCCAACCTTTGAGAAAAGAATAAGGCATTGAATATGCCTTTTGATGCATTTATTATTCTTTTTTCTGATGCCATGGTTACTTTAGAACCTTATGGGACTAAAACTTTAATTCAGATTAAAGTTAATTAAACATGGGACTTCCCTGGTGGCACAGTGGTTAAGAATCCGTCTGCCAATGCAGGGGACACGGGTTCGAGCCCTGGTCCGCAAAGATCCCACATGCTGCGGAGCAACTAAGCCCATGTGCCACAACTACTGAGCCTGCGCTCTAGAGCCCGCAAGCCACAATTACTGAGCCCGTGCACCACAACTACTGAAGCCCGCACGCTCTAGGGCCTGCGTGCCGCAGCCACTGAGCCCACGTGCTGCAACTACTAAAGCCCGCGTGCCTAGAGCCCGTGCTCCACAACAAGAGAAGCCACCCAATGAGAAGCCCGCGCACCGCAACGAAGAGTAGCCCCCATTCACCGCAACAGAGAAAGCCCGCGTGCAACAACGAAGACCCAACACTGCCAAAAATAAATAAAAATTTTTTTAAAAAGTTAATTAAACAAAATATTGTAGTGTACATTTAAGCAAAAGTCTTTTCTTCTCTCACTGTAAGTTTTACTTCCAAAGTGGATTATACACGTGTTATTTCTATAGATGTCTGGAGAGTATACTTTAATATTAAAATGTTAACTAAATTTTCAATTAATTAATTAGTCCTTGACCTCTAGAAACACAGTTTTATTTTGATTGCAAGTGAATTAACTTGGTTACTATCAGCAAAGCCCCTCATAATCGACTTCACTGTTTGGCAGGTAGAACATTTTTATTTTAGAAAGTCCAGAAATAGAAGGAAAAGATTTAACTAGGTGAAACATTTGGAGACATCGCTTATTTCAATCATGCTACTAAATCTAACTGGATGAAGATGTAGTGGTATCATTGAAATGACAGATTTTTTAGTATATTTCCCATTTTCAGTCCTGCTGGCCAAGAGTCAAGTAATATGGTGTCATTTGTCTTTATATACAGCCTGTATATTCCTTTTGTGATGAAATTTGCAATATATTTTCATTTATGACCAAGCTTAGAAATTGATAGAAAAAGATAATACCCACCCACCCCCCAAAGAAAAGCAGACAAGTATTTACTCACATACATTGTGGTTTGTCTTTTTGTTTATTCCTGGATTAAAAACTTAGAGAAAAATAGTATTTTTGTACAAATAACCAAATCTCTTTGGAATTGAGTTTAAAAAAATATAAAATTGATGCCACCTCCCAAGTGGCAAGGCTTAAACTGTAGTTTGTGTATTCCAGAACACATACTGTTAAGAATCACTTCACACTAAGAATAGATTTTATGTAGTTGGGTCTATGATGTAAGAAAGCCTCAACTTAAAAGAATGTCAAAACAGGGAGATGGGGATCATATTCATACTTTTAAATCTCCTACGATATTCTCCAGTTTATCAGCTGACACATCAATTTATGCCTTGAATATATATTGCCTGGTGTTAATTGACCCTTGCAAGTTACTGTCATAAGCAGTTGGGGGTGGGGGGAATGCTCCCTGGAATGCCTCCAGCCTCAGAAAACGTAAGAGTTATATGAAGGGCAAATAAGGATTTTGACTTATCCTTTTGTTAGTTTATTTTGTTTGTGTGAGAGAAAGTGCAGTAGAACAACATGAGAACTGCTTTAACCAAAAGAGTATATCAGTGGCTTACTTTTTCTTTGTTCAGTGCCATCTCCACGTCCAGATAATTCTTTCCATGAAAATAATGTGTCAACCAGAGTTTCTTCCCTACCATCAGAAAGCAGTTCTGGAACTAACCACTCAAAAAGACAACCAGCATTTGATCCATGGTGGGTATTTTAGCTTGTTTTTACTCTTCTTTTTTCTAATTGTAGATTTTAGATTTCATAGAAATTCTGGATAAACTTTTTAGCATTCTTTCCCCTGCTAGGCCTTTCTTTCTAAAGAGAGATTGTTTAATAAGGGAAATGTGATTTGTCATTATTTATAATAGTTTCTTTCATGTTCACCATTTATATTAAATACCATGTAAAAGAAAGAAAATATCCTGGGTCAGTACATACCTCATAAGTCTTCCATCGCCTTCTTCTGACATGATTGATGTCCTTTGCTGTCTTCTCCACTTGTTGCTGTTGAATCATGTAGCAGACACTTTGCTTAGCCCTTTGTGTGCACTGTCCTACTCAGTACTCACAATCAGCCTTTGAAGTAGGAGTGCCTCCCACTCTCCAGATGAGGAAACAGCAGCTTAGAAAAGGTAAGGAGCCTGCCTGGTGCTGAACAGCCAGAAACAGGGAGGAGGGAGCCGGGATCTAGACCTAGATGCATTCTGACTCCAAAGCTCGTGTCCTCTACTTCTGTGCCACCTGATTTTCATTCAGGGTGAAAAGAGAGAAATAGGGGAACAACCCTTCATGCTACCACAAAAATGTACTGGTAGTCAGAGGATAAAATGATGCGCCAATTTTGCTTATCCTTTAATCTTTGTGTCATGTGTAATAAAAATTTAAGGAGAGAATTATAACATACATCAAGTCTCATTAGCAGATCTTGTCTTGGGGGTAGGACTATTTTTTTAATAATGTAGACTTTATATTCTCAGCTGCCCAGAAAGACTTCCCAGAATCTAGATGTGAGGAATGTTTATGTATTTCATAGAGCTGCTAAGTTCTCCACCAAGAGAATAAAATGGTGCCTCATTGTAACTCACTGAATTGAGAACGAGACCAATCTGTCAGATTCCATCTCTGCTGTTTACTGCCAGAATTCACACAATTTGGACCCTGTTGGCAGGGTTATATCAAGGTTTCAGTGTTACCATGCCCTATGCGGAAAATAACTTACTTATTTTTACAATAATAAAAACGGTTTTCTTAAAGCTATAAATACTTTTTCTTTTATAAGCACACTTTATATCTATCGCCTTATTTATAAAATGAGAGTTTTAACATTAGTGACTCAGAGGTTAGACCCTGGAAATAGGATATCTTGACTAGTGTCACCTTTTGGCCATGTGACCTTCAGCACTCTGCCCCTCAGTTTCCTTGTCTGTAAAATAGGCTAAGAATATCACCTCCCTCATCGGGTAAATAGGATCATTAAATGAAGTCAAACATCAAAGGCATCTAGAGCAGTGCCTGGCACCGTTGTGACTTGTTAACTTTAGCAGCCGTGGTTTTTGCCATTAATGTTCTCTAACTTCAGTATGACTTGCCAGGTGTCTCCTCTCCACTTACTTTGCTGATGAGCTTCAGTGCGTTCTTTCTCCGTGTAATGGTAGACAAGATCTATACATTAACCTGAGAGCACAGGTACAACTTCTTTAAGTTACCGGCGTTGACAGTTTTCAAGTGTGGTTTTGACAAGCCGTGAGAATAGTGTCTAAGTTGTGAGAACACAGAAGTACAGATGGAGTTGTTTTTCGTCTTGGTCATTGCATGATGAAGTGGTGATGGTTTAAAAGTGCGTCGATTGCATGTTAACATAGTCCTATGAAAATTAGGTAGGTCAGATTAAAACTAAATCCAAATGTGGGATTAACAGTCTTAACAGCATATTGTTTCTGTCTTTTTGATAATCAGTTTAAGTAGAGCTTGTTTAGACCTGGATATGTGTAGAAACCTAACAACAATTGTTTTAAAAAAGAGGCATAGTTGGGATGCTGACCTTTAGATAAGTCTTCATCAAGTCATCCTTACTCTGATACTGCTGTTATGAGGCTTGAGAGAATTCCAGAATTGCCAGGGATGAATTGGCTATATTCTTTTGTTCTTACTACCCCTCATGATAATGCTGCTATGATAGTTCTCCACGCATCATATCTAACTTAGCCTAAGTCATCCATTAAGCTTGACTTGTCTTGGATTTTTTTCTTGAACAATATCTCTCATTGGTTCACCATATTTATATTTGAGAGAAATGCCGTTTGATAACTGTTACAAAAACATGAACAAACCATGGTGACAGTGAATTGCTGTTCCTAAATTATCACTTACCTAAGAGCAGTCTGTTTCTCCTTGTTAGTAGTACTTCCATTTCTTTGGAGAAGAGGATATTTGTACAGTGTCCACATTTCTTGCAATGGAAAAGTCAAGGTACTATGTCATACTTTAAAGTGATAAATGGATAGTGTGTAGTATAATATCCAGAGCTGTTATTCTGGCCATCCCAGCTGTCCAGAATCCAGTTAAGAACAGGGAGATAAGCCAAAATATTTCAGAACAACAAAAATAGGGTTAATGCAGTCAGATCGATCATCTTTACTAATGGGAAAACACCTCCACCCTCCCTGTGAGCCTGTTTATTCTTCTTTTATGCACAGTTCTAGCAGTTGGCACTGAGGTTGTCAGGCAAGAAATAATCCCAGGTAACAGTACAGTGTGCAGAGGGAGAAGGATCCTAAACAATAGCTGTAGAGAGAAGAGGGGTATTTTTGCTTTTTCTCAGGCCCCAGTGGGAAAATCATTTCTAGCTGTATGGTCTTATACATAGAACAGATATCCATGTAGAGTATATATCTTTAAAATAGGCTGCTCTTACTTTCCATAAAAAGACAAAGTGTTTAGAAAGACTGCTGTCAAAATTGGGTTAAAAATTGACACTTAAATAGTAAACCAAATTAATTAGAAATCCCAGTAGTTGAGATAAGTGAAGAATTGCTGTCACTCACTTGCACAATCCCAGGCTTTCTCTTCTTGTAAAGTTATGAAGACATTGGTATCCATTATTACTTGTCATGATAACTCGCAGAATTATTCCTGTAGAATTAGTCGCTGACTTCCTACTCTCAGACATTAGCCGACCCACCCTAGTCACACTGGCAGGGCGGGAGGGTGGCAGGGAAAGTGTCACAGAGTAAGCGTCTCTCCTCTTCTGCGCGCCTTCATGCTGCTGCTCTTGGGGGGATTATGCTGGCGCTTCCTGGCCCTCCGTCAAACCTGTGGGTCTCTTGCCTTGAGTCTGTGAGCAGCTTGAGGTCACACTCCTTGTTTTAGTTTTTCTCTGTATCTCCAACACCTAACACAGATCCTGGTGCATACACAGTACTCTGTAAGTGTTGGTTGGCTTTGATTCAGTCAGTTTTAATTCCTTCCTTTTTTTAGGTGAGTCTTTTGAATTCTCTTTCCTCTTAACCCCTTATGGAAGTAGTAGGTGTTGTGGTAGATACTGTTCGAGTCCCATGACTGTTTAGGAAGGAGACTGTTATTGTTAACCGCCCCCCCACACCCCTCCCCCATCATCCTCACTGCCCACCCCACCCCCCACTGTGCCAAGTGACTAGCTGGGTGGTCCTTCTGAAAGCTCCTGTCCCTGTGATTTATGTGATCACCCACTTGCCCTTCTCTTGTGCTACTCCTCTTGAAACCATCTGTTGCCTGTACAGTTAGTTAGCTCAGCTCAGCACACACTGTTGACCGTACCAGGTAGAATCAATAGCAGGGTCCAGAATTCACAAATGAGATTAAGTCATGCGGCTCACTCTTACCCTTTGGGTGCACTACTGGTTATAAATGTTCAAGTCTTTTCATTCATTTGTACAGCACACAGCTTTTTAGGTGCCTGTGTTCCAGGCAGCTTCTCTCCATCCCTGAGTCTCTCTCACAGGCTTTTCTCCTTCTCTTTCTCTGTTAATTCTCTGTATGTGTATGATTCAGTGTAGCTTCTCCCTCTCTTTGTCTTTTCCCTCTCTGTCTCCCTCTCTCTCCCCGACTGGCACTCTTTCTTTCTCTTTGACTTCCTTTTGTGTCTTTTGTGATGCATGCATACTCATGCCTTACTCCTAGCTTTCATCCTCTAGTCCAAGGGTAATTTATTTTCTTTTTTGCTTTGGCCCCTGGAATCTTTTCCCACCTGGATCTTGGCCCTACCGCCAATCTGCAGCTCCAGTTTGAGGATGTTTTCCTCATCATTCCCCTTTCCCCCTGGGCTCTAGTTTATCCAGTGCCTCTGAAGAGACCCTGCGGAGAGTCTTTGATTCATCCTCTGTGTTTTGGGGACACAAGGAACTGCAAACACCGGGCTTTTTGTCCTGCTGCTTCTTCTCTTTCAGTACCCTTCCCCCACCCCCCCATCCTCTCACTTTTATTTTATTGGACAGACTCTTCTTCCTACCCAAATCCTGCTCCTCCTAGGACTAGTGTCTCAAGCCTTCACTTCCTCTCATGCCAACGTTAACATTCTTACAGTAACGCCCATTCCCATCCTGAGATTGTGGTCATGATGAATGTGTCCCCCTTAAAGATTTCCTGGGTTGGCAGAAAGCACTTTAACTACTGACCCTCAGCAGACCTTCGAGATTTTGTTAGACTTTAATTCTGATTAGCAAAAACTTCTACCTGTTAATCTGAGTACTCTGTTGTGCTTCTAGGTTATGTGCAGACCCCATTATGGAAGGACATAAGCTATATCATAAGCATATAATTCTTTAACTTCTGGAAGTTACAGAACATTAGGAATAGTATTGCTGGTTGGACTAGATGCTCTCTAAGGTTCCTTTCAATTCTGAGAGTGGTGCTTTTGCGATTCCAGCAAACTACTTACACTGTTCTGCTGTGTTCTGTAGAACCCTCACATAACTGAATGCTGTGGCCTGGAATTTAGTTTAGGTCAGTCTGTCTTTAGGCCCCATCCAAGGGTTTCATCTCCTTAATCTCAACAGTACTTGTCATAAGAAACTTTGACCGAATAGGCCCAGTCTGTCATTAGGATGAGAGTGCTTTTTCCAGCACTACAACACTGAGTTTAAAGAATCTTTAACTTTTCCCTATTCCATTCTCACTCATTCCATCATGTCTGAAGTTTTTTAGCTTTCAAAATTTTAAATGCATCATTCTGAGTCCCAATGCTAATTATTTTATTGGTTGTGTTGTATTACAAAACTTTAACTTGCAGAACTTGGAACTCTCTCGGTGAGGTTTAAAATTGCAGGTCCTAATGAGTTTCAAGAACACTTGAGCTTACAGTACATGTTTTTACTTCTTTGGTATTCCCATTAACTTTTAGGCCAAACACTTAAGAAGAAATGACCATTGCTGCTTCAAACAGTCATGGTTTTTACTTCTTGTTTTTTGTCTGTTTGTCTCTCTCTCTCTCTCTCTAGATTGTTTCCCTTGTGGTCTTTGATCATGAGTTCATGGCTTTTCAAATGAATTTTGTGTGGTTTGTAAAACCTTTTTATTATATCTGCAGTACATATTTGTTGTTGAAGTTAAAAAGAAGTAACAACAAATCACCAATAATCCTACTACCCAGAAATGATAACTATTAAGATTTTTAAAAATTTTCTTCCTGCTTTTTAAAAAATGTGTGTATATATACACATATATGCCTTTTTAAAAAAATACAGTTGGGCTCATATGATGTAGAAAGTTTTGAATCCTGCTGTTTTCACTTCATATTGTAGTTGGAATATTCCTTCATATTAGTGAAAAATCTGTGAAGATGTGATTTTTAAAAATAGCTTCATGGTGTTTTCTATCATGTGGATCTGTAACGGTTTGTATAGATGTTTTCTGCCTTCACACAGGTTTAATCAAGTAAAGGATGCTGGTTTGCTCATATTTTTTTAGATGTTCTGGTAACTTTACTGTTCAGTACTCTAAAACCATAAATGTGAATGAATTCTGTCACCTTTAATGTTTCTACTCTTGATTTTGGGGAATAGCTAATAGAAGGAATTCAGTCATTTGAGAAAATGGTTTTCCACAGTCATCTAGATGTTCAAATTCAAAATAGGGCCCGTGGAATGTGCCTTTTTCAAGAATGACACCATTCCAGTTGTTTTTTAAAGACCATAAATTAATTTAAGTAATATAGGGCCTCTGTTGGGGCTTCCCTGGTGGCGCAGTGGTTGAGAATCTGCCTGCCAGTGCAGGGGACACGGGTTCGAGCCCTGGTCTGGGAAGATCCCACATGCCGCGGAGCAACTAGGCCCGTGAGCCACAGTTACTGAGCCTGCGCGTCTGGAGCCTGTGCTCCGCAACAAGAGAGGCCGCGATAGTGAGAGGCCCGCGCACCGCGATGAAGAGTGGCCCCCGCTTGCCACAGCTGGAGAAAGCCCTCGCACAGAAACGAAGACCCAACACAGCCAAAAATAAATAAATTAATTAAAAAAAAATATATATATATATAGGGCCTCTGTTAACATACAAATAGTCACCTTCTTGGGGCTGAGGTGTCTTGTTTACTCTCTTTTAATATCTCCTATTTGTATTAAAATACCTGGTGGTGTCAGTGGTATGAAGCTTAATGTCGTTATTTTCAGTTAGAAGCTTTTTTTCCAGAAGAGTGCTTTGTATTAAAGCATTCATCCTGTCTCCATTTTTTCATACCTTATCTATTTTTTATTTAGTTTTAATAAATAGATATAAGATTTTTATAAAGGGATTTTCCAGTTTCAGGCAATTTTTACTTTTATTTGTAAGGTTTCTGTAGCAGTATTGATTTTTTTTTTTTTTTAATGTTCAGTACCTTGGCAAGCCACTAATAATGAACTTGTTAAGCTGGTTTTTAAAAGGTAAATAGAAAAACGAGGATACTGAAAATGTTTCTGTTTCTCTCAGAGGGTTACAGAAAAGCCATCCTTCAAAGTGTGTGCTTTTCAGACTCTCTAATTCTGAGGTTTTCAACAGCATGAAAATGGTCCTGCAGCATAGTTACAGATCATTTGTAATAATGCTCAAATTGCTAGTTCGAGTGAGCCTTTGCCAAAGGCTAATCATTAACCATGGTTGGTGAGATTCAGTTCCTTCTGTGCTTTTTAGAGGCTCTTTACCTATGTGCTTGATTCTTCATGGCTATTTGAACCTGGTGTCATGCATTTTTAGTCTTCATTATATTTGTCATATAATGGCAGGAGAATGATTGAAAGGTCAATATGATAAAAATGTCTTCCCATTTAGGAAAAGTCCTGAAAACATTAGTCATTCTGAACAACTCAAGGAAAAGGAAAAACAAGGTTTTTTCAGGTCAATGAAAAAGAAAAAGAAGAAATCTCAAACAGTAAGTAGATGGCCAGTTTCTATTTACAGTGGCATCCGTATGAGTCTACATTAGTCTGTGGGTACTTTACACTTTGTATGTGACAATCAAAGTGAATTATTTTCTTATTGAGACTTAACATGCATATACTGTATATGTTTCTTTCTCAAATTCTATACAACTATCCTCCTCTCACAGAGCCTTTTCTATGTTCAACAGAATCTCCAGGAATAGAAGAAATTTAATTTGGATGAAAGAGAATGCTTTAACCCTTTCTCAATAAACATCTTATCCATGTGGGTTTATATTCATGTAAAAACTATGAAGCTGCAGGATTTATTTCTCTCTGAGGGTTAAAGATACGTGAAAATTTAGGAAATGGTTTTGGTTTGTGTTTAAATCTTAAAATTCTTAACTAACCATCGTTCATTATGGAGAATAATAATATCAGATAACCTGGCTGGTTATCTGATTCCCATGTTGACAAGTGCATTTCTGGGCTGCCTAGTCACAGACAGGTCATAGTATTTGACATTTCAGGGCTTGCTTTAGTAGGACATGTTTACCTTGTGATTGAACTGTGAAATGGAATGAGTCTCATTTCCTGAGAGCTCTCCACCTGAACCAAGGGCTGGCTGCATGGAACTGTGCACGTCACATCACTGAACCAACCAGGCAAGGATTCTGCTGGTTAGTGATGTGAGAACACGTGGGGAAGCCAGGCCTCCAGGCCAGCAGGAACGTCTTCACCCACACGAGGCGTTCTTCCTCCTTTGCTTTATGACACCTTTGAGACTAGACAAGGTTGAGTCAGCCATTTTAAATTATTTTGTTTCTAGTTTTACTTCATACATGATTGACTCTCGTTTATTTAAAAAGGAAAAAGGCATAATCAAAATGACCTACTCAGATGGACTTCATTGATTTCATCTCTTAAGATGAATAGATTAGACTCAGTTTTTCTGAGGTCTGTTTGGTTATGAAAAGTCTAGGATTATGACTCAGTGGTGAGTAAAGATGAGATAGATGATAGTAAAAAGGAATATAATATTTGAAGTAAGGATTTAATAAAGGCCTTCCTAGATTACCTTTCTAGATTACTCTTTACTTGCTTGTTTGTTACATTTAGGATGTCACTATAATATAAATATGAGCTCATTACAGAAAAATTGAGAAAAAAATGATCATTTCTAATCTCACCACCCTATCACAACTAGTATTAGGATTTTGGTATATTTCCTCCTAGCTTTTTGGCCTGTGCATATGTTTATGGAAAGAAGGTGGTTTTTTAGTTTGTTTTAAATAATAGTAGTCATTCTAGTATAATTTTGTATTCTGGCTTTTTAATAGTATTTCTGTCACACATACACACAATATGCTCGTTACTACACAGATTTTATTATCTTCATTTTAATGGCTGCATAATATTCCTGAAATGTTTATTTAGAAAAAAAACAAAACCTGCCTATATGGCTAACTGAAACTCACTTAAAGTAGAAGGTCCAGTCAAGATGTCACTTAGTTGCATATTAACTACATATGTTATTTAGACCAGATGAACAGAATAGACCTGATTTGAAGTAGAGAAGCTTAAAATATGTAAAGTGCTAATAAAACTTATATCATCATCTGTGGAACATATTTATCCATCATGAACATTAAACTTAGACTACCTCCTCCTACCCACTGTTATTTTTATTTCGAGTTTGTTTTTGTTCTTAACCTCAGGCCCGTAGCCATTGTGGGGTGATTAAGTGGAAGAAAGTAGCAAGGACACAGGAATTGAAGGTGTTTTTGTATGTAGATTTAGCTTTTGATGTCTGCCTTAGACCGACGTTAAACCTGCTGCTCACCATGGCATGAGTCAAGTATGTACATGTTGACTGACTATTATTCAGGATCTGGTTCAAATTTTAGATGTTTAAATAGTGTAGAGTAGGGTAAATAGGAAATTTACTATTCTCTAACATACTCTCCACTTGAACTTACTTTTTTTAGGGTTTCATACTTTTCGTTTTTGATATGTAAAGCAACTGCAAAATATCTCTGCACAGGTCACAATGACTTAAGCCTTCCAAACCAAAAGTTGTTTATACCCTCTGCATTTTTTTTAATTAAAAGAGGAAAAAAAAAATGTTTAAAGGTCTTTGATATCTAGAGTAAGATTTCCAAAAAGCACTCAGCATAGTACTTCCTGGCAGACCTCAGGCTCCCAAGCTTGACATTGTGTTAACTCTGCCTCCTTCAAATGAGCATTGGAACAGAATTAAATTTAACTTTTTTTCACTCTCTAGAACTCAGCAAAAGGAAACTAGGTAAATGAACTTTGAAAGATTTAAAGCATTGTGGCCTTTGCATAAGATTCAACAAAATGGTAATCTGATACCCAGTGCACAGAGAGAAGCCTCTGTGGGTCCTAAATCTAGTTTAACCCCTTTATTTTGCTAACTGCCCAGGCAAGTTGTGACCTGCCCAAAGTTGCACAATCAGTTGGGAGAACGGGACGTGGGTTCTCCTGAATAGTAGGCCTAGCTCAGTCCCTGCCAGGGGCCCACTGGTGCGGAGCGCCTCCGGCTACTTGTCTTTTTTTTTTTTTTTTTTTAATTGAAGTATAATTGATTTACAATATTATATTTGTTTCAGGTGTACAGCATAACGATTCAGTATTTTTGCAGTTTACACTCAAAAGTTATTATAAGATAATGGCTAGAACTCCCTGTGCTATACATTATATCCTTGTTGCTTCTCTATTTTATTTTATTTATTGTTTTTTTTATTGGAGTATAGTTGATTTACAATGTTGTGTCACTTTTTGCTGTACAGCAAAGTGAATCAGTTATACATATACATGTCTGAGGGCTTTCTTGTGGCCTCCTTAGACATGCAAGTTAAACTCTTCCTGGATCCCTGTCTTGGGAGCAGGTAACCTTATGGGCTGTTTTACTCGAATGTCTTCATACACACCAATAAAAGATGATCTGAACACCTTCACATACATTCTGGTTCTCTGACAATTGAAATATCCAAAACAGGGAAAAGTCGTGCCAGAAAATCATTCTGTATTGTAAAGATGCCTGCTTTGACTCAAGCAAATCTGGAGGCCTCCTTGGGAAATCTGGCTTCAGTTCCACATTCAGACAGTTACATAAGCCCTCAGAGCATATGGTGACTTTGCCAACGTGGTAATTTTACCCTAGTTAGTATCTCAACTGGTAATCATGCTTCAGTTTAAAGATTGAACTTTCTGTTTCTTCACTTTTGTGGCGTATTCTGAATTGTGCCAGCTATTTTCCATGGGGTGAATACTTCTCACAGTGTAGAACCAGGCTTCTTCCTCAACGGTAGAATCCTGCAATATTGATATATTCCTCTTCCAAGTGATGTTTTCTGGTTCAAGAGTTGACCACGTTCAGAAAGGTTTGCGGTGTCTTTTTCTTTTTTCCTAATAGGCAGGCAGATTACATGGTAGATTATTTAGTTGCTTAAGTCCTCTGGCAATTAGGAAAAGACTGAAGTTCATCAGTAGCCCTTTAAACATAATTCTTTGTAACAGTCCTATTTCTGATAATAAATAAATAAATCCTTAAATGTTTTGTAAGCTTAATGTGAATATATGTGTGTGTAGGTCTCTAGAGACATTCCTGCTATAGGTATTGAGCCTGTCCGAATGTTCTTTATATACACAGAAGTTTCTACATGTCTTGAATTTACATTATTGGCATCTTCATGTCCAGGTGAGGAATGGCACAGAACCTCTCAAGTTGCGCACACAGCACAGAGATTCTTTCAGTGACTGTTAATATTTAACAATTTGAGGGCATCCAAGGGCTAGGAGTTTCGATAAGAACACCTTCTTTTTTTTCCTTGGCAGTTAGTTTATTTGTATCTTATATTGCAGACAGATTCCACCAACGGGGAGAATCCAAGCATCAAGAAATCCCTCTTTCCTCTTTTTAATTCAAAGAATCATTTAAAGCATAGTTCTTCTTTGAAAAAGCTTCCTGTAGTCACTCCACCCATGGTACCCATTTTTACGTATGGTAGCCCTGAAAACTGCTCCAGTAAACTTGTTTTACTGATGACAACAGCATGTCTTTTATTTTCATGGGGTCATATTCTCTTTGTGCTAGTTAAGTACCTGAGCCAGTTCCATAAATTCACTGAGATACAAATTCTTCGACATTCTGGATTTTCTGAATCAGTTAAGGAGGTTGAAGCGTAAAAGGCTATTAAACAAACAAACTAGTGAAAGGCTAGTTTGGGTTGTCTGATTAGCCAGTTGTTGGCAGACAGTATTCATAAAATCCCTCATTTCCTGTAAAGAATTTGATTAACATTTACAATTAACAAATGTCTTTTGGTTTGGCTCACAAAGTTTGTTAACACTTGGTTGGCAGTTTGTCTCTTTGAAACCAAGTGAAATTGACCAAATTGGGTGAGCTTGCAGGCTCCATGAAAAAACAGCTTCTGTTAGTTGGTGATTTGCTCTTTCCTTGCCTGGCTCTAGCTTTTGCTGGTCACTTAGTTGAAGGCCAGGGCTTTTGCACTCTCCTCTGTCCACCAGAATCGGTGAGTGGACCAATTGCATTCGTCTGGAATTTGTGGCACAAATTTCTAGCACTCTCGTAGTGCATAATGCTAGACCCAGATTTACTGGGTAGTGTCTTGGGAATATGATTCAAACCATACTTTCTCACTTTGCTATCCTTAAAAGCTTGCTAGACTTCTTTGGCACCACCAAACACAGTGTGTGGATCATTTTCCCAGCAGGAACAAATTTTTGTTTTATTGAACTGGTTCATAACCTAACTGCAATATGGAATGAGGATACGGCAGCAGTTCCTGGTACAGCTCAATTTAACTGCTCTCTCTTACAGCGACTAAAACTAACAGCATGGGAATGCTTTGAGGGTTGAGGTTTAACAAAGCTGCATGACATCTGCCAATTTTTCCTAATGCAGGGAAAATTATTAAGAGGGCAGCAGACTTTAACTAGCATCACTTGCATTGTGAACATTGGGAGAGTTTTGGTTTCTTTTTTTATTGAGTCTTCTTTGGAGGGGAGGGGGTTGAGTTTTGGTTTGGTTTGATTTGCTTTCGTTCTCCTCTTGCGTGTGGTTGCATATCCTATTTAGGCTTACTGGTGTGATTATTGAATCCTTGTCCATATTCTGCTCTAGGTGCCCAATTCTGACGGCCCTGATCTTCTGACATTACAGAAAGCCATTCACTCTGCTAGCACCCCAAGCAGCAGACCAAAGGAGTGGCGTCCTGAGAAGATCTCTGATCTACAGACCCAAGTGAGTGGTGCCTGCATCACTCCTAGACTCTCAGACTCTGCAGTGACCGGTCTCTCCTGAAGAGAGGACAGGGTTGAGAAATTTAGCCTCTCAATGTTACAGCAAGGCTGAGAGTCTCCCCAGAATATACCCTCAGAAATAGCCAGATGCATCTTGGGAGTCCGGATGAATGGAGAAAAAAAGCAAGCTTCTATTAGTCTTCACCTGCGGGTCGGGGGAGGACGATTAAGGGGAATGAATAAGATACGGTTCCAATCCACAGAAACTCTGCAGCCTAGGAGGGAGAGAAAATTCACAGATGACCATGATTCATGGTAAAAGTGAAGCGTACCATAAAATGTAGGGGAGGGTAAGAGGAGGTAGTGCGAAGATTAAGGGTTCGTTAAAGGTGGTAGCCTACAAACTGCGCCTTGAAAGACAGATATAATAAGCTTTCTAAAAGACTGTTTAAGCTTCTGAAATCCGTACTAGTTTTGATAGAAAACCGGCAAACATTCGCATTAGGAACTGCATATTAGAAAGTATGTATAGTCACATTTCTCTGCCATAATGGGGGAATAAGCAGAAACCGAATCCATAAATTTTTCAGGTAACTGAGGTCTTATCTCCTTGAAGCAAACTGTTTTGATGGAAATTTTAAAATATTGTATCTTTTCAGCATCCCATAATGAGCATAGTAACATAATCTAACTTGTTTTTCGTTATATTCAATATATTATAAATCTCTTATTCCTCTGTACTGAAGTTTCTCACAACCCTCATGAGCTTTTGAGGCTGTAGGGTTACTTGTGCCTGTAAATGTTACTGTGCCTATAAATGACCATGCATTTCTGTGATTTGGAGGAGGAGGTTCTATTTTATAGGTTTATTGTTTTCTCTCTTTAACTATAAGCTGTTACTTAGAGCTGCTGAGACGAGCTCCCTAAATTTCAACTGTATTTGCCCAACCATTTATATTTTCTGCTTCTAACATAATATTGGCTGGAGGAGCGAAGACAGTGTAGAGAACCAGATATCCCAGTTATTGGACGTGTACCCGAACTAAAAGCACAAGGCTCTGAGTGAGAGGGCCTGATGTTCTATTCCTCATTTATTTAAAAAAAAAAAAAAAAGAGAGAGAGAGAGAGAGAAAGTACAGGGTTTTAGAACCTTCCTTGTGTAACCACTTCTTTTGCCGAGAAGCTCTTTTCAGGTAACTTTATATCTCCATCTGAACTATTGTGATTGTTCAATAGTTACATGTGGTCAGGGCTGTAAAAATCACCAGAAATGACCATGGAGGATGCTTCCCCAGGAGCGATTTCTACTTGAGTCAGTGCTCAAGCAGTAGCCCCTGGATTTCAATGCCCTGTTCCTCCGACTCTTTAGTATTTCTTGAGATTATCAACATTTTACTTTGCTGAGCCCTTAAAAGCCTTGAGGCCCTTGAGGATTGGCAGCCAGAGGTGCCTCAGGCTGGGGCTTCGGCCCACGTGCCGGGGTCCGCGGTGAGGGCCTTGAATGTCAGGGTGCTTTCCCATGCCTCTTCTGACGGTGACCCCATCAAGCCTGATAAAGAGGAAAGGGGCGTGAGTCAACTTTGGCCAGTGAGGAGCCTGTGGGGCAGATGGCTTCTGGGACCCTCCCTCCTGTTTTGAAGTGCCCCCCACAGTGCAGCAGCCCATGAGGCCCAGGTCCCAGGCCCACAGCAGACAGGCTGTTAGGAGTCGAAGGCTTCCTATGAGTGAATTGTGTTTTAGAGTCTCTAGGGCTTTTGCTTATTTCTGTGTGCTTTGCATTTTTAGTGCCCAAACTTTACCTCCCCCTCAAAACAGTAAAAAACCAAAAAAATGATAAAGTGCAGAAAGGGAACATTGGGATTTTGCAATGCCAAGGGAAAGGGAAAATCAGGGAGATAAGAACAGAAGGGGGTACACGATCTTTAGCCAAGTATGTTGCTACCTATTGAAACATTACATTTTTTCAGTTACTCTTGCCGCTAGATATGGTCGAATGGCTGAGTTTTAGCAGGTGAAATCTAAGTGGCAGCTTTATGCGGAGCTGTTGGGAAGGAAGTCTTCTCGAAAGGGAGACGCACATCCCTTCTTTTGCTTCTTCCTGATGGTTGGCGCATGAGACCTCCCCCCTCCCCCCCATAAAGGTGGGATGCAGCCAGATAGAAGGTGCCTAAGCCTTTGATCAGTCACCGTACCAGCTCTAGATTTCTTCTACGTTTCTAGGCTTTTTCATTAAAGAAAAATAACTTCAATCTTGCCTGAAAAAGAACAAAAGAACAGATAAGGCTGGACTGGCCCGTCCTCCCCCACACCCGCCCTCCCTGGCTCCACGCAGTCATCTCAGGTCTGTGCTCCGTTTCCTCCCAGCTTTCAAGTCTACTCTAAATTAAATCCTACATGCACCCTCATCTTTTCTTTCAGAGCCAGCCATTAAAATCACTGCGCAAGCTGTTACATCTCTCTTCAGCCTCAAATCACCCGGCTTCCTCAGACCCCCGCTTCCAGCCCTTAACAACTCAACAAGCCAAAAATTCCTTCTCAGAAATTCGGATTCACCCACTGAGCCAGGCCTCTGGTGGGAGCAGTAACATCCGGCAGGAGCCAACACCAAAGGGCAGGCCGGCCCTCCAGCTGCCAGGTCAGATGGACCCTGGTTGGCACGTGTCGTCTGTGACCCGGAGTGCCACAGAGGGGCCTTCCTACTCTGAACAGCTGGGTGCCAAGAGTGGGCCAAACGGGCACCCTTATAACAGAACAAATAGGTCCCGAATGCCAAATCTGAATGATTTAAAAGAGACAGCCTTGTAATGTGTGCTGGAGTGGGGGTGGGGGGGAAAGGGACAATCCGGTTAGGAGGGGAGGGGCGGGGGTGGGGTGGGTGGGGAATGGGCGGGGCCGGGGTGGTAAGCCAGTATTTTCAGCTTTATCAAGGTGTGTGCAATATTGTATGTGTGGAGCCAGCTGGCTCCTCACGGCCACAAATGCTAGTCAGGGATCTTAGAGCCCCAGGAGTTCCTTAGGGATCGCCAGTCCCCACGAGTCTTGTGTGAGAGTGGATAGTGTGCAGCTGAGGAAGAAGACAGTTTTGCCAGGTTCTCCCCCTTAGGTTCCAGCTCTAGTGCAATCGCCGTTGAACTTGGGAAAGTCAGGATGTGTTTTGGCACTGCAAGGGATAGAAAAATATGTGTTGACCGATGTCCTTACCACAGATTTTTTTCCGCCTAGACTAAATGTGGGGTTTATTGTAATCCAAGAGTATCCCTTTGAAGGGTTAGCAGATGAACTAACTGTATGTCTTAAATTGTTTTCTAAACTTCCATATTTGATAGGGTTTGTAACATTTATTTATAATTAATTAATATTGTACTGTTATAATCATACCTTTTCTGTTAAACGTAAAGTTATTTTGAGCTGTTTGGAACATTGTGAAGCAGTGGGACAGCTACAGTAGTTTCTATAAAAACTAAACAGTAACGTTTATATATTGCATCAGGAGTATTTTATTCTATATATAAATATATATATGGTAAATATCTGTCTGTTTTATAAATATAATCATTTAAAGAAAGTATCGTTATGACACTATCTGCCATATTTTTATACATTTGTGATATGAAGTGAGTATTATACTTCTAATCAAGGGAGTTGAATTGTGGCTGCTCGTGACTGTAACGGTAGGAACCTTGCTAAACTTTCAGGCGCCAGCGGCAGCTTCTAGACACGCTCCTTGGTAGCAGACGAGATGCAGCATCTCCTTCTGAACCCACAGGGAAAGAAAGTTGGCTAGGCCAGTGAGAACTCCAGCAGGCCTGTTCCGTCCTCACACATTTGGCTCCTCTTCGTGTCCAGGGACGTTCCTTGCACCTGAGGGGAGAACAGATCCAGGGTTACTCATGGGTCTTTGTAGAGAGAATGTGCTCTTCTACTTAGCATTAGTGTAGGGCATAGACCAAAGATTTGCCAGTGAACATTCCGAGTTGCGAGGTTGTAAAAGGTATCTGCAGATCTTGCAAACCAGCTCTATGCTCCTGAATCCTGTGCACTGTACTGGAGACTCTTGGCTGGTAGGGTGTGAGATACATGTGTGGCATTTCTATTTCTAAATGCTTTTTTTGTTATCGCTCTTTCCAATATATTTAAAAGGCTCCTGAAGCAATTCCAGATGTAGAGAAAATTGCTGTACTCATCTTCCTGAGACAGTCCATTTATAACAAGTTTATCATGCACGTCAATAAACACACATACGCACACATACGTGGCCAGAACAGGACTTATCTTTCCCTCATTTGATCTCCTTCAACTCCCAAGTTATTCCCAAGTATCATCAAGGCCTTTGGCCAACAAGGGTCGTAGCCCCGCGTTTCTGGGCCATCCTTGACAGAAATCACCTCAATACCATCATCCATCAAGAGTATTAGATTTTCGGAAGTAGTCTCTTAGCAATAATATTTTTAAAGGTCCCCTCCCATCCCTCCAAGAGGTAACTTCTCAGTATTTATTACTTGTCCCAGGATTGTGAGAGTATCAGCCCCTGAATCAAGTTGGCTATAATTGAAATCTGCTGAGTTACTGTTCCCCTCCCCCAACATTTTAAGAATCATAGCTCTGATGATTATGAAGATTATAAAGAAAAAGCTCTTAGTTTCTTTGAAGCTTAAATTGTGTGCATATTGCATTTTTATATAACTACTATAATGATGTGTATTGATTATATATAGAGGTCATTTTAAGGTGCTTTTAATTTAACTTTAATAAGTGTAATAGGCACTAAAATAAAACTCAACTAGGTACTATCATTGAAACAATTTGATTCAAACCAATAGTTTGCATGCTCTTCGGTTCTTTTTATATCTTACTGCTTTCACCAGTTCAGTGCTGTCTGAGTAGCTCTGAATTCTGGCTTTTTCCAGGCAGCTGCCCAGTTATATAGTGATGTGGACCCTTAGCAGTTTTTGCCTGGATACTATAATGACTCTAAAAGGGTGTGTAACTCTTCTTTTTTAAACTCAACCTGTACCTTGTATTCCCCCTTGCAAACCAGAAACTCCATTTTTTCCTCTGGAAAGACTTCTCACTGTGCTGTGCGCTTAGGAACTGCGCAGTCACATTGCCATGCTGTGGCATTTGAGGCTCGTTGTCACCTAGGGGCTGGTTTCCCATGTTTTCATCCTTGCTAACATTGGGATCTCAGATATTTGCAGAACATTTATATTCGTGATGGTTCTTCAAAGAAGGGCTAGAATAATTGCCTTCTACCTAGAGCAAAGTAAACCTAACTGATGAAGAGTCAATACATACTTTTCGTACATTCCCAGATTTGAGCCAGAAAATATCTGCAATGTTTTCAACTAGTGTTTTTGAGGTAGCTCTTTTATCCTCTTCTCAGCTTTTGTCCATTCTGACTTTCATTGACCTCAGTAAGCTGTAAATGATCTACAATTCGCATTTCTAGCATGCATATTTCTCTTCCTGCTCACATGGTAAAGTTTTCTCTCAAATCTAATGGGCTCTCTTTTAGCTCTTAACTTATTTTCCTCTGGTTGATGAATTATTGGCCTCACAAAGATTGCCATCTGTGATAAGATTAAGGACTTGACTTAAGGTCACAAAAGTCTGCATTTTCTTTAGGAAGGGAAGTTTATGACATCCATGTTCTATCATCTGCCCTGACTTCCTAAAGGATAAAAAGGTTGAATGAAGGCTTATGAATTGCTTTGTTTTATGGAAGTATCGCTGATCTTTTGAAAAGAAACTCTGCTTTACTGTTTTTCTACTTTTGCTTTGCCGCCATCCTCATTATTCTTCTCAGAAGTTCTGAATGAACTTTTACTAAACCTTGTTTGGTCTCAGTCAGAGGTTTAGCCTCTCTAGAGCCCAAGACAGAAAGTGCTCCATGCTGAGGGGCTCAAGTGAGTTATCTCTACAGCAGGATTCTCGACCAGGGCCAATTTTGCCTCCTGGGGACATTTGGCAATGGCAGGAGACATATTTGGTTGTCACAACTGGGGGTGGTGGTGTGCTACTGGGATCTAGTAGGTAGAGGCCAGGGATGCTGCTAAACATCTTGCATGCCCAGGACCGCCTCCACCAGACAAAGAATGATTCAGCCCCAAATGTCAGTAGTGCCGAGGCTGAGAAACCCTGCTCTACCATATTCCAAGCCCACCTGTCTCTGCCATATTCCAAGCCCACTAGCTTGGCTCCGCGCTAGTTCTCTGCAGGCTACAAAACTGCAGGTATGAATTCTTTAGCGTTGCATTCTCTTAAAGAGTCTTCTACCACCATTCTTGAATCCCTGGAATCCTATTGTTTGTTTTCATTATCTTGGACCTGCTAAAAGGTGCATCCTTTGGGAGGAGACCAGAGTCACTTTATAGGTGTTTGAGAACTTAAATTCTAGGTCAGCATCCTTAGAAAATCTTTCATAGAGCCATGAAGCTTATATTTAGAAGCAAGCAGCAGCCTGGCAGATTGGCATGATTTTTACCAACTGCTCAAAGGCATCCGTGGCTTTTAGCTGTGTCTCCCAAAAGAAAATGTCTTTGTTTTTTACTTAAGTCATTTAATAACTCTTTACAAATATTGGCGTATGACAGACCGATTAGAAGCAAAAAACTCTTAATTGGTGGTCATGATGTGGCTGTTATAGGAGTATTTGTGCCGTGTGCTTTGGTTAAATCTGTTTTAAAATGTACTTTAAGATTCACCATTTGCAGTTGTACTTTAATTCTAAGCTCAGAGCCATGCTGGTTAGTTTCCAGTCGCATCATGTATTATAAAGTATGTTGTGGTTGTAGAGTTAGACAGTTTAGCATATTCCTAACCTGAAAATTAGTGGGCTTTGCTACGAAATGCTATCCCAGTTTTCCTTCCCAGCACCTCTTAGTTAACGTCATAGTGCCCTCACTCCTTAAACTAGTTTTTTAGAGTAAATAAGGAAAAAAGCCATTTATTTTCTTCTAGCTAAGTATTGAGAATGACTCGTAAGTGTGCAACTTTTCTTTAAGGCCAAGAGGATTACTTTTCAAGTATGTAGAAGGCTCTGTCCATTTCTGTTCACCTAGGTCCTGGTGGGGACTCAACTTTTAGCAAGGGCAATGGCTCATTGCGACTTATTCCTAGAGCTCAGCTGGGACTCAGAAATCTGCATAATCTCTCCTGGTCAGAACATAATTTCTGGAGAGCAGTGCTTTTATATCTAGAAGTTTGTTAGCTCCTGCGTTATAGTAAGATATGAGCTCCGTGCGAGCACTAAGATCCACAGACTCATACTTTTGTGAACTGGGAATGCGGTATGATACACTGAACCAAGTCAGAAAATATTGAAATATTTCCTTGCCTCCTTCAATTCATCACTAATAAAGTGTGTAGACAGAGAAAACTTATTTGCAGTTTTTAAAAAAAAATGGTTTCTTTAAAAGGGGCTGCAGAAACAACAGTACAAATGTCGTAAGTGTCCTGTTGCTAATCCGCAGGGCCAGAATCTCACAAGAAGGCTCTCTTAGAGACTTAAAGGGCCAACTTGCAAAATAAAAACTTGTAAGTGGTTCTGATTTCTTCCTTCTGCATCTTGACCAGCTGAGATATAGAATATAATAACTTGAGGTCTGATTCAGCTGGGTAAAAAATTCTGTCTTAGAAACCATGAGTAAATGCAAGAAAGTGAATCTGTGACAGGATGAGTCCCTTGTCTTTCTGTATACACACAATGTGGTAGAAGTAAAGTGGCTAGGAAACTATGGGCCTGCTGCCCTATTCTATTCTATTTCTTCTTTTTTAATCAAATGTACTATAAAATGTCATAGACTTTTGTGCCAAGTCAGTTACTATGTGAATATTCATTTCCCATAGTGCTTTGTTAATACATCAGTGTTAGGCCTGGTCCTGACTCCACCTTTCTCCACTCCAGGCACTGACCCACCCTTCTGTGTATTTCCTATAGGCTATTAAATATGATCACAACCTGCCTTGTACTTCCATTCATTAACTGTTTACTCCCAAGTTTGAGGGAGGTTTGTCTTTTGTTTTGCCAGAAAAAAATTTGTAATAGTCTACACGTTGGATTTCTAGGGCCAGAGAACTGTGGCAGTGAAACTGGTATCTCTTCTAAGGCCCTTCATTACCCACAAGGTTAAGCCCTCTGAACCCCATTTGATCCTTGGGTTGTATTTTGATCTTCCTTTGGAATCTTAAAAATCGGTCTCCATGCTGTATGCAGATTAGAAGTTGCCTTGTTCACTACTCTTCCAGCGCAGAGTATCAGGGAGAAAGAGGCCTTATCTGTTCCTCCATCCCCTCCGTTTTGACAGACTGCAAAGAATTCCTCAGGACTTCCTTTGGTTTGGGATTTTACTTTCCCAAAAGCCTGATCTGATTCATTTCAGGCATAGACAAGCTTGTCCTAGTGCTCTGCTTCAGGGCTAATCAGACAAAACCCAGGAATAGAAAAGGTAGATGCCTTGACTTTTGTCCCTGTTAGGGGATTAAAGTGTTTATCGCCAGAGTTGTCAAAAGCTCCAGTTACAACTCGTTCAGTTTCAAGGGAAAAAAAATGATGCTTTTACTTCTGGAGAACTTTTAAGTTCTCCACAGCAGCTTAGATTTTCCAAAATGGAAAGTAAAGCTTGTATAAAATCTGTTTTCACTAGAGATATACAATCGGTTATTGTCACCTCAGTCCATTTCCCTCTCCTTGTTTCCTCCTTGGTCACTGATTGAGTCAGGCTGGAGGGGTAATGCTGTGATTGTAAGAAGTAAATCCTCACGTGAACGTGGACTGATTAACAGAAACAAACCAAACAAAATAGTTGCCCCTAATTCCTATCTCCAAGAATTGCTTTGTGCCATTTTGAATTCAGGTAGTTATTCTGTATATATTTAGAAGACTATTCTGAGCTTCTTCAATCTCTAGGAAGTTTGAAGGGGGTATCTTGGGAAGACACAGGGCAGGGAGACTTTGAGAACCCTGCTTGTGCCTGAAAACAAAAATAGGGATAAGCCAGAATGATGTAACATCTAAGTTTGTGGTAGATGAAGAATCAGTTGAAATTCTTAATTGCACAGACTTTATAATCCATAATATAAAGTGTAATTCCATACTTTGTACTGTGGCAAGGGTGTGACGTGGTGTTAACCTTTTTAATTTTTGAATCCAAGCTGAATTTAAAGTGTTGAATATTTAAATTCCTCACAAGCTAATTATGAACCATTTGTAAAGTGTTTATATAACTCTTTGTATCTATCATGTATTGGTACATCTTATCAAGTTTTTTCTGGCATGTATTCCATTCTAAACTTCTGTAAAATTTCTATTGTTGCTGTAAATATTATACAAATATCTATTCCGTGGTAACCTTAATTATCAGCATGAAATGGTTAATTTTTACTGAGCACAATGTATTTTTGAATGGATCTTCCCAAATGTCTTTAATAAAATGCAGATTTTGCACTGACTGATGTGATTGCAGGCCTTCCCCATCTTGAGCACTGTGGTCGCTCGTGTTTGAACAACAAGCAGCTCCGTGGTAGTTCCTTCTTTGTAAAGAACTCGTTTGAATTCAAATGAGGGATAATGGGCCTTTGAAGTTGGAATCAGTTTAAGGGACAGATATTATTGTAAAGCAGGGCAAATCCTGTTACTTACTGATGTTGATAATTTTTTTTTTTTTTTGTATTTATAAAGCTTTTTTCCCCTTCTGGCATTTTGAAAACTTTGGTTTCTTTTACACTTGAGTGTTGCCTCATTTGCACGTTGCCAGACGCTCACTTGGTGGTTTGGGGAAGATGGGAAGAGATGTCAACCTCCTGCTTAGTGCCATGGAGGAAGCAAAGATGAACAGCTTAATAAGGATGTCTTCATGTTTTAGAGCAAGGGGTTGGCAAACTCTTTCTGTAAAGGGCCAGATAGTAAATATTTGAGGCTCCATGAGCCATTGGATCTCTGACTACTCAACCCTACTCACCATGCAACTCTGCCATTGTAGTGCAAAAGCAATATAGATGATATGTAAATGAATGGGTGTGACTGCGTTCCAGTAAAACTTTACTTACAAACACAGGCAGGGAACCAGATTTGCCAGCCTGTTTCAGGCCCTCACTTTTGTCTTTAAGGATAAGAAGACCAACTAAGTAAATGGGGTGGCAGGGGAGAGCTTAAATTTTGTGATAACATGTATAAATATTCTCCAACTTTATCTTTCTAAACAAAGGATAGGAGCTAAAACCCTGTGTCACCAAAATCTTCACTCCAAGTTTCTCAAGTGTCATGGAAACTTGTGGCCTGTGATTTCAACTATACTGTTTATCAAGACTGAATCAAAGTAACTGGGGCGGGCTTCCCTGGTGGCGCAGTGGTTAAGAACCCACCTGCCGATGCAGGGGATACGGGTTCGAGACCTGGTCCGGGAAGATCGCACATGCCACGGAGCAACTAAGCCCGCGAGCCACAGCTACTGAAGCCAGCGCACCTAGAGCCAGTGCTCTGCAACAAGAGAAGCCACTGCAGTGAGAAGCCTGCGCACCGCAACGAAGAGTAGCCCCCGCTCGCTGCAACTAGAGAAAGCCCACGCGTAGCAACGACGACCCAACGCAGCCAAAAATAAAATTAAATAAATAAATTTTTTTAAAAAACCGCACTGGCCGCCTCCCCCTCCTCCTCGCCTCCAGCTGTGGGCTGAGCCCAACACTGTGTGTTGAGCACGCCAACCAGCACACACAGCTGTTTAAAAAAAAAAAAAAAGTAACTGGGGCTTGTCATTTTATGTTCATAGCACTTACTATGGCTGGGCACATTGCCAAGTATTTTACTTTTATTATTACATTTATTTTTTGGAAGACAACAAAGTGGGTAGTATCCCCATTTTGTAGATGAGGAAACTGAGGTTTATGGACTTTATGTTAACCTGCCCAAGGTCACCCAGCTAGGATTTGAAACCAAGTATGTTCACTGGAAAGCCCATACCCTTTAACACTACTATACAGTGCAATCACTATGTCTCCATGTATAGAAACTGACATGGGTTCATGACATGGGGTGATTCATGTACCACCCTTCTTCCCATCTCCCATCAAGTGGTAATTGAACTGATTTGAGAATAGAACATTTCATTGAAACAAGTCACTAGAGGTCCAGAGACTAGTGAAATGGCTGAAAGCACAGGATCTGGGGTCGGATTACCGGAGTGCAATCCTAGCTCCATCACCTACATCTTGTGTGGCTTTATGCAAGTTACTTAACTTTTCTATGCCTCGGTTTCCTTATCTTTAAATGGTAATAATAATAGTGCCTACTTCATAGGGTTGTTGTGAGGATTTAATGAGATGATAACCTGCAAAGCACTTGATAGATTCTCAATAAATACTAGCTGCTACAATATTTTTGCTATTATTTGTGCCCCAGTTGACAGCCCTATGAAGTTAAAAAGGAATGTCACTGAATCTTGACTACCACTTAATACAGAGCTCATTAAGCACTTTAGGTGCGTTTATCTTATTTGATCTTCGCATCAGCCCTGTAAAGTTCTCATGATTAAGAACCACCCAGCTTAGAGCTACTCTTGGGATCACAGGGGAAGCAATAGCCCTTACAGGTGTGCATTTGTCAGCAAGCCTCAGCAACCATGCTCCAGGCAGACAAAAAGATGGGCTTCTGTCGGTGTCTGTTCAAAGCCTCAATTCAGGGGCGCAATCTTCTGGGCTCTGAGACTGGAATCATGGCAGTACCTTTATTTTGAAATACCTTTTACCTCGTCTAAGTAACCTCCTCCCACACTGAATACCAAAATCAGCTCAGACTTTTTCTTAACCTTGCCAACACTTAATGCTACTTCTTTGTTCATAGGATTTCATCTAGTTGTTTAAAAATCTCCCGCAGTATGTTACGTATATTTTAACCACAATTAAAAAAAAATGTCCTGCAAGTATAGGCCACACTCTAGAATTTCTGAAAATATTCTTCAACCAAAAGTTTCCCCCACAAAAGAAATAGTACTGCAAACATAGTTCATGTGTTTAATGGCAAGATTCTGTTGGGCTTCAGATGTCCCTCAATAAAAGTTTTATTTTTTATACATTCTGTCATGAATTAAATGAAGTAAAAAATTCATATGCTGTCATAAAGAAATTACCTACAGATAAATGTTTTATGAATCTCACTGTTTATTAAATTCTGAAGTACTGAGCAATTTCCAATAGGAAATCTCAGCTGACTTCTTTGCAGAAATTGACAAGTTGATCCTAAAATTCTCACGGAAATTCAAGGGACTCAGAATAGCCAAAATGATCTTGAAGAAGAACAAAGTCGGGAGACTCATGCATTACAATCTGACAACTTCCTACAAAGCTACAGTAATCAAAACAGTGTGGTACTAGCATAATGATAGACATATAGATCAATGGAATAGAACTGAGTGTCCAGGGAATTCCCTGGCGGTCCAGTGGTTAGGACTCCATGCTTTCACCGCTGAGGGCGCAGGTTCAGTCCCTGGTCGGGGAACTAAGATCCCACAAGCTGCGTGGCATGGCCCAAAAAAAAAAGAATTGAGTGTCCAGAAATATAAACCCTCACCTTTCTAGTCAATTGATTTTCCATAACGGTCCAAGGTCATTCAATGGGGAAGGAATAGTCTTTTTGTCAAATGTGCTGGGACATTTGGATATCCACATGCAAAGAATGAAGTTAGACCCCTACCTCATATCATACACAAAAATTAACTCAAAATCGATCGAAGATCTAAATGTAAGAGGTAAAACTGTAAAACTCTAGGGAAAAAAAATAGGAATAAATCTTCATGATCTGGATTTGGCAATGGTTTCTCAGATATGACACCAATAGCACAAACAACAAAAGAGAAAAAATAAGTTGGACTTAAAATTTTAAAATATGTGTTTCAAGGGACTCCTTCAAGAGAGTGAAAAGACAACCTATGAAATAGGAGAAAATATTTGCAAATCATATATCTGATAAGGTAATTGTATCTAGAATATATAAAGAACTCTTACAACTCAATATTTTAAAAACAGCCTAATTTCAAAAATGGGCAAAGGGTCTGAATAGACATTTCTTCAAAGAAGGTGTACAAACACAGTAGACACATGAAAAGATGCTTAACATCATTACTCATTAGAGAAATGCAAATCAAAACCACAATGAGAGATACTACTTCATACACACCAGGATGGCTACAATCAAAAAGATAATAACAAGTGTGCAGAAATTGGAACCCTCATACATCACTGGTGGGAATGTAAAATGGTGCAGCCACCTTGAAAAACTGAAAGTTCCTCAAAAGGTTAAATTGAGTTACCATATGACCCAGCAATTCCACTCCTGGGTATATACCCAAGATAAATGAAAACGTCCACACAAAAACTTGTACACAGTTGTTCATAGCAGCATTATTCATAATAGCCGTAAAGTGGAAACAACCCAAATGTCCATCAACAGATGAATGGGTAAATAGAATGTGGTTTATCCATACAATGGAATGATATTCAGCCATAAAAAGGAATGAAGTACTGATACATGTTACAGCATGAATGAACCTTGGAAACACTATACTAAGTGAAAGAAGCCAGACAGGAAAAAACCACATATTGAATGATTTCATTTATATGAAATGTCCAGAATAGGCAAAATCTACAGACAGAAACGAGATTAATGGTTGCCCGGGGCTGGGGTGGGCAAGTGGGTTGGAGAGGTGATGGCTAGTGGGTACAGGGTTTCTTTTGGGGGTGATGAAAATTTTCTAAAATTGATTCTGATAATGGTTGCTCAACTCTGAATATACTAAAGTCATTGAATTATACACTGTAAATGGGTGAAATTTGTATGGTATGGGAATTTTATCTCAATAAAGCTGTTCCAAAACAAAAATTTCCAATATAAACAATTATTTGGAGAACCTTTATCCCTGCCTCATCCTGTTTACTTCTTTTTTTCCCTTAACTATACTCCCCTCCTGTGTCTGGTGTGCCAGTTGTAGAGTCCTGAACTCTTAGGCTATCGCCATTTTCTCTGACAATCCGAGTCACGATAAAAGTTCGTTCAGCTTTCCTAGTAAGGATCTCTAGGCATTCTGTTCAAAGTGGATTTGTCCATGTGTCCTAAGGCCAGAGAAGGATTTTTTTTTCCCTACCCTGAATTGATACCTTTATATGTGAGAGAAGATTGAGCAGAGAAAAGCGTTTTTCCAGGTTTAAGTATACAGCATGGGGATTGGAAAGATGCTAGGTTAAATAAGCTGTTATAAGGCCAAAAACACCAGGGAAGAGATTTGGGGATTTTAGGAGGCTGGCCGTTCACAGAGAAGGTGAATACGATGTCCAGGATCGTGTTGGTGTGAGTCCATTCCCTCGGCTTGGCGTTTGAAAACAGAAAGTAACTCAGAGAAATGAGCTGCTAGCAGAGGCTGCACTGCCTCAGGACCAGGACAGTCTTGGATTCCCCAGTCTCGCTGGAGGGCCTTCATCCTCTGATTCCAGCCCTTCTCGGCTCCTGCTTTCAAATCCTCTCCTGCCCACCCACCCTGTCATCAGCCTCTTCCAGGGAAAGGCCTGAAAACTCAGGCTGAGCTATAAACGACAAAGGCGGACTGTCCTTCCCCCGAGCTCCCTGCTTACGGAGCTCCTCCAGGAGGGGAAGGCCAGGCTGAGCCCAGATGTTACGAGGCAAGGGGGCAGAGGTTGGAAGGTTGGGCTCACCAGCGGCCTAGCCGCATCACGCTTCTCAGATTGTAGGGCCTGACCGCTTCCTGCAGACTGTACTCAGCTGATGGGCCTCCTCTGTGTAGCCAGTGATAGCTCCTGGCCAACTGTTTTCCAAGTGTTAAGCTTGTTGAAAAATGGTAGCCCTAGATAAAAGGAAATTCTGGTGTGTTCTGGTCATTTGGGGTTCCTAAATACAGGGAAACTTTGCTCCTTACATATGCAGCCTGTCCCGTGTATTCACCTAAATGGTGACCACAGACTGGGATCATTTGCCTGAGGGGACTGCAGAATGGAGCTATACGTGATGAGAGCTCTGGACCTCCCCCCATCCCTGTGTTCAGGGTTAGGTGTGAGGGGTGAAAGCTCAAAGCAGGGGAGGCCCTCCTACCTCTGGGGTGTTTGGTCATGCACGGCTCTCACGAGACTGGGACATGGGCTCCCATCCACCAGACTCATCTGCGCCACCCAGTCACCCCAAAACTCTGCAAACGCAGTGCTCTAAAGTCCTAAAAGGCCATGATTTAATGAAAACTTAGGAGAAACCACAAGCTTGCTCCCCCTTTGCGTTCAAAGGGAGGCTTTATGAAACTCTATGTTCCTGTTTTGAACGTGGTAAAGCAAAAGAATTTTCAAATTATCAGGGCTGCTTTGCATTCCCCTGGGACTGCACCTTTCACGGTGTCACTGAGACCAAAACCAAAAACAAACCAAAAAAACCCGAGAGCAGCAAATTACTCCTGCTACTTAGGCTTTTGCTTGAAAATTGCTTTTAGGGACATTTTCTTTGTTCTGATTTTCTTCGGCCCTGAGTGGGGAATAAGTTCATTTTCTTTTCCTTTCACTGAAATTGGAAACTATATCTTACAAAAAAGAAAGAAGTATTCTCTGTCCAGGTCCTCATTGAAAGGAGCCTGTAAAATCCAGCCCTTTTGGTCACAGTGGTAAGTCAGCGTTCCCCCATGGGCCGCGCTGCACCCTCCGCCCCCTGGCAGGTGCTGAGCTGAGGCGGGCATCAGGTACACTTGCTGACGCACTCCAGCAATTCCATCCGGATGGCGATGCGGACGTGCCAGCCCAGCGGGATGAGCCGGATGAAGCGGGAGATGATGGGGGGCCGCAGCAGGTTCTGGACTGTGGAGGTTCGGTCCGAGTTTCCATAGAAAACCTAAAGAGAGGGAGGAAATCCTATCACCATCACAGAAGGGGAGAGAAAAGGAAGACGGATTCCTGTCTGGAGTTGGCCCCAACTTTTAACTATGGAAAATCTCAGTGCTGAAAGGGCAGAGAATTTGCTGATGTCCCCCAAAATCTGACCTTGAATGATTGTCAGCACCTACATGCTCCAGGCATCAACTTAAATGAATTAAAATTAGGTAACAATTCTTCCTCAGTAACACTAGCTGCTGTTCAAGTGCTCAATACTGTATGTGATTAGTGGCTGCCATATTGGATACTGCAGATAATATTTCCTTCATTGCAGAAAGTTCTATTAGACGGCGCTGATAGAAAATGCTGCTTGGTTCTTATCACCAATTTTGTGATTTAATCCTTTGCATTTTGACAAGAATTTTGAAAAGGAGCACATCACACTTAAGAGAGGAATGTTCCCATGTTCCGAAGGTAGCCAAAGTGGGGCTCAAGTGAAAACTTGTGAGCTGGCTCTAAAGTTGTGAGCCAAAGCTTAACTGTGTGTATCTACATTGATACAGACGGCAAGTACTTTTTAGACTTGGAAAAAAATGTTTTTAAAAAAGAAAAAGACATAAAAACTAGAGAGAAGATTCTCGAAGTGGGAGAGCAGTGCCCAAAATAGAAAAAGGGGTTGCTTCCTGTTTTTCGGGATGTAACATAGCAATTACGCAGTGGCTGTAACATAAGGTACAGTGGATATTTGGCTATATCTTCCAAGAAACTTCTGTGCACTTTTTCCAGAGTCCTAGTGCTCTGCCCAATGACACTGGAACATTTCATTTCCTTCTGGGATTATCTCCTGAAAAAAATCTGGCTGCCACATTGACCTCATCCATACACAAATCAAGAAGGACCTCAGCTGCCATGATCTTGCCTTTATTTCTTCCCAAGAGCAACACCCCACATCCCCTTCTCTAAGCTGTTTGCCCTTGAACCTCTTTAAGTCAGGAGCCCAGTGAAGAAGGAGGATGGAACAGGCTGGAGTGGAGCGCTTCTTTGCAAAGAACTATCAAGGCCTTCAGAAACACAGATAGAGCTTGAAAAAGAATTTTCATATCTTTTTGAAAAGCCAACTAATAAGAACAAAAATGAAATAAAATATCCAAGTATCAAGATGGTTTTTCCTATTGTGTTCAAACTCCTTGAAATTTCAACCCATGAATGTCTTGCTGTACAAATTGTCATCAAGAGAGTACAGAGCCTTCTGATGTTCAGCTGCACATGTCTACTTAACCTGATGAAATGTCCAAATTAGCTGGGGGAAGTCCTCTCAGACAAAAGGGCAGTTAACATTTCCAAACAGCTGGTGAGTTTTTAATTCACTGCAGATAACATTTTATATATATATATGTAAAATATTGATTATATATTTATATGTGTATGTATGTGTATGCATGTATGAATATACATATGTGTGTATATATGTGTATATATTATATAAAATATATAAAATCAAAAGCCTACTGTGTTCAGTCTGTGATGAGCAAGACTTGGGTGGGTCTCAGCCCCCAGAGATTAGTAGGATATAAAGTTGCTCAAAGGTTTAAGTGACTGTTTCTTCTCAGCTGGACTTGTTTTAACCATTTACACAGTTTAGTGGCTAATTTGTTGAGATTGTCGGTCTCAGTAGTAAGGAGAGGCCATATCTACATAAAAGGACGAGAACCTAGCCACATCAGTAGTAGATCAAGCCAGACCCATGCAGCAAAGTGTTCAAGGTCCAGTGACTTTTGCAGAATCCAAATGGCCAGTCTTGATTATTCAAGCAACTCTATGCTGATGTGAGAATTCAAAGACTTCTTTTGCACATACGATGGCACTCATTCACAAACTGAGCTAGACATGAGGGATACAAGAAAAGACCCTTGCCTCGTCGTCAGAGAGCAGATAGTGTTGTGGGGAGGAAGCACGGATGATTCACCATACCGTGGGGTCAGTGTTCTGACAGAGGGTGGCGACAGGGACACAGGGACGGGTGGGAGGGGTGTCCCAGAGGGGCTGTGTTGAAGTTGGTTTGGGGTAAGCCCGACATACCCGGTTGTTTCCGGTCTGGTCCTTATAGTAAATCCAGTTCAGGCTCTCATCGGTCCTGTACTGCACACTGTACTTGGTCATCCACTCGTCGATGTCACAGCGCCCCTGGGTGAGGATCCCCGAAATCACCTTGACCTCCTTCAGATCTATCTGCAACCACTGGCTGCTGTCCTGGAACTTGGAGAGCCAGGCGCACCTGCCGCGGACACAGCGAGTCACCAGGAGCCTTTCCCCGTGAGCGCCTCCAAAGAGCTGGGAGGTGCTGTCTTTTGAGGGGATGCCAGCACCTGAAGAGACCCCACAAAGCTCGGGCAGTCTGAGCTGCAATCTGTTAAGCACCCAGAGGCTTGTCTCCGAGAAGTGTCCGGCCTCTGGGATACTTGTATAGTTTCTCTCTCCCTGCACCTCCACCGCCCAAGGAAAAATTGCCAGATTCAAATAATATTTCAAAGAAATGCCTTCAACTGTAGCTGAAATCACCTTTGGGGTGTGGTTGAGCATGTTTTTCTTCAAAACATGCGAATCCCTGGTAATCGCACCTTCCAGCCCCCTTCCCTTTTCATTAGTCTCTTCTGATGTTCTTTTTCCGTAAGTCTTTTTTTTTTTTTTTTCTTTAATTTCACTCTCTTCATACCTATCTGCGTCTCCTTCAGGTGCTGTCATCCACGCCATGGTAGGCAGCATGTGCAGAACATGGAACCAAGTGGCTCTGGAAGGGCTTTTCACAATTGTAAAGCAAAGCAACCACTGAAGGAACTGATTTATTTTTTGGTTATATCCTCATAAGTTGTGGAAACCTATAGTTTCCCTTTGTGGTGTGTGCGTGTGTGTGCGTGCCTGTGCGCATTAATAAGCTTCTCGGGGACTCGGCCCTTGGCTGCCTTCTCTTCTAATTCTGGACTTGCTCCTTGGGTGGCTCCTGACTTTTAGGTCCATCTCAGACTTTTTCTAAATTCTAAACCCTGAGAATCAATTGCTAGCTAGACAACTTCTACTGGATGCCATATTCATCTCAAATAAAACATGTCCAAAAAGAGCTCCTAATTATCCTCACCCCAACCCCTCATTCCAGTGTTCATCTCTCTGAATTCTACCCCCTTCCTCTCTGTCACCTCAAACATCTAATCCATCTCTTGGCTCCATCTCCAAATTTCTCAAAGTCATTTACTTCTCTCCATTTCACTGCCACCACTCTAGCCCACGTCACCCTCAGTTCTTGCCTGGACGGCTGCCATAGCTTACTTAACTGGTCTCCTTGGATTCCTCTCCCCACCTCACCCCCCACCCGTACCCCACACTAAACAGCTCTTCCCACAAGATCCAGAAGATTTTACTTAAAACATAAATCCGATTGTGATACTTCCCAACTTTAAATCTTCCTCTGATAGAGTCTGCTCATTGTCTCCCAATATCCTCTTCCCATTTCCTTTAGTAATAGAACCCCTGAGTTTTCTCTGGGCAAGTGGCCACCCAGCTAAGATCACATTTCCCAGTCTCCGCTGTAGCTGGGTGGGACAGTCGGACCAAATTCTGATCAATGGGATGTAGGCAGAAGTGGCCAGCAGGATTATGTATGTATCCTTAAAGGAAAAATATATGCACTCTGCTCTTCTTTTCTCCCTCCTGACTAGAATGTGGATGTGATAGTGGAAGCTAGAACAGCCATCTTGGACCCCAAGGTGGAAACTTCATGTTAGGGTGAGAGAACAAGGTAGAAAGAGTCTGGGCCCCTGATACCATCCAGCTGCCATAACAACCCTAGACTGCCTCATCACCTCCAAGTTAAGTCTCTGTATTTTGGGGCTGTTTGTTACAGCAGCACAAACCTGTATTCTAACTAATGCACATTCAGGGTTCTCCCATTATCCCTAAAATAAGGACCACAGTCCTTAACATGACTTATAAGGCCTTGCACCATCTGATTTCTTTCTACGTCTCCAGCCTCATCTCACCTGTGCGCTAACCTCGCTGGCTTTCTTTACAGTCCCCATCCATGCACTTGAGGGATCTTCCCAACTCAGGGCCTTTGCACCTGCTGTACCCTGTGCCTCTCTCCCCCTTCCCCCCACCTGGCCAACTGCAACTCTCAGGTCAAAGATCTTTTCCTTAGAAAGCCTTCCCTGGTGCTTCAAGTGGACCAGGTCTTTCTTCTTCTCCTCTGCAGCACTCATCACACTTGGCAGATGGCCAGTTGTGTGACAATGTGCTTAGAGTCCCTCCTCTAAACTGCGTGCTTCTCGAAGGCGAGGAGCTCATTCACCTTGTTCACTGCTGTATCCACTGTCCTTGGCAGGTGGAAGGCACTCAGTCAGTATTTGCTGAATAAATAAATGCATTCTGTGTTGTTCATTTATTACAGAGACCTACTTTTTCAAATCACATGAAAAAAAAAATCGCCTGAGCCTCCTGCTCTGCTTACCCAAAGCCTTGACTATTGAGTCGGGCCTTGTTGGCGGTCCAGGAGGAATACCAGCCCACGTACTGCTCCAGGTTGGAGCAGGTGATCTGGTCTGGTGTAACCTCTCCTGACTCGAAACCCAGGGGCTTATGATATGGGCATTCTGGGAAAGGAAAAACAATGCACATTAAAACACTCATATCGCATGGCAAGACTCAACAAACACGACATGATCGAAATGACAAATCCAACCCTCTCGTTCGCGCTTTGTAAGGTGGAGGATGTTTTCCTTGTCAGCGCCGTTCGCAATGGGTAGGACTGGGTCTTCATCCTCTTCACTGCTCTTGCGAGAAGAGAGTGAAGATGAAGTAAAGGGATTGCCATAGAGACTCACAACATTCATAAAAGCAGAGGGAAGTAGTTCCATGGCAACCTCGTGGAGGGGGGGGAGAATTTTGAGAAATACTTCACATCCTCCACAAACTCAGAGACCTAAAAACCAAGAGGTTCACAGGAAAATATCATACTTAAATGTCATACTCTTTATTTTCCTCATTAACATGGGTTAGCCATCCCACATGATGACATGAAGGTCCCTAATTGTCCTCAGGCAGCATATGATGCCAATTATAGGAACAAAACAATGGTGAGAGGCAAGAAGGGCAGTTATATATTGAGACTGACTTCCTACTTGTAAATTGCAGTTTTTCACTAGTCTAATGAAAAAAAGGAGGGGGGGAATGACATGCGTCTAAGTGACTGTTGAATAAGGAACAGTTGAAAGGAACTGCTTTTTCCAAATAAGAGTAGCCGAAGCTGGTTCTTGTATATTAATTGCTGCTTCTCACAGATTTCCTCTCACTAATATAGCATTCAGTTACCTGGTCAGAGACTGCCAATTGCCAACCCAGTATCCATTCTCCCCTGCTTTTAGACTAAAGAACCCTAATTTTGTTGGGTGCAGCAACGTAGCCAGCTAAAAAAACAAAACAATCTTTCCCAGCCACCTTTGCAGTTAGAAGTGACCACGTGACACAGTTTCTAACCCATGAGATAGAAGAGGATGTCTGCTGGGGATTTCCGATCAGATTTTGCTTGCCCCCTCTTTCTTCCTCTTGCCTAGAAGGAAGACCTGATGGTTGGTGCAACAGTAGCCATCCTGCACCCTGGGGGTAAGGCCAAGAGAACTGAAGAGACCTCAGCCCTGACATCTTTAAGCTGCTCCTTACCCCTGGTCTTTTTACCGTGTGAGTCAAAGCAAAACTCCTATTTCAATAAGCCACTATTTAGGGGGTCTCTTATTTATAACCAAACCCAGATTCTAGCTGAATTTCTTTAGAAGACAAATGATAAACTTAGGCAAATACATTCTCCTAGTTTCCCAGTTGTGAATGATAAACTTCAAGTAAGGCAGATCAAAATACTTTCTTTCCATGTATAAATTTGAGTTCAGATTGAAAAGCCAAGTGTATTTACTGGGGCATCATCACCTTCAGCAAAGTGAGTGCTGAGGTCTTTCTGGCAGATAATTTTCAAAAGTCAGTAAAACTGAATGAGGCATGTAAAAACTTGAATGCCATCCTGAGGCTCCAGAATGCCTGGGGGGATAGTCATGCCCTGTCCCCAGAGGCTGAAGACAGAAGGACAGCTTCAGGCCTCTGGCCAGGGCGACTTAACTGCCTTTCTGCCCAGTGAACCAAAGAAATAGGGCCAACTCCCACCAGTAACTGCAGCTCAGCGGGGCTGGGGGTGAGGGGACAGCATTTGTAGTTTATCAAGTACCCGAAGCTTTGGGGGGGGCCTATTAAAATAATGTCAAGGGAGAGAGAATAGGAGCGCTTTCTGAGCCACTCCATCACGCCTTGTATGGCCAAATCATCAGGGGGGCTTGTTAAGAATGCAGTTTCCAGGATTCCACCCCCAGAGTGGCCACATTTTTAACAAGCACACTTTGAAAACCTTGGTCTGCCAGGGAAGGCGTTGGCTGGAGGATTAAGGAGGCCTGGTGCCTGTGGCCTTGGGGGCTCCTCCACCTCCTCAACTCCCCTCTGACCTGGAAGACAAGCTCAGCCATGCCACTGGAAGGAGGGACAAGGCCCCGGCGTCAGAAAGCTGGGTTTCAGTTGGGCCCTCGGTCGCCACTTAAATTCTAACTGTGGATATCTCTAAAGACCCTCCATCCTGAACCTCCCTTTTCTTGCTCCAGGGCCACCAGCTCAGAGGCAAGAGGCAGAGGGGAAAGAAAAGCCATGGCCACCTCTCCCGATTGCTTTATTCTTGGCATTTTGCTCTTTCTCTATTTTCCCCTCACATCTCTTTTGCCATCTCTTCCCAGTTAGCCCATCTAACAGTTAAGAGTTACACTGAAGGGACCTGACCAGTGGCAATGGTCTTGGAGGCCTGTGAGGGCTTGTCCAGACGTGGATCCTGCCCACACTTTCCAGCGGAGGCGATGAGCTCACCATCCCCATGGTTTCAGCCAGTGTCTGAGAGCCAGTGCCCAACCCCCAGGCCCCAAGCTCCATCCCACTGCCGCCTGGATATTCTCTAAGTGAACAGTTCCATCTGGGTGACCCAAAGATGCTTCACACTCGTATGTCCAAAACTAAGCCCTTCAGCGTCCAAGCCCCAAGCCTGCCCCTGTCCAGTGCTCCTGTCTCAGGCATTGGCACCTCCAGCTACACAGCTGCTAACCCAGAAAACGCAATGTTTTGGCCCAGGGCACAGAGCAGAGACTCTGTGATGGGTCTCAGCCTGGGCGTCACCTGGAAAGTTATAGAAGTGCTGGTGTTCGGGCCACACCCCAAGAGATTCTGATGTCATTGGTCTGGGGCATGACCTGGGCATGGGGTAAATCTTCAGGTGATGGTAATGGGCAGCCAAGGTCAAGAACACCTGCTTAGAGCCAATTCGACCTAGGATTGGATCCCACTCTCCCTCCGGTGAGCTTAGGCAAGCTGCTCAACCTCGCTGGGTCTCAATTTCCTCATCTGTGAAATGGGCACAACAGTAGTCCCTGCCTCCATAAAGTTGATTTGGGATTACATGAAGCAGTGTTTGTAGAGTGTAGAGCCTGTAGTGCCTGACCAAAAATAAGCAGCTATTACTGGTGTAATAGGGTGAATTTATGAGAGTATATTAATGTCTTGAGTTGTGTATGTTCGTTTTTTATGGTGAAGACTCACCAGGGGAAAAAAATCTAACACCCCTCTACCCCAGTCTGTCTTGCCCCCATCATCCTTTCTACATCACCCTGAGAAGGTCAGCTTCCTATTTCTAAACATTTGGAGTCTCCTTGCATCAGGAGGGAATAAGCTGTTTGCACACGCATGCATGTTATTTGAGAGAGGAGAAGCCTGTTGACAGCCTAGCATCTCTCAGGCTTATGGATTTGGAAGGCCTAGGCCTCAACAGGAATTAGCTGACTGTCCCAGAGGAGGTGGCCAGAGGCTTTGGGCTTTGACCCTTGCTGGGGGGTGGGGGGCTCGTGGTAGGGGCCTGATCTCAGTGGGGAAATGGTTCCTCTGAGGGGGCTGGACCAGGGATGGGGGGGCTGGAGCCCTGAACTCTTGACACCCTCAGAGACTTGGGAAGGTCCCAGGACTGAGCTTGGTTCAGAGGGAGAAGGGCCACCAACAAGGTGTCTGCCTTCCTCTGGGGGCTGCCGGCCGGGCAGGGAGCTGCCCTCAGCCTGAGCCTGCCTTTGCAGGCCCCTGGGGTGCAGGGGGGTGGTGGGTGGGGAGGTGTAGTCCAAAGGGGATGGGCAGGATCTTCAACAATCCTCCTGTCTTTAGACTCCTGACAGCCCATGATAAAGGGGGACTCAAACCGGAGTTATCTGAAAATTGGAAAAATAGAAAATGTAACACTTCTCCTGCTCTTTGTGCCCTGGAGTGAAGGGCACTCCAGTTACATGATTACTATTTTCCCTGTCTCCTCCTTTCCCCTTCACCTGGACACCTCTCCTCATCCTTTGGATCTCTGCCCACTTCCCCAGCTCCCCCGGTCTGTCTAGCTCACCATGCTTTCCTGAGCCGAGCAGAATGCCTGCGTGTGCTAGGCACTCAATAGATATTGACTGGATGGATGAATGGAGGGATAAACAAACTTCATCACTCCATCTCAGGTGGCCACTGGGGATAAGCAAAGAAAATGGCAGGAACAGGAAGCAGGGAGGTCAGGGAGGAAGTGGGAGTTGACTGGCCCAGAGAACTCCCACTGGCCTAATCAAAAAGAAACTGTCAATTGAGTCTAAACTAGTATCAAGCAACATAAATAATGTTGCTGGAGGAATTAAAGGGATCCTCTGTACACACACAGAATATGTCCTTCCCAAGTTTTCTGCTCAGTGGAGGTTACTGTAAGCTATTAAGCCTGTTTCTACACTCATTTTACTCTTAAGGAAACACCTGCCTCTTCTGTGGCACAAGTGTCTCTTCTGAGCGATGATTTGATAATGAGATCGATAAAGTCATAGTCATATGTGCTGTTAATCCAGGCTATGCACACTTAACATACTAGCCTTTCTTATGCAGTAGATAATTTCTCGATGTGTAGACATATAAAGGCCCGACGTGCTTTTAAAGAATATTAACCTAAAGGAACACAAAGAGAGTTCAGGGCCATTCTTGACAAAAGACATGTGAACATTATTATGCACATGTGTTAGACTTGAATCTATATGACGATGTAGTGGAATACAGAATAATATTTGTAGGAGAATAGGGTATAAACTTGAATATAATATGGAAATATAAAATCCAGAATATAAGTGAAGCGTTGAGTCATTAGATTTCTTATGCTTTGATACCTTCCCTGCCGTGTTTCCCCCTCTCAGAGTGACGGGGTAATCTTGGCTCAACTGTGGAAAGGACAGACCTTTTAATATAATAGTGTTAAGCTGAAGATTGGGAGGCCATAATGCACCTAGCTGGTCACCTTCTGTTCTGTGGGTAGGGCCCCCTGGCAGTAACAGCCAGTGTGCACTTGCGAGCGTCTCCTGGCAGCTCTGAATGACCCTCCTGTCCTGTGCTTTCTAGGGCCTTCTTCCGTGCTAAGGCGGGCTCTGGTGGAAGCGCTGAATCTCAGGATCCAGAAGGACCAGGCAGCGTTCCTGACGTTCCAATGAGGATCTGAGGCATTGACAGGCAAGTGAATTCTGGAAGGTTGTGGCTAGTCCTGCTGCCCTGAATCATCTCTTTCATGGAAAAACAAATGAACATTAATGAATCAACCATTTAACACTAAGGTTGCATTTTTTTCCTTCCTGGGAATATCTGTGTTGTTAAAACAAAACAAAACAAAAATGAAAACCCCAGTGGGGAGAGGAGAACACTTAAGCTAAAAGAATTTCTGATTTCCGAACTTCAAGTTCATGGCAACTGTGTAGGGGAGAGAGCCTGGGCAGCCCAGGTCATCTTGCACATTCCTCAGACACACAGCCCTCCTCAGCTGCACAGTTGATCAGGTCAATGAAACCAATCCGTATAAATAATCTCTTTTCAATTTCTTCTTAGAAAGAGCTTCCGTGGACTGCAATTCCAGTACGTCTCATGTCTCTAGTGAAGAGAACATTTGTTTCCACTAAATGGTAAACTCCTCCAGGGTAGAGACAATGGTTCATTTTTGTCTCCCCATCGGCACATAACACGCACATGATGACAGAGGGTGGAATTGAATTCTAAATGGATTATCAAGGAGGGTGCCTCAGTCTTGACTGGGCAGATCACCCCAGCACAGAATGGCTGCGGGAGCTCACGCCGTGGAGCTCAGTGAGACGTCCCTCCCGTGGGAGAATCCCGCTGAACTCATCAGCACTTACTGCTTTCCTCGCTACTGCGCCCCACTGTTCCCTTCCAGAAGGCTTAGTTCAGAAACCAATTCCTACCCCTTTAGTAAATAGGAAAACAGGCAGAAAAGCCTTTGTGGACGGCCCCCTCCCCCACATTTGCTATTTTAATGCAAATTTAATGAAATAATGCAGAGAAGCTCACACGCTATACACAAACCTCTCTCCTGGAGCTATTATTAGGTGATTATGTAAAGTGAATGACGCGCCACCGCATGGCACCATCATAACCCTGGAAAGGGGGGGCAAGGACAGTTTCAGCAAAAGAGGTTCCGAGCTGTGGTAAATACTGAGCATGGCACATGTGTGATAGGCCGCCTGAGCCTCTGAAAGTCAGAGTGTGACCTCTTAGGAGGCAGGAAGAAAAGGAGCTGCAGTGTGCCAGGTCCAGGACAAGATGCTTTAACGCCTCATCCATTTTATTCCTCGTAACAACTCCTTACAGCAGGGTCCGTTTTTATAAATAACGTTTTATTGGAGCACAGCCATGCTCATGCATTACATTCAGTCTGTGGCTGCCTTCCATTTGAGGTGCTGAGGCCCTATGGCCCACAGAGCCACAAAGATTTACCGCCCGGTCCTTTACAGGCAAAGTTTGCTGGCCCCTGCTTTAGGGGAAGTCATTCATATTGGTCAGGAGAGGCTGTTTATGCTGCAGAACGAACTGTCACAGAAATTTCAGAGGCTTAACACAACAAAGGTTGATTTTTCACTCAGGTGATTCATTGTGGGTCAGCAGGAAGTTCTACTCCACTTAACCTCCCCGGCACCCAGACTAAAGGAAAAGCCACTTTCTCAAGCAGGGAAATGGACCTCATTTCAGAAGAGACACGGCTCCCATCGGCTGGAACTGCTCCTGTGAAGCCACCTGACTGGGAAGGGGCTGAGAATGTGGGGAAGCACGTGGTTGTTTGGTGAGCAATAAATATCCGGGCACAGTAGTATTGCCTCCATTTGACAGAAAAAGGCCAAAGTGGGAGTCCCAGAGTTAAAAAACGATGCAGCCAAGATTCCAACTCTGGTATTTCTGGCTCAAAAGCCTGTGCTCTTCTCAAAATTGCTGCCTATCATTAGTTTATTTTCGATAAATTCCATCAGTCTCTTTCATTGAAAGTTAGGTCCCATCTTACCATCTCACCGAGGCCAACTAGAGATCCAGGAAACTGTTCTGAACAATGACATCAGTGCAGTTTGTTGGAGCAGTGGCCATTGAGATTTGAAGTTCAAAGGCCAACTGGAGAAAACCCAGAGCGTGGCATTCAGGGGGTTTAATTCATCAGGGTTGAAAGAGGAGAAACAGGGTGTTCCCAAGGATACCCCAAGGATCTGGTGCCCCAAGGAGAGGGGACACTCACCCGGTATGCAGTCTAAGGGGGTGGAGCCTGCAGACCACAGGGCATTGGCACCTCCTTGGCAATCGCACTTGCACGCTTTGTGGTACCAGGGATCCTCACCCTCATCCTGCGGGAAGCCAGAGGGGCAGGAGCTTCAGAAAAGTCACAGTCAAAGGCAACTGTGGTCAGCACCACTGGAAAAGCTCGCATTCAAAAACCTTGCTCATTCATTTCCTATTGTCTGTGGCGGCTTTCACACTACAGCAGCACAACTGAATTATAAACCCAGTTTAACCCACACAGTTGCCACTCATCTTTGAGTCTAGATAAACAAATATTTGCCACCTTGGGTGACCAGCTAAAAATCTCACAGACACACCCACGTAGAGAGCCACGTCCACCCCATTATATTTATCTTCAGGGGCTCGAGGAGCCCCAGTCCGAGGTCAGGCGCCTTACATCTCCTGGAGGTCCCTTCTGGGGATACAATTTTAAAAGGGACTGGATTCAAGATTCCGCCATCTGATTTAAGACCTGGTTTACTTGCATTCACTCATTAAAAAAACCAGTCTTGGAGCTTGTCCAGATAAAACGTGCTATTGCCACCACCAGAAAAAAAAAAAAAAAACCTTTAAAAATACGTTTTAAAAAAAGTGATAATCCTATACATTGTTTTGGCTAGGAAAATCTTCAAAAATAGTATCCACATGAATTCCAGCCTTCTTACTGTAACATACCTCAGTAGACGATAATCCCAGTGTGGCTGAGCAAAAGGACATGAAAGGAAAAATCAAGTTAAAAAAAGAAACAAAAATTCAACAAATGATTCATTACATGGAAAAGCGAAATGATCACAGTCACATAAAAGTTAACAAAGCCCCTTCTGGAAGAAGTCAAAGTAAGTAAATACGTGCCAGGAAAAACATCCACAGATGCTGAGGAAGTAGGGATGTGACACATGCAGGTGATTTAGAATTAGGACATTGTTAAAAAAAAATTTTTTTAAATTTTTTTTAGGTTTGTCTATTATCTACAGGAAGTATCAAACCACAATCAAAGTGTAAATACCGTATAAATGATGTGGAAAAATTGAAAATGTGTAAAATTTAACCTAAGACTAACATTTAACCTATCTTCATAGAAGTATGAATAAATAGAATGAATGCACAATTTAATAGGAAAGGAGTTTGTCTATATTAGCATAAGCTGATTGTTTACAGCTGAACTGTCCATTGTGGTAGTCACTAGTCCCATGTGGCTATTTGAATTTAAATTCATTAAATTAATAAAATTAAAAATTCAGTTCCTCAGTCACACCAGCCACATTTCAAGTGTTTGCTGGCCACACGTGGCTAGTGGCTCCCGTACTGGACAGCACAGATACAGAACATTTCCATCATTGCGCAAGGTTCCATTAGACAGCGCTGGTTTAACACACCAGGTTCCATTTCCCATTTTCAACAAAACAAATGCCTTTATTTATTTTCTGATTATAAAAGCAGCACATACCTATTATAAAAATCTCAAACAAAACCTGAGTGTAGACAGTAGATATAAAAGTCCCTCCTTAACCACTTCGCTATCTAAAAATTGAATCTGATGCCCACCAAAAATTATCAGATTGTTTTAGAGAGTTAAAGGAATGGTCTCATCCTTTTCATTAGAATTATAAAGCTATTTTTTCAAATTGTGCCTTTCTTTAAATAATATGTCTCCATTTCACATACCACTTTCACGTGTCCACTGTGAGCCTGGCCCTGCACCAGGGCCTGGGCCTTCTGAAATGGAAACCTCGCTCTCTGCCCACAAGGGACTTGAGGACTCAGGAGAAGATAGACCACTGGATGACACACGTGGTGAGTCCTCTGCTGGGTTATGCATAGGCTGTAAGGGGAGTCAAGGGGGCATATCTTTTCGCCTGGGCGGATTCAGGGCCATCTCTCAGCTGTGGTCAGCAAACTGCTGTCTCTCCTGGTCCCTTGTCCACTGATGATTCGTTCCTAGAGACTCCTTGGTTCACTTGCTATGGGCAGAATTGACCGTCTCAGGTAGCAATGTAGACTAGGGAGCACCATCTTGGTAGGAGGCCAAGCCCTGTGCTGGCAAAGGAAGTGACCAACGACTTCTTTTTGTTTGTTTGTTTATAATTTTTATTGGGGTATAGTTGATTTACAATGTTGTGTTATTTTCAGGTGTACAGCAAAATTAATCTGTTATACATATATCCACTCTTTTGTAGATTCTTTTCCCATATAGGCCACTACAGAGTATTGAGTAGAGTTCCCTGTGCTATACAGTAGGTCCTTATTAGTTATCTATTTTATATATAATAGTGTGTATGTGTCAATCCCAATCTTCCAATTTATCCCTCCCCAACTCTTACCCCCCCCGCCACATCGACTTCTTACTTTCACATCCAATGGACTCTTCCCAACACTAACCTTACATCTTCATGCTGCAATGTTGGGTGCTGTCAGTTCCTCCCATCTTCCTTTAGCTTCCATCACACTACTCACCTGCTTCTCCCACCACTCTAAATAATCCTTCTTAATCTCTCTCAAGAGCTCTGCTTCCTCTACTCCCGCCCTCAAGATCCCGACATGTGCATTGAATGGCTTATTGGATATCTCCCCATAGATGTCTCTTACTATCTAAAACTGGACCCAACCAAGTGCTGGCCAGGTCATGAAGAAACCTGAACTCTCATATGTTGCTGGTGGGGGTATAAGTTGGTCTAACCTATTTTTAAAACTCTTTGGTAATTTATACAAAGGCTGGACATATATGTGCCCTATGACCCAGCAATTCCACTCCTAAGTATTTACCCACTAGAAGTGCATACATATGTTCTCCAACAAAGAAAAACATGTACTAGATTATTTGTAACAACAGTATTTGTAAAAAACCCAAACTGGAAACACTCATATGTCCATCACGAGTAGAATGGATACGAGTGGTAGATTTACACAGTGGAACACTATACTGCAATGAAAATGGATGACCTACAACTCCATGCCACAATATGGCCACATCTCACAAACAATGCTGAGTGGAAAGTCAGATGATAAAGTGGACATACTATATGAATCCATTTAAAATGTACACAAGCAGGCAGAAGTCATCTATGCCGCTAGACATTAGGGTCGTGGTCACACTTGGGGTGGGGACTGGCAAGGAGGAAGCCCAGGGAGGGTGTCTGGGGAGCTGGTAAAGTTCTGTTACTTGATCTGAGTGTTGGTTACTTGGGTGTGTTTAGTGGTAAAAATTCATTGAGCTGTACACTTACCTGTACTCTTCTGGATGTATGTTATACTTCAGGAAAAAAAATTTTAAACACTGAACTCATTACATCCTTCCTCAGATTGTTCTCCTTTCTCTATTTCTTAGCCTACTGATGGCTCCACCATCCCCCTACTACCCCATCCAGAAACCTGGGACTCCTCCTAGTTACTTCTTTTTCCTAAACCCCCACATCAAGTGTCTACCAGGAGCCATCTTTCCTCTCTACCCACACTACCACTTCCTCTCTCCTCTGGATATTCTCCTTGCTAAAGAGAGACCTTGCCTCATCCATCCTCCGTACTGCCAATGCCTGACTGTGTCACTTTCCTGCTCCAGACCCTTTGTTGGGTCCCCATTACCATGGCCCCAGTTTCACCTCTGACATTTATTAGTTGTATGACTGCATCTCTCTATTTCCTCATCTCTAAAATGGGTATAATAATAATGTGTCCTTCAAGGGGTTGCCGTGATGTATCTCCTGGCTACCTCTCCAAATTTATTTTTTGCACTCTCTATTACTTATAATTCATCAAATGTGCCAGGCTGTTTCATGCCTGTATGCCTTTGTGCATATGATTTCTTGGCCTCAAATGCCTTCCCCTCCCAACTTTTCTGCCTACTTATCCCCTTCCCTATGAAGAGGACTTTTTCTGTCCCTCACGTAGAACTCACCACTTGCTCTGGCCTTTGTATCCTATTTCTTTCTTATCCACAGGTTTATCTAAGCACCCGTGCAATTATAGAAATTGATATAAAAGATAGCTGATAATGACTGGTCCCAAAGCATTCATTCATTAATTTTCTTTGAGCATCTGCTATATTCCAGGCCTAGCTTTAGGTGCTGGGGAAATAGCAGTAAACAAAACAGAAAAAACACCTGCCCTCCTAGAACTTAGAGTCTAATGTGGGGGGGTGAGGGGATAGTGAATGTATGAATAAAATATATAATACATAAAATAATGATGACTGCTATGGAGAAAAATAAAGCAGGGAGGTGGAGGGACAGGGAGTGGTACTTTGGGGCTTAGGTAAGGCTTCACTGAGAAGGTGATATTGGAGCAAAGACCTGAAGGAAGTGAGATACCTGTGGGCAGAGCCTTCTGGGCAGAGGTAATAGCATGTAAAGACCCCGAGGTAGGCCAGTGCTTGGCATGTCATCTAGGGGAGACATGATGGTGGCTTGGCCCTGGGGTGGTGGCAGTGGAAGTGATGAGAAGTGGCTGGATTCTGACTGTCTTTGGAAGGTAGTGCCAACAGGATTTGCTGACAGATGACGTGGGTGTGAAATAAAGAGAGGTTCAAGGCCTGAGTGCCTGGGAGGATAGAGCTACCATTTACTAGGGGAGGAGAAGATTCCAGGGGAAGCAGGGATTTAGGGGGGATGGGGTAGACATATTCCGTTTGAGAGACCTACGGGACACCCAAGTGTTGAGGTTGAGTGGGCAGCTGGCTAGAAGCTACTAGAGCTCAGGGGAAAGGCCAGATAGGCTGGGTGGTGCCGTGTGCTTCTCACAGTTAATGTGTACATGAAGCCATAGTATCAGTTCCACAGCTGCTCCCCAAGAACTGCAAAGTAGATGAGCAATTGGCATCTAGATGGTTTAAGGGCTGTTAATGCAGAAGGCACTCGGCTCTGCCCCATCTTCCAGAGAAGCTGGGTTGGCAGAAAAGCAGAAAGGCTTTGTCAGCTGTGCCAAGACTCTCTTTTGGGGGGACCAGAGGTGAGGTGTGTGGGTCACTGACAGAGCGGCCTTACTAACCAGATCAAATTGGCCCAGAGGACGTGCCCTGGCACTGAAGAGGGTCTATGCAGCTGCAACTGAACAAACCCAGAGTTCACATGAGGCCCTCTAAATTGCCAGGGCGCTCAGGGCCTTTGCATTACCTGGGTCCATGGGTGGGCCCCCAGAGAGGCTCCAAATTGTGCAGAAACAAAGCAGAAGGCAAAAAGGAAAGGGCGGGGAGGTTTCTACCTGTGGAGAGGAAGAGGCCCAAGAGGGAGACCTGGTTTCAGTACCACCGCCTGTGCTCAATCAGATTTCTGGCGTTGTTTCCCCTCCCGGGCTCCTCTCCCCAGAAAGCGTTTGTCTGTAGGCAGCCTGGGGTTGTGAGGCACCAGATCTTATGGAAATGAGCAGAGAGAGAAGGAACAACAAGCCTTTTACAGGAAAAGCTGTCAACAAGGGAGCAGCAACGTGGCTGCTCTCGTCCCTGAAATGATCTAATCACCCCAAAGCTGGCGAACAAAAGCAAAAATCGTGTTGACGACAACGTCTTATGATACCAGAAAATAACACTGTTGGGATGAGCAAAAGAAAACAGGTCAGCCTTTAAAGGAAAAAGGACAAGGTTTCGATTACATGGTTGCCTATTCTTCTCCTCACTCAGATCGTCTTCGTGATTCCTCCAGGTTACGGGTTTCCACCAGAGGGTCTGCGACGTCTGCCACTCACCAGCCTTAGATTTATGCAATAAGGGACGATTCTGCCCTTTTGCTCAAAGGGCTACTCCATAGGGAAATGCTTGTTACCGCAGCCAGAAAATTCAAGCATGCCTATTTCTCGAAATGTACCTTGCAAGCCCAGAAAGCAAAGTGTGCATTAGACACACTTAGGGAAGACTATTTCAGTCTGTTTGCTTGGTTGTCACTAAATACGGAGTTTTCCTTTCCATGGAAACAGGTGAGGCCGAGGAGAAAAGCATAAAATTATGAATGATAGAAACTGTCTATAACTACCTTCCAATCTATTTGAGAAACAAGAATAAGACACAGGAGAAAAACAGCAGGCTGCAATAATGTCTCTCTGGCGAAGAAGAAAGAAGGAAATTGCTTCTGGTGTGAAAGTGTTACTCTTTTAGGTGACAGGCATATTCATGGGTAAATCTGTTATCTGTACATGCTTCAACACAGGTGAATGTCAAAAATATATGCTAGGGACTTCCCTGGTGGCACATGCCAATGCAGGGGACACGGGTTTGATCCCTGGTCTGGGAAGATCCCACATGCCGTGGAGCAACTAAGCCCGTGCGCCACAACTACTGAGCCTGCGCTCTAGAGCCTGTGCTCCGCAACAGGAGAAGCCACCGCAATGAGAAGTCCGCGCACCGCAACGAAGAGTCGTTCCTGCTCGCCACAACTAGAGGAAGCCCGCGCGCAGCAACGAAGACCCAACGCAGCCAAAAATAAAAAAATAAATAAACTTATTAAAAAAAAATATGCTAAGTGAAAGACAAAAGACCATATGTTGTATGATTCTGTTTAAATGAAATGTCCACAAAAGGCAAATCTATAAGAGACAAAGTAGATCAGTGGTTGCCAGTTGCTGGGGGGAGGGGGAAGTGGGGAGTGAGTACTTAATGTCTACTGGTTTCTTTGGGGGATGATGAAAATGTTCTAAAATTACATTGTGTGCTCCACAAATCTGTAAATACACTAAAAACCATTGAATTACACACTTTAAATGGGTGAATTTAGTGGTATGTAAATTACATCTCAATAAAGCTGCTTTGAAAAAAAATCTGCTATCCCTGATGCTTGATACACCTGATGCTTGATACACCTGTGTATCACCTGTAAGATGAGGCTTGGTGATTTTTTTTTTTTTTTTTTGGCTTGTTTTTATATAATAGCCATGACCAAGCAGTGGAACAATATACTTCAGTAAGGTGGATGTTTTAAAAATCATCATCGGTATGTAACCCAAAATGTACAATGCAAGATAAATAGAAGCTTGCCTCAGTTAAGAGACAGAGGTAGTGCTTTACTATGATGATTTGTGTATACCCAATGACCCTTCATCCAACGCATAAGTGGAGTCAATCCATTTATCTTATTTCACTGTAGTAAGGATCCACTGCTGCCGTGGAACAGAAACAGCAAAGAGTAAATTAGACAAAGAAACTTTGTCTTCAGGTTCCCAGTTGTGCAGGATACATCTTTCCCCTGTGCGTTGGCCTTATTTCTCTATTTGGATTGTAAACTGATTAAGTGCAGCAATTGCATTCTGCCTTTCTTCTCTGCCTCCTGGCGTATCCCTCTAGCTCAGGGTAGAGCACACCTAGGTTGCCAAGCCGAGCTTTGGTGTGGCTGCTTTCCTTTGATGCCGCCTGAGGGTGGAGGGCCTGGGTTAGGCGGGTAAGAGAATTTAAGTGTTTCAAGCCTACCTGCTGGACCACATTCCATTCCACCAGGACAGATGGGATTCTCTGTTCTTCGTGGAAATTTCTGGAGCTCCCCAGCCATGCACAAAGATTGATAAGCTATAGAACAGGAAAGAGTGCTGCGCCCTGTGCCTCCTGACAGCGTGTCTTTTATTATAGTTATCCCCTGACTGCGCGGGTGTAATTGAAAAGTGGCCTGATAACCTTTTCTAGGGCTTATTCCCATTTAGGGGTCACAGAACAAAGATTTTAGAGTTGGCACAGCGAAAACAAGAATCTGCCAGGTGTATCAAGTTCTTACACAGCATTTAGCCTGTCATAGCAGGAACTCAGTAATGGATTCTTGAACTGACATCAATGGATTCTTGAATGAATCAATGGATGAATGAATCTCAATGCCAATCACAAATAAGAGGAGTCTGAGGGTGAGCCCTGTGGATGTCTGAGAACCAAGGGTATTGGGATCTAAGCCTTGAAAGGTTCTGTTTAGATTTTCTTGCTGAGGAAGAGGCACGGAGTAAAGGGAAAACAACAACCCCCCCCAAAGCATCTTAGAGTAGTAAGAGTTTCTGGGACGAGTTGCTGACTCTTAATTGCAAGGGAGGAAAAATCCCAGACAATTGGTCTAAATGAGCCTTACTTAGAAATATGTCTTGGGGGTTTGCAAAATAACCTTGGGGTTATATTTTTACAGGTCTTTCCAAATATTGAGAAATGTGACTAACAAAAGTTTTGAGATTGGGTAATCATGAAAGTGAGTATTCTACCAATAAAATATAATGACAGAGTAGAGAAGAGAATGATTTAAACCAGGGATTCTGACTCTGTGTGAGTTTTGTCATGTCTGTCTACCAGGTCATTGGCAGAGCGGAGAGGTCTCCTTCCTGCCCTCCGTATTTATTTCCTGTAACGCACATAAATACACAGTGACCACAAAGAACCAATTTCTAATGTCTGGAATGAACCTAAAAAGGAATTCTGAGTTGATGGGTCCTTAAGAGTTGAGAGAGGCATGGAAGAGCATGATTTCAAAGATTGACAGATAATTTAAAAGTTGAATTGGATGACATTTTAGAGATTTGCCTTTAATTTCTCCTTAATTAAGCATTTCACTCCCGCCAGGGCTATATTTAGAAATTTTAAAATGATTGAGTATATTGAGTCTTTGGGGATTCCTGACTCTCAGTTGGATTATGCTTTCTATTAGTGTCCAGTGGTATTCGGCGTGCTATGTTAATCCATATTTAAACTAGGGTGACCTTACATCCTGATTTGCCTGGGACAGTCCTGGTTCACACCTGTTGTCCCAGCAAAATTATTAATAGCATCCTCCACCACTCTCAGTAGTGTCCTGGTTTGGAAGATTAAATTCTATAGTCACTCTAACTTTGACTCCCAAAAACTTTCAAGAATACACCACACTTTCTTATTAATTGTTGCAATTTATAGCTATTTTATACGATTTTTGAGACCCTTCTTTCTGTCCCATTTTAAGCATCCTTTGAACGTTAGAAGGCTCCTCACAGAACCAGAAAGCCAGTGGTGAGACAAAGAGGACTGCATCACACAAAGACAACTGTTGTTCATTAATAACACATATTAATTAATTAGCATGCTTTGCTAATTAATAATATTTTAATTATTCTGGTTGCATTTCTATTAATCAGCTGTATGATTAAGTCAGTTGTATTATTAGGTATTTAATGAGTGCTAATGGTTTGATAGCACATACCTTCAGAGCCAAAGAGAAGTAAAAACAAGAAGCCTTCTATCTTGCGTGGCATTCTCCCCTTGTCCTTGGCTGCTGCTCTTCCTTCTCAAAGTGGAGAGCTTTCCTAGGAACAGCAGCTTAACTTGAGCACTGGCCTCATTAAGCATCTTATTTCATTTACTTCTTAGGGCTTTGGCCAAGCCCCGCTAAGTTAACCCACATAGTTACCTGCCTCAATAAGAAGTCTCAGAGGAGAAGCTCATGTCAACTGAGGTCGGTTTAGCAAAGGAAGGTATTGGCTTTATTCTATCTTTAAATGTAAGGGAAGCAGTGGAGGAAAATAGAAACTAGAATCAGAAGACCCAGGTCTTAATCCTTTCTCTGCCATCATCTTCTAGGGGGTGACCTTGAGCAATTTCCTGCCAAACAAACACTAACATTCTCGAATTCTATGAAAATGACATGGATTTCCCCTCTCAGAAAGCAAGTTGGCATCATGTTTACACCTATTCACTCAGGAAAATACTAAATTGGGAGGGGGTGGTCAGTTACACACAAAGATTTACATTGCTGTGTTATATATAATAAGACAAAATTGGAAACAATCTACATAGGGGATTCAGGACAGCAGGCAGGGTTAAGAGCACAGATTCCCAAGCCAGACTGGATGCAAATCCCGGCTCAACCAGTTGTTATGTAGACTTGAGAAAGTCACTTAAGGTCTCTGTGCCTCAATTTTCTCATCTGTATGATGGTGATAATAATGCCTATTTCATAGAGTTAGCTTGAGGCTTAAATGGGATGATATACATAAAAAATACTTAGAATAGTGTTTAACATAATTAGCTATTATTATTACTATACAGCCAATAAGAATAAAGTTGATGAGGTGGGGAGGGGAGTTGTTTAATGGATACACAGCTTCAGTTTTCCAAGATAAGAAAGTTCTGGAGATCTTTTTCACAACAGTGTGACTTTACTTAGCATTTTGGAACTATACACTTAAAAACGGTTAAGAAGGTTTAAAAAAAAAGTTAATGAAGTGATTGTAATAAAAAGGACAATCATGTGTTATACTCCTGAGTTAGAAAAGGATACAAATTTACCCGCTGTATGAACAAAACTATGTGGAAAAACTCAAAGAAAAATACTGAGTTTCCCCTTCCCTTTTTTTTTTCGTGTACATATATATTGCAAAATGATTATCACAATAAGGTTAGTTAACACATCCATTATCTCACAAAGTAACCATTTTTTGTGTGTCTGGTGAGAAAATTTAAGATCCACTCTCTTAGCAAATTTCAAGTATACAATATTGTTAACTGTAATCACCATGCTGTACATTAATCCGCTTCCCTCTTTAGTTCTTGGCCACCACTTTAGCTCTTGACCTTTTTCACCTCAATCCCCCAGGGTCCCAGAGACCTTTACTTCACTCCTGTTGTCAAAGATGAAAAAGGTCAATATTGAAAAGATAATAATAACCCCCCAAAGCGAAGCTGTAATGAACTAATACAGAGGAACAAAAAGGAACTAAAGTTTACTCATTCAATCAGCATTTTGGGGGTGTCCACAAGCCTGACGCTTATTCTATACTATGTATGGATTCTTCATTAAACAGACAAAGGTCTATTTAACAAACCCTACTGCAGTACTAGAAAGAAAAGAACTATTTTTTTCTCTGCTCTGTATTTTAGAGTTTAATGAAAAAATTAAACCTTTAATAATAATAAACCTTTAATAATTTAACTGCAGTCAAAGCACCGCTGTACTGCCATATTTTAGTTGGAGGCTTTGGAGGGCCGGCCTGCCCTGGTTTGTAAGGAAGGGGCCGTGCTGGGTGATCTTGGTTCCCACGAGCGCCGGATTTCCCGAGGTCGCCCCGGAGCACCGAAGGAGAGGTGGGGGTAGGACCCTGGCGGGGCGGGGTCGCCCTCGGGACTACAGCACGGCCAGGCTCCCACTTCTGCTGTTTCCTAGGTTGGGCGAGGGCGGCGGGGGTGGGAGGAGTGGCTATCTGTCATTACGCTTCTGCGATAAAGACATTCCAAAAAGTAGGCAAAGATTAAAAATAATAATAATAATGGGAGAAAGAAAAGCACTTCTTTAAATAAAGAGTGAAAAATCAGCTTTTTAAGCTTGGTTCCACTGGGGCTCGAACCCAGGACCTTCTGCGTGTAAAGCAGACGTGATAACCACTACACTATGGAACCCCCGCGAAAAACTCTTTTATCGTTACTTTATTCATAGTGTCACATGAGAACCGGCTCCTCGGCTGAAACCCCGCCCATCCGCCGTAACTCCACCCCCGCCGTAGCCCCGCGCCGCCTGCGAGATTTGGTGTTCGCGGCCAGGTGGCGGGTTCCGGCTCCGGCGTCTGGGTGGCTCGTCGTCCTTCCCCGTCGGACTCGTCGCCCCTGCGACCACGGGGAGGCCGGGGCGAGGAGTTACCCTCCTGGCGAGAGCGCCGCCCCACTAGTCACCCTTCCCCAAACTTTCCCGCAGCCGGGGCGTCGGCGAGGTCGGCCCGGTGGGCGGAAGGGGACAGTGCCCGGGGCGCGGCCCCTTTTGGCAGCTTCCCTCAGCCTGTGAGGGACCCGCACTTCCCCACTTTCCCGACGGGCACACTGAGCCGCTTCCGGCAGCGTTGGAAGCCTTGAGTCCGGAGCAGGGCGCACAGGAGCACCACAAGGAGCCGAAGATTCAGGCAGCGCGGGGCTAGGGGGGTGGGCTGGGGGGTCATTTTTATATTGGCCTTTATTTTGCCAGGGCTGGAAAAGGCAGCTGGTCAGTCTGCCTCTTCCCCGAGGATACAGGCTCTTAATGGTCCCCTGACCTTTTCCACAACATTCTTCCCCTTCCGAAGCCCCAGAGGGGCTAAAAATTACTGGGCTTTTGTTTGATCTTATTTGTCTGGGGTAGGGGAGGGGTGAGGAGGCCGGTATAAACAGGCCGTCTCTTTGGCTGGCGCGGGGAGGGGGAAGCAGGACCGGCCACAAGATTTGAGGGGCCCAATGCAAAATGAAAATATCAGGTTCCTTGATCATAAGTTATTGAGAATTCCACAACCATGACAGCAGAGCATTAAACGCAGCGCGGGCGCGTGAGAGTGCAGCCCATGAGCCTGGCCCTGTGCTTCCAGGACTGTGGTCCCGATAAGGTGCTGGGACCCTCCATTACGAAGGGCGCCTGTATGGTATCGTTTCTTGGTTTCCATTGTCGGTGCCGTTTGCCCTCCCCAGTGCTTCTGGATGGATCTTCGTCACCATCCTGGGATTGCTCGCCATCCTCAAGCTTGAAAGCTCACTTGAAACCATTTGGGTGGGTGGGGGGCGGCTCTTTCAGTGGTGAGTTGGAGTGGCTGAAGGCTGCGGCTGTCCTTTTCCCAGGCGTCTTCCTTTGAGGCTGGCAGAATGATGGAGAAGTGATACTAATTGTGTGAAAGCAACCCCTTCAGCCAACTCCTGTCTTCCTGGGAGGGCCCCTGGAAGAAACAGGTGGGTGGAAGGCGCACTAATCTGGGGGTGGTGATGTGGATTCTAGCGCTGCCTTGGCTACTCACTAGCTGTGTATTCTTGAACATCAGTTCACTTTCCAAGCCTCTGTATACCCCTTTGTGAAATGCATGGGCTGGACTAGACACCCCCTTTCCCCTCTGGGTCTAAATGTTATCTCTACTTTCCGGGTTGGGAAAATGGAGGCACTTATCTGCCATGTAAATTTTTCCACAGAAATAGTTAGAGGCAGGCTGGCTTAGGTTCTTTAGTACCAGGTTTCCTATATCCTAGTTAGCTCCCTGTAATGTTCATCATGGACCCCTTCCAGAATGCCTTTTTGTTGATAGGTTTCGAGAGGCCTCTTGGGCACTTGACGCTTAGGTTGTGAGCCATGAGATGACCATGGGTGGACAGCCACTAGCCAGAGGGTGAATTCATGAAAACTCCATGTTTCCTGCTAGTCAGTGAGCCATAATGACTCCCATGGTGCCCAGTAATCAGTACATTTCACCCTCTGCCAAACCCTTGTCAGTTCAAAACAAGGCCGTCAAGAATTGGGCCTAAAATTACACTCACCAGTCGTGTTTTGGTTTGTCTCTAGGGAATACTTTGCCCTTCCTCGAGCTTTCTGTCTGCCCTTGCTATAAGGGTGGGTTCGCCACGTGCAAGCTTTCGCCAGGTTCCCACACAAAGAAAAGAGGCTGGTACACCTCTGATGCACGCAACACAGGATTCTGCCTTTAGCAAAAAAGAGGGAGACTTTTGTTCCACTCCTCTGCTGCCTGCAAGGTGTATTCACAATCTCTGTTGCTAGTAAAGTGCAATATGGTTTACAAAGCACTTTCACATACATTCCTGTGAGGTAGCCATGGTAAGTATTACTATCTCCATTTTTCAGCTGAAGAACTTGAAGCCGAAGAGTTCGAATGCCTTGCCGAGACCATTCTGCTGGTGAGTGGCAAGGCTGGGCTCATACTCAGTTTTCTGATACCTAAGTGATGTGGGGAGACCCTTGTTCATAGAGGCTACATGTTGTTCCCATAAGTGCCATTGGTCTCTTGTAATATTTTGTATGCATGCCAGTGGATACCTTTTTTGTCTTTTGTAATTTTTAAATGAAATCCCTAAAAGCCAGAACTAAGAGCCTGTCGTAAACCGCTGTTGATGACTTTCACCTTGATACCACCAGCGTCATGGCTAGTGCCGCAGCTGGCCACAGTTTCCCTTGGCACTTTAGTCTGTTCAGTCAGATTTGTGAGGCCTGTCACCCCCGGGTCTGCCCATAATCATCTGAACAACTACCAGAGAAACAAACAAACTAGCAAATAAAGACTAGAAGTCACTTCAAACTTTTTGAGTCCTCTGATTTCTCAGGTGTTTAGTGTGGCTTTCCCCAGCGTTTGGCTTCACTGATGGTTTCCTCACTGATGGTTTCCTCACTGATGGCTTCCTTCACTGATGGTTTGGCTTTCGTCAACCAAGGAAACCATGGCCCCAAACACCGAGCTGACTTAGGAAGCTCCATTGACCTGATTTCATTTAGAAATGATTGTACTTTGTCTTTCAGTGTATATTCAAGTATTTACTAAGGAAAGTGAGTGGTTACCTTAGTATGGCAGAGTTCACCTTATTTTTCCCCTTTTACGGCTCATCAAAACATTTGAAACTAGCCTGTTGGAATGGGTATTCGTTACTTTTTGCCCACCTACCTTTTCATAGTTAATTACATCCCTCAGTCTTCTTACCCAGTTCAAGTTCTGTGGTCATTTTTATCACTCCTTTGCCCCTTTGTTGCTTGCACTTGTTGGCAAAATCAGTCTGTTAAATCCACCTGTTTCCCCACTCCACCTCTGAATATGGCCCCAGGAGGAACACACCTTCAGGCCTACTAGTTTCACATTAAATTCTTGAGTAAGTACCTCAAATGTGTTCTTAATGCAGCCTAGAATCATGTCTACTTTCCCTGTCCATTCATTTTCCACCTCACTTAGAGGACAGGTTCATGTCTTCTCTCCCTAAACTTCCTGTACCTCCTTCCCCAACCTCACCTACAGCTGATGACCTTGCTTCCTTATTTCAGTGAAAAAAAAAAATGCAAGCAACCTGAAGAGAACTTCCACAGGTAAGCCCCACATCTGCTCACCTGCCTGCATCTGTGCCCTCCTAGATCTAGACCAGGGCCCTGCCTCTAGATCAGGGATTTCCTACCACAGCCCTGTTGACATTTGGGACCGGGTAACTCTGTCGTGGGGGGCTGTCCTGTGTATTGTAGGATGTTGCACAGCATTCCTGGCCTCGACTCACTAGATGCCCATAGCACCATCCCCTGAGTTGTGAGAACCCAAAATGTTCCCTGGGGGAGGGGGCAAAATCTTGGGGGCTATCTGCCGATGTCTGGAGACGCTCTGGGCTGTCGGGGTTAGTGTGCTACTGGCATCTAGTGCGTAGAGACCAGGGATGTAGTGAAACATTCTGCAGCGCACAGAACAGCCACCCACCACAAGAAATAACTGGGCCCCAAATGTCAATCGTGCCATGGTTAAGAACTGCCCTAGATGACTTGTTTGAGTTCCTGTCGACACCCAGCCCTCCACCTGCGCTTGCCTACTCAAGGAAAGCCCTGCAACAACTCCCCTCTTTCTCCTGCATCTTTATTTATTTATTACTATTATTTTTTTAAATTTTATTTTATTTAAAAAATTTTTTTAAATTTTTGGCTGCATTGGGTCTTCATTGCTGCACGTGGGCTTTCTCTAGTTGCGGCAAGTGGGGGCTACTCTTCGTTGCGGTGCGCGGGCTTCTCACTGTGGTGGCTTCTCTTTGTTGCAGAGCACAGGCTCTAGGCACGCCGGCTTCATTAGTTGTGGCACTGAGTTTCTGTAGTTGTGGCACTGAGGTTCCATAGTTGTGGCTTGCGGGCTCTAGAGCGCAGGCTCAGTAGTTGTGGCACATGGGCTTAGTTGCTCCGCAGCATGTGGGATCTTCCCGGACCAGGGCTCGAACCCGTGTCCCCTGCATTGGCAGGCAGATTCTTAACCACTGCACCACCAGGGAAGTCCCTCTCCTGCATCTTTATTTACCTCCTCTATTGGATCATTCCCGTCAGCATACAAACATGCTGTAATTTTTTTAAAAATTTTATTTATTATTTATTTGGTTGCACCAGGTCTTAGTTGCGACCGGTGGGCTCCTTAGTTGTGGCTTGCCAGCTCCTTAGTTGTGGCATGCGAACTCTTAGTTGCGGCATGCACATGGGATCTAGTTCCCCAACCAGGGATTGAACCCAGGCCCGCTGCGTTGGGAGCTCAGAGTCTTAACTGCTGCGCCACCAGGGAAGTCCCATACTGTAATTTTATTCTCATCATTAAAAAATAATCTCTTAATCTCATTGCTGCCTCAACTACTCCCATTTCTCTGCTCTCCTTTATAGCAAAACTCTTAGAAAATGTGTCTTTAGGTGCTCTCTCCGGTTCCTCTCCTCCTCTTGGAAGCACTTTCCCCTCCCAGCTTTTAGGATGCCACCCTCTCCTGATTTTTGCTTCCTACCTCACCAGTCACCCTTCTCAGTCACCTTTGCTTTATCTCATCTCTTTGACCTCTAAACATGGGTGTTCCACAGGTCTCAGTTCGTGGACTTTTCTATTCATTCTCACCACTCTGGCGACCTCATTTAATCTAATGGCTTTAAATATGCTCTGTAACCTAGATGAATTCCAAATTTATGTCTCTAGTCCAGACTTTTCTCCCAAACTCCAAATCTACCTGCTATACATGTCCATTTAAATGTCTAATAGGTATCTCAGTCCTATTCTGTCTGTGTCTAAACTCCCGATCTCCACCCCCTCTCCTTTCTCAGTCTTCCTTGTCTCAGATAAGGGCAACCTCATCTTTCCAGTTATTTAGGCCTCAAACATAGAGAAAAATGGAAGAAATCATACTTGATTCTTTTTTTCCCCTCACACTTCAAATCTAATCTCACTAGCGAATCCTATTGGCTACACCTTCAAGATCTATCTAGAATCTAATCACTTTCTACCATCTGCCCTGCTACCATACTAATCAAAGCCACCATCACTGTTTGTCTGGATCATTGTCGAGAACCTCATATTCTGGCCTCCCGGCTTCTGCCGTTTTCTCCCTACAGACTATTCTCCACACAGTAGCCAGTGATCCTTTTTTTTTTTTTAAACTTAGGAATTATTACAACTTTTTTTTAAAATTTATTTATTATTTATTTATTATTTATTTTTGGCTGTGTTGGGTCTTTGCCTCCGTGCGAGGGCTTTCCCAAGCTGCGGCAAGCGGGGACCACTCCTCATCGCGATGCGCAGGCCTCTCACCATTGCGGCCTCTCTCGTTGCGGAGCACAGGCTCCAGACGCGCAGGCTCAGCAGTTGTGGCTCACGGGCCCAGTTGCTCCGTGGCATGTGGGATCCTCCCAGACCAGGGCTCGAACCCGTGTCCCCTGCATTGGCAGGCAGATTCCCAACCACTGCGCCACCAGGGAAGCCCGAGTGATCCTTTTAAGACCTAAGTTAGATCGTGTCACTTCTGCTCAAAACCCTTCAATAGCTCCCCACCTTAACTAGAAAGAAAGCCAGAGCCTTACAGTGGCTTGCAAGGCCCTACATGATCTGATCTTCCATTTATTACCTCTCTGATCATATATCCTATTACATTGCCTTTACAAGACCACACTTGCCTGCTTGCTGTTCTTCAAACACAGTAGGACTCTTCTGCCTCAGGGCCTTTGCACCTGCTGTTCTCGCAGCCTTTACTGCTCTTTCCCTAGGTCGCCCCATTGCTTGCTGTCTCATCTTGCTCAGGTATTTGCCCAAATATCTTCTCAGTGAGGCCTTTCCTGACTGCCCTATTTAAAAATTGCTATTTTCCTTTCCCCTTCACCCTGGAAACTCAGTATCCCCCTTTCCTGCTTTATTTTTCTCTACAGTGCTTGTCGCTATCTAATTTTCTAGATATTTACTTATTTCTAGATACTGTCTGTCCCCTATCATTCTCAACTAGAATGAAAGTTCCGTGAGGCATGGATTTGGTTTTGTTCACTGCTGTATTCCACAGAACCTAAGTAGCGCCTAGTACATAGTAACCACTCAATGAATATGTCTTGAATGTATCTGTTCAGGGTTGGGGAATGACTCACGCCAGGTCAGTCCCAATCACAGCTAATCCTGGGCCTTTGTGTGAATTCCTGAGAAGAGACATTTCCGTGTTCACCCTGGACTCAACGTGAGCTAATCCAGAGGCTGGAGGTTCTGCTGCCATCTGATTATTGCATTGTATCAGACGGGGCTCTGAGTCGGGTTTACTGACTCTTGCAACTGAAGGAGTCCTGATGGTTCATGTCTAAAATGTTGGGCATCACCGCAGTGGCTGGCAGTGCTTCCCTGGCTCAGACACTGGAAAGTTTTGTTGCCCTCACTTCCCAGGAAATGCGAAAAGAGGCTGATGGTCATGGGAATCGCCGCTTTGGCAGGTCAGGGCTTTGGTTTTCCGACGTCCTGGGCAGCCATCAGTTCTCAGATGCAGCAGGGCACTTGTTCCCACGTATTACAGTAACCAGGAAGGTTGAGGTTACAGAGTGGCAACACATCTGTGGCAGATACTGCTAGTTGCTTATCCAATATCCATTCTTCTTTTTGTCAGTAATAAAAATAAGAAGAATAAACATTTCTATAATGCTTGCTATGTATTAGAGACTATTCAAACTCTTTACTCATATTAACTCATTTAATCCTCACAAGAACCCTGTGAGAAAGGTATTGTTACTATGCTTAGTTTACAGATGAGAAAACCAAAGCACAGAATAATTAGGTAACTAAGTCACACAGGTAGTAAATAAAGGAGTGGGGTTTTAACACCCAGGCCATCTGGCTCTATAGGCTGTATTTAACCTTTACACTGCACTCCCTGATTTTGTTTGACTCAGCAATGTGTCCAGCTAAAACAGTTTGATTTCCCAGGTTCGCTTACAGCTAGAAGAGACTGTGTAACACAGTTCTGGCCAATGACTTGTATGGAAGTAGTTGGGCTTACAAAACCATTTCTTTATAAAGGAGGTAGACTCAGCTGGTATGCCCCATTTTGCCCTTAGCTTCACTTTCTCCTCAGAATGCAAATGTGATGCTGGAGGGAGAGCAGCCATTTTGTGACCATGAGTTGACAGTTATGAGGAAGAAAGCTACATTGCTCAGCAGAAAGAAGGAAGGTACCTGGGTCCCAGCCCCAAATTTACTACTTCCAGACTCCTGGTTATATGTGAAAAGTAAAATCCCTAATCTTTAATGCTACTGTTTAGTGGGAGTTTCAGTTATATGAGGGAAAATACAATCACTACTGATTCAGCATTTCCACATTTCTCTCCTATACCATTTTGACAGTGTCTTTAATCTGCCCACCAGCTACTGAGGGACTGCTCCTCACTGTCCCAGTCCCTTGATTGAAGTTGTTTATTGTCACATACCTGCAGTATGTCTAGGAGCTCAGTGTTTGGTAGTGTGGGAATTTTTTGGGTTTTTTTTTAAGTGTATGACATGGCCCCATCTCAAGGAGTTTGAAGAACATTAATTAACCCAAAGGACTGATTTATTCCAAGATATTAATGGATGATAATGGCTTGATGTGGTTTTTCCTAACTTTGGATGTTACTGAATTTTAATTAGACCCTGTCTTCTTCTTTCTTAAAGAAGAAACTCAAAAGAGAAGGCAGAGGGGCAGGGTGATATGCAAAAGCCTGTCTAAAAGGAAAGATGGCCTCGTGTAGTATTCCCCTCAACACCAGCTATATATAATCTACAAAATCATCTGCAATCACATTCAATGAGCTTAGATTTGATAGCCGCTCAAGAGAGAAAGAGATCAGCTGAAAATACTTTGTCTCCCCCTCCCTTATTTATGTGACTTGAGATGCCTCCAGTTTCTAAAGTCACTCCCCTGGGACTATGCGTCCAGCCAATGCTAATTGGTGACGGAAATGAAATTTCACTCTACTTCCACCAAACTTACTGTCTTTAGATTTAAGTGGATTCAGCTGTGCACACAATGGGACTTGCCTCTAAGCTTTCCTCATAGTCTGATGGGAAGATTTCAAGAATGGTGGAGGTGTTAAACAAAGATCATCTTATCTGTTTGTATTACTGATTTTAAGTGTTTGTGATTTTTTGGATACAGTTAGGGTACAGTCTGAAGGCTATATATAATAATAAAACCAAAACCAATTAATAGGTTGTTTAACTCAGTTAGAGGCTGTCTGCAGGCTAGCAGCTTTCCTTTGCTAAATCCCGTTAAAATGCAGTGAGTTCTATTTTGTGCAGAATGAGCAGGCTGCCATGACAACTGTCTGTGAATATTATTTCAATATTAGTCATAGGTTTCCAGTGTCTGCCTCCGGGTCCAACGTTCATTCTAAAACCCAGATGCACATCTGTTCTTAAAGGAGTTCTCCTGGACGTGTTTACAAAAAACAAAAACAAAACAGTTTCAGCCGGCTGGGGTTTTTTTCTTTTGGAAGAGAAATTTGAATGAATTCACACAATTGCAAATGGTAGATTTTATTGCTGTTTCTTTTCTTTGGGAAAGGCGATTTGGATATGAATTTTTTATTGTACTTGACGGTAGATTTGATTAAATAGATTAAATAGGAGCCCGGAGATTACTCATATTGCCTGTCTTTAGTTACATGCCCACCTGAACACTCCCTTTTGCCAGGAGAAGAGGATGTGCGAGCTGCCTAGGCCTGTGTTATGTGCCCAGCCCTGGGCAGTCACTGTTGCTTGGGAAGTGGGCTCATGCTGATTGAATTAAGCCAGTCAAGTCTCACACTTAGAGTGGAGGATGGTGTCAATCCCATGCAAACCACAGGGCTTAGAATGGGGAGAGGGTTGATCTCATAAAGGAAAATTGGGGTACTATTGCAAGGGATCGAGGGGAATACTTGTCGGCCACCTGGTTAGGCAACAAAATGCTGAGCAAATAATAACATTTACTGAATACTAACTGTAAGCCAGGCATCACTCAAACAGCTTTACGAGTGTATTGCTTAGAGAATGTTTGGCTGCGTGTGATGAGGTAAATGATGAAATAACAGGGACTTAACACAGAGGGCTTGGCTTTTATCTCATGTGATATGAAGTTAGGAAAGAAGCAACTTCACATCATCATCTGTGTCCCAGGCTCATCCTTCAGTCTTTCTGCAATATCATTCTCAGCATGAGCCTCTCTTCCTAAGGCACTCAAGAGGGCTGCTCCTCCTCCAGGCATTATGTCATGGTTCCAGGCACAGTGGGGGAAGGGCAAAAAGGAAAGGGCTCATGACAGCTGAGTCTTGTCTTTTTTAGCAGAAAAATTGCTTTTCTGGGAGCCTCAGCCAGTAGATTTCAGCTTATATCGTATTGGCCAGAACAGAGTCACATGACCACCCCTAACTGCGAGGGATCCTAGCAAATCAAGTTTTGGTGGCTGAGTCCATTGCCACCTAGAATAAAATTGGGACTTTATTGGTAAGGAAGAAAGGAGAATAGATACTGGCTAGGCAACTAGCAGTGGCTGCCACAATATGTATGAGCCCATTTATTCCTTACATCAACCCAGTGTGGGTGGTGCTATTACTATCCTGGTTTTTAAGAAACAGGCACAGAGAGGTCATGTAATTTTCCCAAGCTCACACACAGCTGTTAAGTGGTGGAGCTAGAAAATTACCCCAAGCAATCTGACTCTGGAACTGAATTCTCTGATGCTCCCAGACACATCCCGACCCACCGGTCAGACCACATTTCTTCTCCAGGATGTGTAACCACTCAGGAAATTTAGGCCTCTCCTAGAAATGGTAGCTAATATCTGTTTAGCACTTTATAGTTTATGAAGAATTTTCCACTTAGATTATTCCATTTAAATATTATTATCCCCATATTAAAAATGAGAAGACTGAGGCCCAGAGAAGTAATAAAAGTTACCTAAGGTGCCCAGCTTGTAAGTGGCAGAGCTGATGTTTCCTCGAAATTACAAGAACTTACTCCTGGTCCCCTTTCCTAATCCTCCTATTCTTCCACGCACAGAGACTTCATTTTTAATTTTTAAAAATGACAGTAGTTTGCTCCAGACCCTATATTAACATCGCAACCTTCTCAGGAAAAACAATGCAGAGAAATCTTGGCTCTCTCACCAACTGGTTTTCCTAGTGTCCTTTTCATGTAGCCATACCAACAGGATCATGGCGTATCAGCAGGAATTGTGTTTAGTAGTGAGAAACAGAGACCTAAGCGGGGAGGTTGTTCTTATCTCATGTAATGTAAAATCCAGAACTTCATTCAAAATGTGAGAGTATTCATTACAAATAGCTCTTATCTACCTGTTAAAGTAAAAGAGTCATTAAACGTATAGAAATTGCCTGTCCTTAGTTACATCAGGTTAATTTGTATTACATTTCCTTAAAACCACTTTGTAAATCAAACTTATTACAAAATAAGAATAACAGTCCACCTCACTGGGGTAAATTAGTGAAGTTTTAGTACGTTACTGATACCTCAGTTTGCTTATAATTGTTATTTCTCTCATTCTTTCCAAATATTTGAAATCTTTAGCTTATGGCATTGTTTGATTTATACATCACAACATTCTCTTGTTCTGGTGATACTACTGAATTGACCGTAAAAATCACAAAAGCATTGTAGAATATAGTTTGACTTTAAAAGTCATGAAAGAGTGGGTTGAAAAAGAGAGATTTAAACAAATATCATACTGTGTTATGAGGCAGTGCCTCTCAAAGTGTGCTTTACCATCACTTGGGAATTAATTAGAAATACAGATTCATGAGCCCTACTCCAGACCTACTAAATCAGAACCTCTAGGGGCTGGGCCCAGGAATCTGTGTTTTAACAGGATCCCCAGGTTATCTATAAGTACATCAGAGTTTGAGAAGCACTGTTTTAGAGAGTTTTATGTAAATGACACTCACAGATTGTGCCCTCTTTGGGATATTGGTGAAGATACTAACTTCAGCTTTAGTAAACTAAGACCTATATTAAACCCTAGATTCTCCTTTGAAAGTCTCCAAATCATAGAGTCCAGTTATGTACTCCCGGTCACTGAACCTTAATTCAAGTGTATGCTTGACTCCATTCCCCTATCAGCACTTTCAACTAAGTAATCAGTATTTGTCTTTCCGATGTCAGTTTAAAGATCAACCTCAGGGACTTCCCTGGTGGTCCAGTGGTTAAGACTCCACACTCCCAATGCAGGGGACATGGGTTCGATCCCTGGTCGGGGAACTAAGATCCCACCTGCCGTGCTGTGCGGCCAAATAAAATAAAATTTAAAAAAACAAATGTTATCTTCAGAAGCTTTTGCTTGACCTCCTGACTCACTCTTATAATACATGTACTTCTCCTTTGCAATTTCACATTTATTTTTATGATTATTTGATTAACGTTTACTTCCCCCACAAGGCTATAAACTTCATGAGGGAAGGAACCAACCTTGTCAGTTCTGTTGGTAGTATATCCCCAGGGTCTAGAACAGTGCCTTGCACACAATAGATGCTCGACAAATATTTGTTGAATGAATGTATGAATAAAACCAAGACAAGAATAAGTTTTTGTTTTGTTTTGTTTTTGGCTGCGGCTTGTGGGATCTTAGTTCCCCAATCAGTGATGGAACCCGGGCCCATGGAAGTGAAAGTGCCGAGTCTTACCACTGGACCGCCAGGGAATTCCCAAGAATAAGTATTCTTAAACTAAAAACTTTTCCACAGTCTTCACCATAAACTCTTAGTCATCTGAGGCAATACTAACAAGTGTTTTGAAAAGAAAGCCGTGGATCTTTCCTCGGCCTTGCTTTAGGTAATAGTTTCAACATTCCTCTATGAAACCAACTGTTGTTGTCTGTGTTCATAAAAACAAAAATGGTTGAAAGGGAGGTAACGGTTGGCAAAAAGAAAGCTTGAAGAACCTGGGACCTGCCTTCCCAGTACGCAGGAAGTGGTTCTCTCAGCCAGGTTGTGTTGTTCACACTCTGCTGGCAGGTGCTGTCATACCTGCCTCCATCATTGTGGGGTTGCCAAGGCAACCTATTAAAGAATAATTCTAGAATCTACCTCTGGAAAATTCCAGATGAGCCTGAGGAATCCTCTTCAAGTAAATCTACAAGCTTGACGATGGATTGTGTCCTGAGCCTGCAGGTCAGACTAAAAGATTCAGCAACCAGCAAAGTGAAAATCTAGGAGTCTGTTTTCCTTCAACCTGTGTGGAACTGGTAAAACTTAGAGGGAAGGATAAAAACTCTTAAAGTAGCAGATAAACTGAATGAAATCTGGGTAGACATGGAACTATATGTTTAAAAGTTAGCCTTCCTCTGTCTAGTTGTTTGGCCAACTCTAGTAGAGTTAATGTTTTGTGTATGGAGTTTGTCATACTTTAATATATATTGTATTGGAGCTATCTTTTAGAAAGGTATTTATTTGTTATTATTATTTTGGTCACACCGTGCAGCCTGCGGGATCTTAGTTCCCCAACCAGGGGTCAAAACTGTGCCTCCTGCATTGGGAGCGCAGAGTCTTAACCACTGGACTGCCAGGGAAATCCCTGGAGCTATCTTTATAGGGTGGAATTGGATCACCTTGATGTAATAGAAAGAGTACTGGCCACCAAGTTGTACAACTATGATGTTGGGGAGGCTACTTAAACTCTTTGGGCCTGGTTTCCTCTCCCATAAAATGAAGGGCCTTTCTGAACAAGTCCAGAGGACCAGAGTATCTTACCATATCACAGGCTCACCTGTTACAGAGCTCTGGGCCAAGGCCCTCGTGATGATCTTGCAAGGGGACTCCGTTGTCTGTGCCTAGGTCAGTTTTGCCCAATTCGCAGTGCTTTGACATGAGAGGGAATTGCATAAATGTGTATTCTTTGTTCTACATTTGTCTTGGAATGACGGATTATAGCTCCTGCAGAAGGAAAAATAGAAGGAATTACATTGCTCTGCCATTGACTCATGCTAGATGTCAAACTGAGGCGCCTGCAAAACGCAAGCACATGCAAGCTAAACGAACAGATTGTGGCAATATTTAAAAATATCACAACTCTCTAAATAAGCAGTTCTGATAAGCCTATTTGGAATTCATGCAAAACACCCATAAACTCTGAAAATCTGAATTGTACATTGCCAAGGTAAATTACTCTGTGCAGTAATTATAGATAAAGGCATATTGGATTATATGATAATATGTCTCCCTTGGTTTACAGATACCCCTCTCTCCTGGGCCTCTTCCTTTCCGGACTGTTGCTTTTTTAGTCTCCTTTGTTTGCTCCTTCCTTCTCATTCCCTTTAAATGTCCCTATTCCCCCGGGCTTCTGATTTTGCCCCTATAGCCTTGTGACTTTACAAGCTCTCCCTGCCTGTTTTATCTTCTCTAATCACTTTAGCTGTTATCGGTAACCTGATGACCTCTTTAATCAGAATCTGCAGACCTGATTTATTTTCTGGGCTTTAAAAGGAGCTTCTACTGGCTATGGGACATTTTAACTCGTTATTTTTCTCCACCATAAACACGCCTGTCCCCCTTCATGTCCTACCCCATACCCGGTAACACTCTACCGCAATTAATGGCGTCACTCACTAGACCATAAATGACGAGAGGGCAGGGACCATGTCTGTCTTATCCACCACTGTACCCCCAGGGCCCAGTGCAGTGCCTGGCACCCAGTGAGCATTGTTGAAGAAGTGATGAATCCATCTGGTATTCCAAACTAGGAACCTTGGAATCATTCTGGATGCCTCTGTCCCCCTTGCTACCTGTACCCAGTCTGGGACCTGTGGGACTTATTACCTAAAAGACTTTCACATTAAAAAGCAAAAGGCCTTCACATTTGGCCCCTCGTCTCCACTGCCACCGCTTTAATTCAGCACTTATCATCCATCTCCTGGATCCTTGCAGGAGCTTCCTCATTGGTCTTTCTCTGGCTGGCTTTTTCCCAGGTCATCACATCTGACCTTCAGAGTGATCTTCCTAAAGTGTGAATCTAATCAGATTACTCTTAGGCTCCCCTTCACTTAAACAGAGTTGGCAATCTGGCAGCCTCACCCCAGAGTCTATACAGTGTTTTGAGAAAATGAGAATTACTGCATTTCATTGATTCTAAGATGCACATTTTTTCACATTTTAGCACCTCTGAAATTGGAACGTGCCTTAAAATCAATGGAGTGTCATTGTTTGATGGGTGGCTTTTTTCTTTCTTATTCGTACATAAAATAATAATACACTTTGTAATCGATGGCATCTTATAATTTGTAGAAGTATACTCATACTGACATTTAAAAATAGGGAGATTTTACAGAAAAGTATGTCAGTTTCTCTTGAAAAATTACACTGGGTAACACTGGGCCAGGATTTCTGGATGGCAGCCTAAGAGGGAGCTACTGGTAAGTAGCAGCTGCCTCATTTAGACAAGAACTCTCTAGAATGTCCCATCATTTCCACCCAGGCTGCTTTATTCATTTATATTATGTACTCCAGCTTATGTAAGCATTTGAAATTGCAATCCCTAACTGACAGATTAAAGTATGAATTCTTTGCTGCGATTTTCAAGAACAGTCACACTTGGCACCAGTCTGCCTCCTCAGGTTCACATCCCCATCCTCTGCTGTATACACCCGCTATCCCCTAGTCTCAGGAAACATTACTCAAATGTAACCTGCTCCCGAGTTCCCTGGAATGCCTTTCTCCACTTTGTATGCTCTAGGAAGCATTACCTGACTTGCCCTGGCAGGGCTCATATCCTTCTGGGCTCCAATAGCACATGGCATATCTCTGTACCTACACCTCCTGTCTTGAAATTATTTGTGGACGGGCCCGTGTCCCTCATTACACTGTGAACCTGGTAGGGAAATGAATCAGAATGTGTTCATTGTTGTATCCCTGCCTCGTAGCTAGAACTTGCTCAGTAAGTATCTGTTAAGTAAAGGATGGATGGGGTGCGTTTTCTCACTGGGATCTCTGTTTTTTGAGTTTTGCCCATGTATAGAGAGCTAAAAGTGAAGTCAGAGGGAAAGGCAAGTGTTTTCCTTAGTGCTCGTAGTTTACAGCAGCAGACACTGCTTCTGGCTGTGCTTTAAGAAGGCCCTTGGCAGTCAGAGTCAGCCCATGGACACTTTAATATCTACAGACCCAAAGGTGCTAAGCCAGAGCCAGCTCTGAAGTTTTTTAAAAAATTTATTTTTAAATTAGTGTACAGTAAAACCGACTTGTACAGTTCTGTGAATTTTAACACATGGGTAGATTAGTGTTACCACCACCGTAATCAGGATACAGAACATCGCCTCCAAAACTCCCTCTTGCTATTCCTTTGTAGTCATATCCCCCCCACCCCATAAACCTTGGCAACCATTAATCAGTTCTCCATTACTACAGTTTTGTCTTTTCGAGAATGTCATATAAGTGTACTCAACGTTTTAAGCCTGGCTTCTTTCAGCATAATGCCTTTGAGATTCATCCAGCTTGTGTGTATCAGTAGTTTGGTCCTTTTTATTGGTAAATAATATTCCATTGTATGGATGTCCCACAGTTTGTGTATCCATTCACTCATTGAAGGACATTTGGGATGTTTTCGGTATTTGACCATATGAACCTGTGTACAGGTTTTTGTATGAATATAAGCTTTCATTCCTTTGGTGTAAATATCCACGGATGGGTAGGATTGCTATGTCATATGGCAAGTGCCATATGCATGTTCAACTGTATGAAAAACTACCAAACTATTTTTTCAGAGTGGCTGCACCATTTTGCATTCCCACCAGCAAAGTATAAGAGTTCTAGTTGCTCCATATCCTAGGCAGCACTGGATATTATTAGAATTTTTAAAAAATCTAATAGGTGTACAGTGTTAGCTCACTGTGCTTTTTTTTTTTTAACGTCTTTATTGGAGTATAATTGCTTTACAATGCTGTGTTAGTTTCTGCTTTATAACAAAGTGAATCAGCTATACATATACATATATCCCCATATCTCCTCCCTCTTGCGTCTCCCTCCCTCCCACCCTCCCTCCCTCCCACCCCTCTAGGTGGTCACAAAGCACCGAGCTGATCTCCCTGTGCTATGCGGCTGCTTCCCACTAGCTATCTGTTTTACGTTTGGTAGTGTATATATGTCCATGCCACTCTCTCACTTTGTCCCAGCTTACCCTTCCCCCTCCCTGTGTCCTCAAGTCCATTCTCTACATCTGCGTCTTTATCCCTGTCCTGCCCCTAGGTTCATCAGAACCTTTTTTTTTTTTTAGATTCCATATATATTTGTTAGCACACGGTATTTGTTTTTCTCTTTCTGACTTACTTCACTCTGTATGACAGACTCTAGATCGATCCACCTCAATACAACTAACTCAATTTCGTTTCTTTTTATGGCTGAGCAATATTCCATTGTATATATGTGCCACATCTTCTTTATCCATTCATCTGTTGATGGACACTTAGGTTGCTTCCATGTCCTGGCTATTGTAAGTAGCGCTGCAATGAACATTGAAAAATATGGAATGCTTCACGAATTTGCGTGTCATCCTTGCGCAGGGGCCATGCTAATCTTCTCTGTATCGTTCCAGTTTTAGTATATGTGCTGCCGAAGCAAGCACTCTCACTGTGCTTTTGATTTTCATTTCTGCTTCCTTGAATCCAGTCTGGGGGAATTGGAGGGGAAAAAGTGGTCAACTCACCACCAGCGTGGTGGTACTTCAAACTCTGATCTTCCTCAGTATGGCTTCTGCTATTTACTTTCTAGAGTCCTTGTGTTACTTATTTATTGCTGTATAACAAATTACAAAAAACTTAGAGGCTTAAAACGCTCATTTGTGATCTCACAGCTTCTGTGGGTCATGAATCCGGACAAAGCTTACATGGGCCCTCTACTTCAGGATCTCTCACAAGCTGCTGCAATCAAGGTGTTGGCTGGGCTGCAGTCATCTTAAGGCTTAATTGGGGAAGGATCTGCTTCCAAGCTCACGTGGTTGTTGGCAAGATTCAGTTCCTTGAGGTCTGACTGAGGGCCTCAGTTCCTTGCTGGCTTTTGGCCAGAGACTTCCCTTAGTCCTGTGTCATGTGGGCCTCTCCAACACGGCAGCTTACTTCATCAAAAGCACACGAGTTGTGAAGGCAATAGAGAGAGTCTGCTAGCAAGACAGAAAGTCACAGTCTTTCATAACTTAGTCACGGAAGTGACAGGCCAACACATTTGCCATATTCTGTTGATTAGAAGGCAGTCACTAGGTCAAGCCTTATACTGAAAGGGAGGAGATTACACAAAGGCATGAACACCAGGAGGCAGGGATCATTAGGAGCCATCTTGGAATTTGCCAGTCTTCAAATAGCTGGCCCATGGATTCTGTCCAGGTTTTGGTTTTTTTAAAAATAAATTTATTTATTTAATTTATTTATTTTTGGCTGTGTTGGGTTTTCATTGCTGTGCGCGGGCTTTCTCTAGTTGTGGTGAGCGGGGGCTACTCTTCGTTGCGGTGCACGGGCTTCTCATTGCTGTGGCTTCTCTTGTTGCAGGCGCACGGGCTTCAGTAGTTGCGGCTTGAGGGCTCTAGAACGCAGGCTCAGTAGTTGTGGTGCACCGGCTTAGTTGCTCCGTGGCATGTGGGATCTTCCCGGACCAGGGCTCGAACCCTTGGCTCGAACCCTTGTCCCCTGCATTGGCAGGCAGATTCTTAACCACTGCACCACCAGGGAAACCCTTTGTCCAGGTTTTATAGCCTCATTCCGTGGGAGAGACAGGGTAGAGTGGGTAGAGTGTCCTTATTCCCTCTTACTCTCTGTGAAGCTTTTTCATTTGATTTATGAACATTCAAGGTTAATGTAAGGAGTTGTTTTGTTTGTTTTGTTTTGCTTTGTTTTAAACTCAAGCCATCTAGGACATAGCTAGGGTTAGATTATCAGTGGTCAAAATTTAAATCCTGGTATCTACTAATCTTGTATTTATTAAGTCACAACCATGGAAAGCTCAACTTTTGTACCCAAGATGGAGCCTTTCAGTGATGAATTTATAAACTTCAACACAGGACAGCTATTTCAGCCTGCCATTGTGGCTGCTGACCAGGTGACCCCAATAGACAGATCTGCCCAGCCCTGGCCTTTATGAATTTCTTTCACCTGATAGTGACTTATAACCCACCTTTGATTTATTTTAATAACTTTCTAATGACTTGCCAAATATGACCTCTCTTTTCTCCTACTTAATGTGGTTTTTCAGTACCCAGAACTCATCCCTGGAAATATGCTTGATCCTTTCTCTTTATGAAAATGTAAAACTACTTAGTATTCCTTCCCTCTCTTCAAAAGAAAGCAGGCTCTTTAAATCAAGGTTCTTCAAATGTTTTTGATCATGAACCTCTCGCAGTGAAAGCTTTTTGAGAATGGACTTCTGATACAGTTATATTTATTTATTTACAACTACTACTACTGAACTCATATTTGTTTACATTACCAAACATAAACGAAAATAGAAAATTCAGAAAGAATAAGAAAATATGAGTTCTAATATTTTACTCTCTATTGTCCAACACACCTTCTGTGTATTTACTGTGGGGCAGGTACCTCAGTTTGGAGACTGCTAGGTGCTAGGAAGCTGGGATTGGGTGTGATTGCTTACCACTGGTCCTGAAATGGAACAGGACCCTGTGGAGCCCTCCCGGGTACAGATCCTTTCTGTGTCCCCTGTTTCTTGTTTGTACGAAATAGGCTTCATTCAGTCTCCTTGACCTTCCTGGAGTTCCAAAGGGCAGATTCAAACAGTTGCTAATCAGAGAAGGGAGGGAATGCAGAAACAGGGAAGGAGCAGTCAAGAAACAACAGTGCAGCAGGGTCCTGGTTCCTCCTCAAGTAATACACTAACAATACTTTTGAGTTCTTCTGCAGGGAACTAAGGCCCCACCCAGGTGGAGGATGGTAACTTCAGGCTGAGCACAAGCTCCCAGGAACTCTGCCCTGTTACCTCACCACAGACTTTAAAGTCTGAACACATTGGAAGATAAGGAAGACTCTGACCACCCTCCCCAAATGATTCTCCCTTTAAAAACTTTCATGGTTGAACAGAATCTTCAGAGTTGGTTTTTGGACACTAGCCCACCTTCTCCCCAGGTTGCCGGCGTCCTGAATAAAGCAGCCTTTCCTTTCCAGCCAACACTCGTCTCTCGAGTACTGGCTTTCAAGCAGGCAGCTGAACCTGAGTTTGGTAACAGCCCCAGCACCAGAGGGCTAGCTGAGAGTTGTCAGAGCTGGAAGGCCAGCCCCATCTGAGTTCCCCACTTTGGCGCTATCAGGTATTAAGGTATCAGGGGCCATGAGTGGGCAGACACCTTAAGTACTCAGCACCAAACAGATCTGCACACATCATTTCTTTTCTCAGTCTATTCCCAAGTCCAGCTGCTTTGCCTAGATTCTAGCATATTCCCCAGGGTGTGTCATGACCAATTATAGGAGCTGCCCATTAGAATGACTTTTCCTTGGTAGAAATTGGAACTGTGGCCAGCTTCAGGAAGCTTGTGAAATAGTAGAGGTTTGCCTGCAATGCCCAATTTCTCCCTTGTGAGGAAACCAGTCTTCTCTGTTCCTCTCTGTCTTTCTATAGCTTGCTACTACCATAGACTAACCGAGCATCCTGGTTTGGGTTCTCTCAGAAGCTGACCCTGAGACAAGCATTTGAGAC